>NC_140506.1:100314341-100674530 GCF_964339955.1 Pipistrellus hanaki | reverse complement strand
GGGTTTGGGGTTGGTGTTAGGGTTAGGCTTAGGGTTAGGGTTTGGGGTTAGGATTAGGGGTTAGGGTTTAGGGGTTAGGGTTGGGGTTGGGGTAGGGTTAGGGTTAGGGTTTGGGTTGGGGTTGGGGTTGGGGTTGGGGTTAGGGTTTAGGGTTAGGGTTAGGGTAGAGTTAGGTAAGGGTTAGGGTTGGGGTTGGGGTTAGGGTTAGGCTTAGGGTTAGGGTTGGGGTTAGGATTAGGGGTTAGGTTAGGGTTGGGGTTAGGGTTAGGGTTAGGGTTTGGGTTGGGGTGGGGTTGGGGTTAGGGTTAGGGTTAGGGTTAGGGTTAGGGTTTGGGTTGGGGTGGGGTTGGGGTTAGGATTAGGGGTTGGGGTTGGGGTTAGGGTTGGGGTTAGGGTTAGGGTTAGGTTAGGGTTAGGGTTAGGGTTAGGGTTAGGGTAGGGTAGGGTTAGGGTTAGGGTTAGGTTAGGGGTTAGGGTTAGGGTTAGGGTTAGGTTAGGGTTTGGGTTGGGTTGGGGTTGGGGTTAGGGTTAGGGTTAGGGTTAGGGTTAGGGTTAGGGTTAGGGTTAGGGGTTATGGTTAGGGTAGGGTTAGGGTTAGGGTTAGGGTTAGGGGTTAGGGTTAGGGTTAGGGTTGGGGTTGGGGTTAGGGTTAGGGTTAGGGTTAGGGTTAGGGTGTAGGGGTTAGGGTTAGGGTTAGGGTTAAGGTTAGGGGTTAGGGTTAGGGTTAGGGTTGGGGGTTAGGGCCCGCAGCAGAGACGGAAGGCCCGGGAGCACCAGGTCATGTCCAATCACCCCCTTCTCCCCCCCCCCCCCAACCCAGAGCCACAATCCAGAAGAGGCTGTTCCTGTTTCGCTTCGGGGACCGCGGCGCCAGGATGAACTGGGTCCACGTGCAAACCTGGTGCGGGCGCACGAGCTGGCGGCCGAGGCGCTCACCGCGGCCAAGGGGCTTCGTGGCCGTGAGTCCGTGCTGTCCTCCCCGCACAGCCCCTCCCCTCCACCACCCCGTCCCGTCCCGTCCCGTCCGTCCGAGGGGCTCCGGGCCCACAGACGGCCTCCTCCACCCGCAGGGCTGGGCAGTCTGCCACCCGAGTCACGGGCGCCCGTGGGGGCTGCTCAGAGGTGCCCTGGCGGGGGCTGGGCGCCACAGGGGAGGCGGGAGGAGCCTGACTGTCCCTCCGTGTTCCCAGAGCGGGCAGGCCTACTACATCAACGACGGGGAGAGCGTCAACCTCTTCGAGTGGATGGCCCCGCTGGTAGGTCCCAGGTGCCACCCCTCTGCTCGCCCTGCACCCTCCCTGCGCTAACACGTCAGACGCCATTTCCAAAGCCGCTGGACATGGTCACGGGTCACACCGGCCCTGCCTGGGCTGGGCGCTAGCTGTCCTTCTGGGGCCTGTGTTCCCCAGTGGGCATAGGCCCTCCGGTGTGCGTCCTCTCCCACACCCTCCGCACCCCTGGGTGCCCCCCATGGCTACCGTAGAAGAATCAGGTCTGCACGGGCGCCTCTGGCTGCCGCGGACGCACAGACAAGGCGTGCGAATGACCCCGGGGACTCCACCCCGGCACTCGGGCCTGCGGGGCTTTCCGCCGAGGCGGGGCTTCACTTCGGACTGGCACGGGGGCCGGGCCGGAGGGACCTCTGTGGCCGGAGGAGGGAGCGTGTGGCTGTTCCGCTCGAGCCCGGGGATGCCTTTACCTCAGGCCCGTTCCCTTGCAGTTCGAGAAGCTGGGGTACAGCCAGCCCTGGATCCAGGTGCCCACCTCCTGCGTCTACCTGACGGGTGAGCAAAGGACGGGCGTCAGCAGCCCCCCGCGTCCCGGGACCTGCACTCCCAGGCCGGGCGGAGGCGAGGGCGCCCGAGGGCAGGGAACTGAGGCGACCTCACTCCCGGCTGGTGCGCCCAGGCCCCCCCCCCCCCCGCACGCCCTCCCCGCCCCTCCCCTGCGTGTTTAAACCTCGTGCCACGTGCAAGGTGGGTCATGTGGGGCCCATGGTAGAGGCGAGGCAACCGAGGCCCTGATAGATCGGTGGCCTCTCGCGCGCCAGGGCGAGAAGAGGGCATTCACCCGGGGCCTGCACTGGAGGGCCTGCACTCTGGCCCCAAGGCCGTCCTGAGCCAGGTGCTTTGGGACTTGAGGTTCCACTTTGACCCTAGACTCTCCTCCTCACCATGAAGGCCAGTCTCTGCTCACACCCCATCCCCTGCTGGCTGCCTCCAGCACAGCAGAGCAGGGGTTAGGCGAGCAGAGCAGGGGTTAGGCGAGCAGAGCAGGGGTTAGGGGAGCAGAGCAGGGGTTAGGGGTTAGGCGAGCAGAGCAGGGGTTAGGCTTGCAGTGTTCACCCTGGGGATGGGGCCCGCGTCACTGGGGGCGGTGCTCCTGGGAACCTCCACGGGACCCGTATTTTACAGGTGCTGGGATGCTGCCTTTTTAAAAATGTATTTTTTATTGATTTCAGAGAGGACGGGAGAGGGAGAGAGAGAGAAACATCAATGATGGGAGAGAACCATCATTGGGGATGGAGCCGGGAGGCTTGCCTGTTAAACAGGAGTTTGTATAATGTTATCCCTGGGGCTCACGGGCGGGAGGGATGCTCAGAGTCCGCATCGCAGGGCGATTGACCCTCCTTAGGCTCCGGAGCTTTCCGGGCTCCGGGAGCCAGCTGAGACTGAAGGCTCTCAGCCCTGCTGCACACTGCAGTCCACCGGGCTTTTAAAATATAACAACGCCTCGGCCGCACCCAGAACATCCGTCTGTGGGACCGGGGGCAGAGAAGCATCAGCTGCCTTTGCGGAGGTCCAGAGCACAACCCAGGAAGAGCCACCACCCGGCTTCTTCCTCTCCTACTCGAGAGCGCGTCCATATAATAAAAGCCCAACAGGCAAGGTGCCCTCGCCCAGGAGTTCGACGGGGCAGGGCCTGTGGCTGCGTGGAGGGAGGCCCCAGCGGCAGCCGCAGCCTGGAGGGACCTCCCGCGCACAGCTGTCATGCACCGGTCTCTGGCGTTGGGATAGAGGTGATGAGGCAGGCGTTACCGGGAGGTAACCTGGGATCTGCTCGGTCCGTCCTTAAAGTGTGGTAACAGCTTAGCTGTGCTGTTTCCCGGCCGAAGAAGGCCCCAGCCTGCGCTGTGAACTGCGGGTGTGAGGAGCCACAGACAGCATGTCTGCAAAGGGAAGACTCCTCCTGGCAAAGCAATAGCCGCCAGGCCCCAGGGCCCTGCAGGTAGCGCAGAGCTAGGCGCCCTGGGCAGCGGCCTCTCTCCCACAGCCGTGCTGATGGAGTACCTGCACCTGGCGCTCAGGCCCCTCTGCAGCGTCCCGCCCCTGCTCACCCGCAGCGAGGTAAGTGCTGCTGCCGGGCCTGTGCCCCGCACCCTCACCCCTTCCCGCCCTCTGTCCACCCACCGCCACCACCTCCCTCTCCCCGCCCCCTGTCCACCCACCGCCACCACCTCCCTCTCCCTGCCCCCTGTCCCCCCACCGCCACCACCTCCCTCTCCCCGCCCCCTGTCCCCCCACCGCCACCACCTCCCTCACCCCTTCCTGCCCTCTGTCCACCCACCGCCACCACCTCCCTCACCCCTTCCTGCCCTCTGTCCACCCACCGCCACCACCTCCCTCACCCCTTCCTGCCCTCTGTCCCCCCAGCGCCACCACCTCCCTCTCCCCGCCCTCTGTCCACCCACCGCCACCACCTCCCTCTCCCTGCCCTCTGTCCCCCCACCGCCACCACCTCCCTCTCCCTGCCCTCTGTCCCCCCACCGCCACCACCTCCCTCTCCCCGCCCCCTGTCCCCCCACCGCCACCACCTCCCTCACCCCTTCCTGCCCTCTGTCCACCCACCGCCACCACCTCCCTCACCCCTTCCTGCCCTCTGTCCACCCACCGCCACCACCTCCCTCACCCCTTCCTGCCCTCTGTCCCCCCAGTGCCACCACCTCCCTCTCCCCGCCCTCTGTCCACCCACCGCCACCACCTCCCTCTCCCTGCCCTCTGTCCCCCCACCGCCACCACCTCCCTCTCCCCGCCCTCTGTCCACCCACCGCCACCACCTCCCTCTCCCTGCCCTCTGTCCCCCCACCGCCACCACCTCCCTCTCCCCGCCCTCTGTCCACCCACCGCCACCACCTCCCTCTCCCTGCCCCCTGTCCCCCCACCGCCACCACCTCCCTCTCCCTGCCCTCTGTCCACCCACCGCCACCACCTCCCTCTCCCCGCCCTCTGTCCACCCACCGCCACCACCTCCCTCTCCCTGCCCCCTGTCCCCCCCCCCACTGCCACCACCCTTCGCCCCTTTGGCACCATGACTGGGACTGGCTGAGGTCTCGGAACCCCCTGGGGGCACAGGTCTCGGGCTAGGTCCTTCGTGAGCATCTGACCCCGGGCTTTGCTGAGGCCGAGTGTTCTCTCTCACTGAATGGTGACAGCTCCAAGCCCTTCCCTCATCATTGTCATCTCCTCCAGTCTATCCTCCCAGCCAACCCGGAGGCTCCAGAAACAGGCCCCATGACATTTACTGTTTATCATTACCTATTTATTTCTAATATGTTTTTATCGATTTCAGAGAGGAAGGGAGAGGGAGAGAGAATCATCCATCACCTGCCTCCTGCGCACCCCACGCTGGGGATCAAGTCCATAACCTGGGCATGTGCCGTGACCAGGAATCGAACCGTGGCCTCCTGGTTGACGATCACCCACTGAGCCACGCAGCCGGGCGTGACTTTTACTTTTTAGAATGCCACAACTCCCCACCTACTCTGCCAACTCGCAGCACTCTGCCGCCCTGAGCCTTTGGCTCCGGGTCCCTGTCCATGCTTACCGCATGGTGTGTACATACCAAGTGCCTGCTCTGCACAGACGTGCTTCCAGAGAGGGGTGTCTCTCCTGGCACACGCAGTTAAAGAGAGGGCGTGTTCGTGCAGAAAACTTTACGGGTGTCTGGTGTTTTTGCAGAACCCTCCTGTGCACTCTCTTTAGTTTTCTCCGCTGGCCTGGGAGGCACTGCACTCGGGCAGTCCTGGTAGGTTAGGAAGGGAAAGAGAATTATGGTTGTGATCTCACTTTCTGGTGAAAAACAGGACTAGAAAAGTCGGTGATCTGTCCGCGGTCACCCCGTTCTGGAACTGGCAAGGCACCCCAAGCTTCGTGCTCCCCACCCGGCAGTGGAGGCTGGGCAGAAAGAGGCAGGTCCCACAGCCTCTCCTGGAACCATCGGAGGGGCAGGGGGATGGAATGGGGACACAGCGCCATCGTGTGAGCAGCTGCTTTCTGTCTCTAGCCATCACCTCCGATCTGGGTGTCCACATCCCACTGCCACTCACAGGGAGGGCCTGAGGCTCTGGGAGAAACAGCCGGCCTGTGCTCCTCGCTTCACCTGCAGCCAGACCTGCAGGCTGTGAACTGACCGCAGCGTGTGCAGTGAGCCAGGGGTCAGTGTGAGCTGCTGACCGCCCGGCGGGGCTCCCTGGCTGGCAGCTCCGGGCAAAGGAGCCCCTCCCGGGGGTGGCCTGGCGCCTCTGCCGCTCGGCCTGCGCACACAGCCGGCCTCCGGCTAGAACCGGAGGTTTCCTCACTGAACTTGCACTTGGCAGGCCCCGCTGGGCGCCGCAGGCAGACACGGTCCCTTCCCGGAGCTCGGTGCAGAGGGGGCCAGGAGCCCACAGCCCGGAGGCCCAGCCGGGAGCTCAGGCGCACAGCCGGGCCGGGCCGTTCTGAGGCGGCGGCGGGGAGGGGGCATGGCCTGGGCTCAGGAGGTCACAGGAGCTCCGCACGGCGCCCCGCAGGTGCACAGCGTGGCCGTGACGCACACCTTCCAGATCCGCAAGGCGCGCGCGCAGCTGGGCTACGCCCCCGACAAGTTCCACTTCGCCGACGCCGTGGAGCACTACGTGCGGGCCCGCCCGCCGCCCCGCGGGGCCCGCGCGCGGGGGCTGCTGCGGCTGCTGCTCGCGCTGCTGCTGCTCGGCCTGCTGGCCGCCGCCCTGCTGCTCCGAGGCCGGCGGCCGGCGGCCTGACCGTCTGACCGTCTGACCGTCTGACCGTCTGACCGGGCCCAGCCCCGCCTCACCCTCCGCCCCGTCCCCGCCCCGCCTCACCCTCCGCCCCGCCTCACCCTCCGGCCTGACACCCCTCTGGGCCTCGGTCCTGCTGCCCGCTCGCTCGGGCCTGGCCCGGTTCCGATGAGGCCCTAGCCTTAAGCCTGCTCCGCCTAACGGGACTGCCCCCCACCCCGGTCCAGCCTTGGTGGCCTTGGGTCTCCCCGCTTTGGTTCCTCCTTTTCCGGACGGAGGGGTGCGCCGGAGCCCAGCCTGGCTGCTCCTCCCTCTGGGCCCGGCCCCGCCCCTCCCGCTCCGGCCCCGCCCCCTCCCGCGTGTCCTGCCCGGCCCCGCCCCTTCCGCTCCGGCCCCGCCCCTCCCTTCATCTCCTGCCCCGCCCCCTCGCTCCCTTCCCAGGTGGGTTCTCGGCCCGGCCTCCGCGGGCGGGTGTGGGCAGCTCCATCTTCCGCTGCAGCCTCTCCGGGGACCGCGCCCTCCTCGCTCCCCGCGCCTCCGGGGCTGCTCCTGGGTCCTCTCGGGACCCCGGGGACCGTTCTGGAAGCGCTGATGGCTCCCGCTGGGCTCCCGCAGGCCCCTGTGTGCGGACGGCCAGGCTGCAGGAGCCCCACACCCACGCGTCTGCCCGCCCAGCCCGGCCCTTTGGACTTCCGTTTAATCTGGGGGTGACTCAGCGTAGCAAACACAGCACCAGCAGCGACATTCAAAGCAAAACAAAACCTTTTTAAATAATTAAACGTCTGGGAAAGTTCCAATATGGTTATAACAGGAAGAATTAGGACTTGGTCGTATTTTATAATTTAGTACCGCTTCTGTTTGTTAAGGAGAGGGCAGTGGTGGTCGCCATCATCTCTGACATTTAAACCCACAAAACGCCTTAAGCAGCCTCGCTTTCCGCAGGGGCGGCGCCTCCGGCTCCTGCGCGGTGCGGACGCCGGCGGCGTGTGTCAATGTTAGCGGTGTGTCCATACTCCGGGAACATCACACAGGCCCGTGTGAACCTCCGGTCAGACTGGGTCCCGGAAAAGATGGAAACAGCACAAATCTACAAACCCTGCGGGGGAGGGGAAGAGTCAGTCAGAGGGAACGGGTCTGCGGTGTGGGCATCCCCGGGGGCTGTCCCTCCGCTGAACGATGAAGGTTGTGAAGCGGCGGCAGAGTGCGCTCCCTTTGCCAGGCTGAGCTGTGTGTGTATAACATACAACGCTCAGTAACGGTCCTTCATGTCTGTGAAACGCTGGGCGGTTTGAAAGGGCTTCCATCTACGTGCTGCTCTGTATCCGTGGGCCACCCTCCCAGCAGGTCTGTCCTTGTCCAGGGAGGAGCCTGGGGCGGGGCTGACCTCAGCGGGGAGCTGCCGCAGGCCCCGGGCCTAAACGTGATACGGGGTGATTTCCGCTTGTCTGCACCTCAGCCATGCCTCCTGTCCCTCCAGAGGGAATTCTTTGAATCCAAATTTGGAACGTGCCACCCTCAGGCTTACAACCTATGGAAGAGCGCAGGATCGAGTCGATGGCCCTCCCCGCCTAACACCTCAGCCTCCTCTTTTGCTCCACTGCTGGCCCTCGGTCCAGCGCCCTGAATCGCCTTCACAGAATTTCAAGTCCCAGCTAAACGTCCCTTCTGCTGCTGGCCCGGCCAGGTTGGCAGGCTGCACTGCTTAGCACCCACTCAGAGGTGTGATTAACGACACTGCCGTGTCTGCAAGCTCTGTGGGTGCAAGCACATGTCTGCCCTGTGTGTCCTGCAGCCTCCCGAGAGCTTGGTTTCCAGCCACAGTAGGTCCTGCCTAAGCAGTTGTTGAGTGAATACATAACCGTCGTGCCCCTAAACCAAGACTGAACACCAAGAAGGAAGTAGACCTGGGAAGCTGGGCCCTCAAGGTTCATCATCCCAGAGAGGGGCAGTGCCCCTCTTCCAGAGCCCCTCCCCGGGGACCCTGAGGTTTCTGGAGTCAGTGGTGCTCTCCCAAGTACACAGAGCCAGCCAGAAGGAACCCTTCTGAGCTCAGGCAATGATTAAGTCACCCCCACATAACCTTGGTACTTGTTGGGCTAAGACATGGAAGCACGAAATGACTGTTGGGAACTTTTCAAAGTATCTCAGATGGTTTTTCCTGGAAATACAGAAAGGCTTTCCTTTTTATTTTTTGGGTAGTAGGATTGGTAGGTTTGTGGGCTAGGCTAGGCATGAGAGGCCTGTGCTGCAGTTTCTTAGTTCTCCTCTCCCCGCCACCAATCCATTTTTTTTAAAAATCGACCGTCAGAAAAGAGGAAAGGAAGAAAGAGAATTGTGAGAATGGCACCAGAAGATTAAATAAGCTTTAATGATAGAAAAGAGAAACCATTAACAGTGTGGCAGCGGTGGGATTCGAACCCACGCCATCGAAATGACTGGAGCCTAAATCCAGCGCCTTAGACCACTCGGCCACGCTACCTCCTGTTCGCCAAGTGTTCCACTGCGACTCTATCAGTCTGATGACGTGGCTCCCGCCGCAAGCCCCGCCCCCGTGCACATGCGCATGCCCAGTAGCAGTCTAGCCTCGGTTCCGCCGGCCCAGCCTCCTGTGCTCTGGGGGTCACAGCGCCCCGGTGATCGCAGCGGCGGCGTGGGAGCGGCGTCGGGAGGAGAGGAGAGCGTCTCCGGTTAAAGCCAACGTCCCGTCCTCCGCTGTGCGGGCACCTGAGCCTCCGTGAGCGTGCACCTGCCGCCCACGGCCGCCTGGGGGCGCGGCAGCGCGGCTCGTGCGACCCTGGGGACTGCCGGGCCCCTGCGAGCTCCCCCGCCTCCGGGCGCCGCTGCCGGCCTGGTGCCCCGGTCCCGCCCGCCGGGCCAGAGGGATCCCCGGAGGCTGTTCCAGGCCGTGGGCACGGGGGGGGGGGGGGGGGGGGCAGAGCCGGCTCCCTCCGGTTTCTAACGCGGCCGCACCGAGCAGCGGCGCCCATCCGCAGCGAGCACCAGCTCCTCCGCTCCCGCCGCCACAAGCAAAACCCTTTCTAACAACAAGCGAATGAACATGTAGACGGGAGCCAGTCCCCTCTGACATCCCGAGCTCTGCTTCCCTTCCTCCTGCCTCAGGAGCTGCAATTCCTGTATACAAATGTTCACAGCGGCGTTATTCACAAGAGCCGGGAAGTGGAAACCATCCAAATGTTCATCCACTGATAAATAGATCAGTAAAATGTGCTAAATACATATATTATCATTTTACTGATCTATTTTTCAGTAATGCTACCTGCTACAAGGTTGATACACTTTTTGAAAACATGATGTTCAGTGAAATAAACCAATCAAAAGGGGGGGAAAAGTTGCAATTCCTTTCAGTCCACTTGTTTTCTAATCACACAAACACGCGCGGGCGCGCGCGCAGGCTTACTCATGAGCATGCAGAGCTAAGGAAGTTGTTAACGAAAAAACCATTGAAACCTGTAAAGGATTTTTTAATGAGTTTATTTGAGCCAAAACTGTCGACAATTGCCGGGAAGCAAAACCTCAACGGTTGAGATAATGCTCCACTGAAATCAAAGGAGGGACAAAGGTGGGTTACATGAAATTCATTGGTGATGGAGTAAGGAGGCGGGAGAAAGCAAAGCGGTGGGAAACTCCTGGGATTGGATAAAAAGTAAAATGATGGACGTGTACTCAGGTGAGTGCAGGAACAATTAACATGATAAAGAAGGAATTTGAGGCATCTGTCCTGGCGCCCACCACATTTGGTTGTTCCCCAGGGCTCCGGAAAAAGGGAAGTTACAAGTTACCCAGACATCTCACAGATATGTTATCTTAGAGGCAAAAAGGCAAACGGGCTCAGTAAAAAGATCAAAGTTGATCTTTGTCTGGGAAAATATCTGGGACATGACTACCTACTATAACCTGTTAGATATTTAATTTTCAAACCATCTTTTGTGGTTATCTTAGGTCTCTGGGTTTGCAAGACTGCCACGCAGGCCTTCCCTGAGCTTGTCAGGTTAGCATGTGGCTTTTTCTTTCACAAAGTAAACAGAAATACAGCAGAGTAAAGACATTTGGATGAATGGGTACACCACTCCCAACCCAGGGGTCCTCATCCACACCCAGAACCTGGGAACACCTGACTCTGTGTGACAAAGGGACTTTGCAGATGGGACTCAAGTCAGGGTCTGGGGACAGGGAGATTACCTGGGCGGGGGGGGGGGGCCCACAGCAATTGAGAGGGCAGGGCGGGGCAAGGATGAGCTCCCAACTCCACCCCGCAGGGCGGAGTTATCCCTAGCCCTCAAAACCCCTGGACTGGGAGAAATTCGCTCTCTTCCGCCATGCTGCCGGCATTGGTGGGAAGGGCCTATGCTAGCATGGTGAAGGCTCTTTTGTTTATTGCATCGGACTTGGCTCCCTGGTGGTCCTTGGGGGATCACGAAGTCTGGGCATAACATATGGGGGAACTCGTCCGGGATCCCCACCCAGGACCATGAGGGACCCCAATCCGGAGAGTCAGACTGGCCGCGGTAGGTGTGTGAGCGCTCTGGAGGGACGTAAAACCCCTCATGGAATTGGTGCCCGAAGACGCCTGGTGGACGCACCATGAAGGCCACGGGCAGGAGGATCAGAAGACGTTCTGACCTCCCTGGAGGGCCCTAGAGGGACCCTCATGGGGAGAGGAATGAATCCTCTCCAGGACGAGGTGAGCGGCGTGAGCCGTTGCCTCACCTGCGGAAAGTGAGCCTTTCCCAGGTCTGAGTTTGGTATCTGCGGGCGACATGGCGCCCCAGGATGGAGCCAGTGAAGTGTGGCCGGCGTGGTGGTGCGGGGCCCCCTGGCGGCGTTGGGTCGGAGGGGGTGCTCCCGCGGGGCTGGGCAGTGGTGGCCTGGCTCGGGGAGCAGGCACCTGGGTTAATTAGCTGGCTGCCCAGAGAAGGGGAAGTGGAGCCGGGAAGCCACTGGGGCGACCCGCGCTTTCTCTCTGGGGGCCGCCTGAGTAGCGTGGCTGGGGCTGCAGTGGCAGCAGCCTCGCTCCGGGGGCCTGGGCTCTGGTGGCCTGGGCCGGCATGGAGGCATCTGGTCCCTGGCGACATCAGGTACTGGAGAAGAGCTCAAGGGCAAATCTCTGTGCTCAGTAAAGTGAAAAGGCCAGTTCAAAACGAGTGCGCATAGTTTTGGGCTGTGCTTAAAACTTTTCTGTGTACAGAATGAGCCAGAATGAGGTTTAAAAATGGTGAAGATAACTGGGAGATAAATTAAAACTAGTTTCCCAAGTCATTGTAAGCAGCTTTTGAAATTCCCAGCCTTGAGGCAGATGGCTGAGAGGCTTCAGGTAAAGAATGTGTTCATTTGCATTTGAAATGCTGCTCCAGCAGCAGGTGATTGGTGGTGAAGCAGCCCACAATGGTTAGTCTTCCTTGTCATTGGTATCAACTAAGCAGAGTCATATAGCTACTTAAGTATGAATTGTGATTGACCTATGATTTACTGACATTGTCTTAAATCCTAGTAAACTGCCTCTGGTGTGGAGAGGTCTAGGGGAGGCCGGAGAGCGCAAGACTATTAGCTCTCCTACAAAGAGATTATTCAGTGCTTTGTTTGAACTTCAGAAAAAAAATTGAGATCTGAAAAAACTGTAGGATTAGATTTGTTGCTGAAACTTTACCCTAAATAAGCAGGATGTATTAGAAATGTAATGTTATTAATCTAAAAAAATGCCAAATATATTTGACTTGCCAGCTTTAAAAGCTCAAAGTATAAATTGAATTAGGAAAAGTTAATTGCAGTAACTAGATGCCTAGAATATGGCAGACTAAACTGTATTATATGTGTTAAGAATAAGCAGTAATGATCGAAAATCTCAAGGGTTGATTTATTCTCATTTGTCAGATGAAAAAGTATGTAATGCTTACACTTAAAAAAATTATTTTAAGTCAGTTTTTCTGAAGTAATGTTTAATGTAACATGAAACTTTTATATTTGATTTGTTTTGTTTTTGCTTTTCTCATATGCCATTGTTGTTGAATTTGGGCTTGTACCTGCATCTTGTATTTTGTTTAAACTTTGGGAATCATTTTTACTTTCAGTCATGTGTATCTACTTTATAGGTTTAAGTAGACTTCATCACAAAGGTTTATAATTTATTTAGAATTGTGTTAAAACAATGTGAAAACAATTATTTGTATGATTTAACCCCCAAGACTGCTTGGACAATTTTCACCGATGTTCTGCGTGGGGGGAGTAGAGGGGGCTTAGAAATGCAGATAGATCTGTATCTGTAGGAAAAATGTGGCATTTTAAATTTCGAGAGGCCTGGGAACAGGTACTGGACCTGCTCCCTCCTCCCTTGCCTTTTCTTTAAAATTTGAGGCATGGTTATGTATTTTTGGAAGATAAGATTTTTATAAAAATTATAAAGATTATGTCCTGGCAGGTTAGCTAGGCGCGAGGCAAGCCTGTTAGTTTCCTGATGGGCATTGGGGCACCCTATTTAGTCTTGAGAGAGCCAATAGGACCCGTACATCAGCCCAGGAAGCCACCGGACAAATTGCCTGTTTTCCTTGGACATCAAGAAGGACTGTGGTCCTCGGAAGGAAAACGTACTGGGGGAATGCAGCTGTTGAACTGGTCCAAAGTGGAACAACGGGTCTTTGAGGAGCTACAGAAGGCTCTCATCTCAGCAGCTACCCTATCCTTGCTGGACGACGCGGAGCCCTTCCACCTCTACGTGAGTGAGGTAAGAGGCATTGCCAAAGGGGTTCTCACTCAGACTCTAGGTCCCTGGAAGAGACCTGTTGCCTATCTGTCTAAGAGACTGGACCCTGTGGCAGCAGGGTGGCCAGCGTGCTTCCAGGCAGTGGCCACCGCAGCATTGCTTGTACCTGCATAAGCAGACTCTGGGCCAGGAGTTAAGCTTTTCTCCGGGACCAGCCCTGTGTCCGGATACATAAGACTCTGGCCATCAACCCTGCCAGCCTGCTTCCAGATAATGAGGAACCCATTCATGACTGCACAGAGGTAACAGACGACAAGGTACTGTTCACGGATGGGAGCAGTTACGTTCAGGATGGGACCTGATATGCAGGGGCAGTGGTAGTCACCTTGGACCACACCATTTGGGCACAGTTCCAGAACTTTTGGCCTTAATCCAGGCCCTTTGATGGAGACACTGTGCCATCCACAGAGGAAAGAGGGTTACCAACTGCAGCCAGAAGGAATTGGCTGAACAGAAGCAAGCCACTGAAGGACGAGATGGTTGATGGACCCTCCAGATGACAAGACTGTTGGTCCCAGAGGCTCTAGGTCAGAGTTGCCCGGTGACACCAGGTTAAGTGTCACCAACTTCTGAACTTCTGTGAGGCAGAGTTGCTAGAAGTACTGTCTGTGCACAGGTAAATGCTAAGCAAGGTAAGGGGATCCCCCCTGGGAATTCAGGTCCCAGGGAACCTCCCCAGGAGAGCATTGGTAGGTGGATTTCAGAGATTAAACCACCAGCATTAAGGTCTAGTTTTTATAGACACTTCAGATTAGGTTGAGGTATACCCCACTGTCAGATAACAGCCCCACCTTGGTAGCTAAGGTATCTCAGAGTATGGCTCTAGCCTTAGGACAGGTAGGTGCGACTTGGGAGGAAGGGGGTTTAACTAAATGTGTCTTAGAATCGGTGAAAATTGGACCAACCCCCTGTCCTTTGCCCTCTTGAGGGCCAGGTGTACCCCTTACTGGGACAAGTTTCCCCTTTTTGGGAGGGGATCATGTATGGTAACCATTTCCTTGCTCAAGTCCTTACAGGCTCTGCAGTTTGCTTGTTCCAGATGCACTGCCAGTGCCCACCACAGACCCTGTAGCCCCGGAACTCAATGTGGGTAAAGAAATTCACTGCCCAAGGACTCAAAGGGATGCTGCACTATTATCCTGAGCACGCCCACTGCTGTTGAAGTATTGTAGATGGCACCCAGACCTGACTACATGACTCCCAGCTCCTGCATGGCCTGGATCCTGGCAACTACAGGCCAGGAGGAGAACTGATACCTGCAGGAGGGGAACTGGACTTCAGTGAGGACAATACTGATGGGAACTGTGGTACTAAGGGTCTTGTATTTGTTGTTTATGCTGAAAGGAAGTAGGCTGAGTCAATGATTTGACTAGGCACATTAGACAAGGGGGGAATGAGAGGGCAGGGCGGGGCAAGGATGAGCTCCCAACTCCACCCCGCAGGGCGGAGTTATCCCTAGCCCTCAAAACCCCTGGACTGGGAGAAATTCGCTCTCTTCCGCCATGCTGCCGGCATTGGTGGGAAGGGCCTATGCTAGCATGGTGAAGGCTCTTTTGTTTATTGCATCGGACTTGGCTCCCTGGTGGTCCTTGGGGGATCACGAAGTCTGGGCATAACACAATCACAGGGAGATTACCTGGGGGGGAGCACAGCAATCACAGGGAGATTACCTGGGGGGGGCACAGCAATCACAGGGAGATTACCTGGGGGGGGGGGGGCACAGCAATCACAGGGAGATTACCTGGGGGGGGGGGGTCACAGCTATCACAGGGAGATTACCTGGGGGGGGCCCACAGCAATCACAGGGAGATTACCTGGGGGGGGGCACAGCAATCACAGGGAGATTACCTGGGGGGGAGCACAGCAATCACAGGGAGATTACCGGGGGGGGGGGGCCCACAGCAATCACAGGGAGATTACCTGGGGGGGGGGGGGGCCCACAGCAATCACAGGGAGATTACCTGGAGAGGAGGGCACAGCAATCACAGGGAGATTACCTGGGGGGGGGGGGGCCCACAGCAATCACAGGGAGATTACCTGGAGAGGAGGGCACAGCAATCACAGGGAGATTACCTGGGGGGGGGGGCCCCACAGCAATCACAGGGAGATTACCTGGAGAGGAGGGCACAGCAATCACAGGGAGATTACCTGGGGGGGGGGCCCCACAGCAATCACAGGGAGATTACCTGGAGAGGAGGGCACAGCAATCACAGGGAGATTACCTGGGGGGGGGGGCCCCACAGCAATCACAGGGAGATTACCTGGGGGGGGGGCACAGCAATCACAGGGAGATTACCTGGGGGGGGGGCCCACAGCAATCACAGGGAGATTACCTGGGGGGGGGGGGCCACAGCAATCACAGGGAGATTACCTGGGGGGGGAGGGGGGGCACAGCAATCACAGGGAGATTACCTGGGGGGGGCACAGCAATCACAGGGAGATTACCCCGGGGCGCCCACAGCAATCACAGGGAGATTACCTGGGGGAGGGGGGCCCACAGCCATCACGGGGTCCTTATAAGAGAGGCGGGGATTGGAGAAGGCCTGAAGACAGAAACAGGTGGGAGTGGTGCACCCACAAGCCGAGACGTACAGGCGGCCTCTGCAGCGGAGAAGGTACAGTACTGATCCCTCCAGAGGCCCTGAGAGGAGGAGCGCGAGGGGACGGACAGAACCGTAAGACAGCTGTGCTGAGCGAAGCCCCTGAATTCGTGGTGATTTGTTGTAGCAGCAACAGGAAACCAATACGGGAGAAGCTCTGGATCTCACAGCCGCGCCTTCACCAGCTGGGTGGGCTCAGGAAAGCGCCCCTCTGGACTGAAGTCACTCGTCCTGCTAACGGCTGACAGTGAGAGTGCCGCCCCACAGAACTTGCTGTGGGGACTGGAGTCATTCATTGTGCAAATACTTCTTGAATGCCTGCCATGTGTTAGGCACAGTCTGGGCACGTGGCCACATCCAAGGGGATCAGATGTGGTGGTGTGTCTCAGGCGCTTAACCAGACCCCTGGCACATGGTGAGCGCTCCATGCCCTCCCGGGACCTCCTGTGCTCCATGAGAGTTCTTACGGGCACTGCTCGGTGGTGGCTTTCCACAAAATCCCCCGCTCCCTGCCCTCAAGCATGTGTGTGTCTCTTCCAGGGACAGCTTGTCCCTGTGGAATGTCAGCTCCAGGAGAGCCGGCGCTGGTGTCGTGTTAGCCCAGTGCTCTGTCCTCAGGACCCGGTTCGGTGTCGACAACAAGACTGTTCCTTGAACCAGGGTTTTCATTTCCTTGGTTGAGGTCACTCCTTCCTGCTACGTGGACTTAGACAAAACCAGAGGCACGTGTTTCTGTGCAGCTGCCCAGCAGGAGTGGCCAGGCTGTGGTCCAGTCCTCAGATGACCACCCACTCCGGCCACAAGGAGGAAGCAGAGCCTCCTGCGGGTGATCGCACAGCACGCTCCAGTATCAGACCATGGCCAGCATCACCCTGCTCCCCCCACCTCTCTCTGACTCTATCTCTCTCTCTCTCTCTCTCTTTGATAATGAACTCAGGTGAACATTGATTTGCCATGACTAGGGCTGAGCTTAAATATGTTTTTATTGGTTTTTTCAGAGGAAGAGAGAAACCTCAATGTGAGAGTGCAACATCCATCGGCTGCCTCCTGCAGGATCCGGCCCACAACCCAGGCCAGGAGTCCTGACTGGGAGCTCTGTGCATGGGCCCACATGCCACGTCTAACCATCCAGCTGAAGCTGGTGCACATTGGAGTGGGCCATCATAAATAATGCTGCTGTGAACACGCGTGTGTACAATTCTGTGCGGACATATGTTTTCATTTCTCTTGGTATGTTCCTGAGAGTGGAATTGCATATGTAGACCCCTGTTTAATATTTTGAGGAATTGCCAAACTGTTGTCCATTTCCCATTCCTGCTAGAAGCGTATGAAGTTTCTAAATTCTGCCATAAACCAAATGTTGTCACTAACAGAGAAATGTGAAAAGGGAATCTGGAAGGCTGGTCAACCTTAATGGCTCTGAATGGTCGGAGCTATTCACTCACTGTTTAGTTGAGACATTGGTAGTTAAAGCAACCTCCACCTGTTAGTCATATGTGAATTCTTGCTGATTGTCTATTATTGGAATTTCCTGCCTAAAGAATATGGGTGTTTCCCACAGCCTCAATGAAAGGGGTGGCGAGGCCAGAGCAGTGGTAGTCCTCCCCCTAGAGATGGACATGGCCCCCTCGTTTTCCCAAATTAACTCTTTTCTAGCCTCTCTATTCATTTTGTGTGCGGCCTCCTCCAGAAACAGAACCCCGAAGAGGAGCCCTGAGCCACGCCGGACATGGAAGGGGCTCCTGCAGATTTCCTCAGATCCTTGTCAACATTTGTTATTATCTGCCTTTCTATTATAGCCATGGCAGTGTATATGGTTTTGAGTTACGTTTTCTAATGGCTAATGATGTTGAATATCTTTTCCTATGCTTATTGGTCATTTGTATATCTTCTTTGGATAAAGGTCCAAATCTTTTGTCCATTTTTAAATTGGGTTACTTATTATTATTGAGTTGCAAGAGTTGTCTAGATAGCCTAGTTACACATCCCTTGCCAGGTAAGACTTTTTTGAGTATTTTCTCCCATAGAGAGCCGTCTTTTCACTTCTTGGTGATATCTTTTTGCCTCCTGTGGGTTGAGTCCTGTGGATTACTCTGGTGAAGAGAAAGGGGGGCAGGGAGAGGGGTTTTCCCAGTGGAGGCGGGATGTCTCTCGGAGCGTGAAGCGGTGATGTTTGTCCGCGTAGGGGAAGGGAGGGAGGCGTGGACCAGAGTGAGCCACACAGTGTCCCTTGGGAAGAGTCTGCTTTTCCTCTTGGAGACTGTGACAGTGAGGAGACAGCTTGTTTTCCTCCTATGTTTGATCCTGAGTTGTTACCCCAAAGCTCTTCGTGAAGAGTGGACAGCCCTGTGTGGCGGTTAAAGGAGGGCATTAAGGAAGGCCCCGCACAGCCTGGGACAGGCTGACCTCGGCTCCCGCTGGGGCAGAGGCAGCGGTGTTCCAAGCCCCTGGAGGTGGGGCCCTGCTCCTGAGCGCAGCTCCAGGCCCTTCCTCAGAGCCGGCTGACCGACCGCGGCGGCCCATCGCCTCGCCTCGTCCCTGTGCTCTCCACTCCTAACGCACCTCGCAGTGTTTATGAGAGGGCAGGGCGGGGCGAGGCTAACCCCTGACTCCATTTTGTACTGGGGGGCAGGGCGGAGCTATCCTCCATTTTGTGTAACTGGACCCCAGCCCTCACCCAACCCATCAGGGTCAGCCAAAGCAGTGCGTCACCACCCCTATAAGACCCCTTGACCTGTCGCAGTTCGGTCTCCCTTCCGCCATGCTGTCGGCGTGGGTGGGACAGAGCCCATGCTAGCATGGAAGAGGCTCTTTTGTTTGTTGCATCGGACTTAGCTCCCTGGTGGTCTTTGGGGATCATGAAGTCTGGGCGTAACATTTAAGCCTGTGAAGTTCTTTTCCCTTTTCCTACCCATCAGACAGCTGGCCTTCCCCCAACTCTTAGCACAACACTTGGCACACAGTAGGAGCATAATAACTATGTGGTTGAGCATTGACCTATTAACCAGGAGGTCATGGTTCGATTCCCAGGGGTCAAGGCACAAGCCTGGGTAGCAGGCTCGATCCCCAGGGCGGAGTGTGCAGGAGGCAGCCAATCTATGGTTCTCTCTCATCATTGATATTTCTGTCTCTGTCTCCCTCTCCCTTCCTCTCTGAAATCAATAAAGATATATATTCTTTAAAATAAATAAATAAATAAAACTGTGCCATAAGAATGAATGCTCAGAAACCCTAGGCTTACATCCTACCAGCCAACACCTGTCTGGAAAAGAATCCCTGATTTGTGAATGCTATAACAGACCCAGGGAAGTGTCTCACTGAGTCACATGCTCATCCCAGAACCAATCATCGGGGTAAAGGGGTAGAATAGACTCATTGGCCAGGTCTGGTCATGTGTCCTCTCGAAGCCAGGATATGGGAGGGCTGTTCTCATAAGCAGAGAATAGGAGTGGGGGCCGGTTCCCTGGAGACAAATGAAGACGTTTGTGCACAGAAGGGGGTACTTCCCAGCAGACAAATTCACAGAGGCTCAGCCCCAGCTGGTTTACTTCCGTGGAGAGAGGGTTGAAGGCACATGCCCAGGTTGAGGGCTTGGTCCCCAGTGGGGAGCATGCAGGAAGCAGCCGGTCAGTGATTCTCATCATCGATGTTTCTATCTCCCTCCCCGTCTCCCTTCTTCTCTGAAACATATATATATAAATTACAGAGGCTCAGGGAGGTTAACCTGCCTATGGCCATAGAACTATAACTTATGCTCTCTGCTAACTTTTGTCTGTTTAGCTTTGGGCTCCAAGAGGTTACTTCTGACTCTTTGTTTCCGCCTGACTTTCCCTTAGTCAGAATTTCAGGTGCAATTCTGTCTTTTGCCAAAAACCAGAGAAGTTTTCCTGAGGTGACCAAAGAGCCAAAACCAAAATAGTATTTTCTAGATCTTGTATGTTCCAGAACTGTAGCACAGAGGCCAAGCGCGAAACACCCCATTCAGAACATTTCTCCCACCACACCTTCCGGGGGCAGGAAAGCCCGCGGGCCCTGATGCCGGCCGGGCCTAGGGACCTATCCAGGGGTCCTGGGCTGTGAGAGGGACTCCCCCTGCACGTGGGCCTCTAGTCTATATTTGTAAAAGCCTAATATGCAAATTGTCTCCTCAGGAGTTCGCTCGCTTGCTCGCTGTGATGTGCGCTGACCACCGGGGGAGGTGCAGGACGAAGGAAGGCCTCTCCGCCCTGACCGCCAGCCAGGCCTAGGGACCCTCCCCGCCCATGAGTTTTGTTCACAGGGCTTTTAGTTAATTAAACTAGAGGCCCAGTGCATGCAATTCGTGAATGGGGGTGGGGGCGGGGGCTTGTCCGTCAGCCCAGTCTGCACCCTCTCCAATCTGGGTCCCCTTGAGAGATGTCCGACTGCCCCTTTAGGCCCCTCCAGGACTGCTGGCTCCCAACTGCTTGCCTGCCTTCCTGATTGCCCCTAACCACTTCTGCCTGTCAGCCTGATCACCCCCTAACCACACACATACCAGCCTCATTGATGCCTAACTGCTCCCCTGCCAGCCTGTTTGCCCCCAACGTCCCTCCTCAGGCAGCCTGGTCACCCCTAACTGCCCTCCCTGCAGGCTTGGTCCCTCCCATCTGCCCTCCCCTGCTGGCCATCTTGTGGTGGCCATCTTGTGTCCACATGGGGCAGGATCTTTGACCACATGGGGGCAGCCATCTTATGGTCACATTATGCTTTTATTAGATAGGATAGAGGCCTGGTGCACGGGTGGGGGCCAGCTGGTTTGCCCTGAAGGGTGTCCCGGATCAGGGTGACGGTTCCCTTGGGATGTGGGGCGGCCTGGGCAAGGAGCCTGTGGTGGTTTGCAGGCCAGCCACGCCCTCCCCCTAAGCCAAGGCCCTGGTATCTGGGGTTTGTTTACCTTCTACAATTGAAACTCTGTAGCCTGGAGTGGAGGCCTGGGCCCCCAGGGTGTGCGGAAAGCTGGCTTCCTCCATTGCCGGAAACCCAAGCCTCCCCCCTGCTCTCTCGGTGGCCCAGCCATCTTGGTTGTGCTAATTTGCATACTCGCTCTGATTGGCTGGTGGATGTGACTGGTGGGCGTGGCTCACTGGGCTGTGTTAATTTGCATATCACTTTTATTAGACTGGATGACACCGCTAACTGCAGTGCCCATAAGAGCCTTAGGAAATCAGGGGAAGGAAGGAATTTCCTATCATAAAACCCCCAAGGTCACGTAGACATTTGTGCACCGAGAGGCTCGCTGGTGGTTTGGGGAAGGACCAATGCAGGAGCCGCGGGCGGGAAGAGGGAAGGCGGCCGGTCACGCGGAGGAAGCCCCCAGCCACCCGTGGGTGCCAGGCCCGCCAGGTCAGGTGCCGCTGGCGCTGCGCCGGGCGGGGCCGAGCTGGCGGAGGGGGGAGGAGGGACCACGTGACAGCCACGCGGTGCCGGCCCCGCCCCGCCCGCCCGCCCGCCCGCCCGCTCCCAGACCGCCCCGCCCGCCCGCCCGCCCCGCCCGCCCCGCCCGCTCCCAGACCGCCGCCCGCGCCGCCCGAGGCAGCCGCTCCGCACCAGCCGCTCCGCGCCGCCGCCGCCGCCCTCCGCCCAGCACCGGCCGGCCGTGCGCCCCGCGCCCCGCGCCCGCGCCCGCTGCGTCCCCGCGGCCCCGCGCCCGGCCCGCCGCCCCCGCTCCGGGGGCCCCGCCTGCACCCTGGAGCGCCGGGCCGCCAGCCTCTGCCTGCTCGCCGTCCTCGCGGCCGCCAGCCCCGGCCGCCCCTGCCCGCCCGCCCGAGGTAGGTGCGGGGTGCGGGCGGCGGGGTGCGGGCGGCGGGGTGCGGGCGGCGGGGTGCGGGCGGCGGGGAGCGGGGTGCGGGGTGCGGGCGGCGCTGCGGGATCCCCCCCCCTCCCTAAGGCCAGCACCGGGCAGCCGGGCGGGGCAGGCAGTGGGACCGCGGAGGGAGGTGGGAGCGCTCCCCCCGGTTAAGCTGTGAGATTGGGGGGTCGCAGGGCAGCGGGGCGTCGGTGCGGTGCACGGTCGGTGCGGTGCACGGTCGGTGCGGTGCACGGTCGGTGCGGTGCACGGTCGGTGCGGTGCACGGTCGGTGCGGTGCACGGTCGGTGCGGTGCACGGTCGGTGGGGTGCACGGTCGGTGCGGTGCACGGTCGGTGCGGTGCACGGTCGGTGCGGTGCACGGTCGGTGGGGTGCACGGTCGGTGCGGTGCACGGTCGGTGCGGTGCACGGTCGGTGGGGTGCACGTCGGTGAGGGTGCACCGGGCCGCGGAGGGGGACAGCGCCGCCGTCCGGTCGCCGCAGGCCCGCAGCGCAGCCCGCTCCGTCAGGGGGACCCGGACCCGGGCCGCGCGGGCGGCGGGCGGCGGGGAGCGGGGAGCGCGGTCCTCGCCGTCGGCCCGCAGTGAGGAGGGAGCGGGGCGAGCGGAGGCTGGGCTGGGCGCCCGCGGGACGGGAGGACACGGTGCCTCCGTGCGGAGGGGGGCCAGGCCCGGGGCCATGCGGACCGGGAGGAAGGTGGACCGAGTGAGGGCGGAGCGCCGCCGGAGGTGCGGCTGGTGCTGCTGTGTGAGTGTGTGTGTGTGTGTGTGTGTGTGTGAGTGTGTGAGTGTGAGTGTGTGTGTGTGCATGGTGTGTGAGTGTGTGTGTGAGTGTGTGTGTGTGTGTGTGTGTGTGCTGGGGGGTGAGTGGAGGCCTCCTGGAACCCGGAACCGGAACCGGAACCAGGGGCGCCCTGAGCTGGAGGGGTGGCTGAGGCAGCGGCCGGGCTCGCACAGAGCGGGAGGTGGGGTCCACGCCTTCCCCTGGTCATGCACGAACCCCACAAACACGGCAACACGTGAGGGCGTGACCCCCCCCATCCCTCCAGCCCGGTCCCAGCTCTCCCCTCGGCGGGCGGGCGGCAGGCCTGCGCTCAGGTGAAATGTCCTGTGTGTGTAGCTGTTGGGGAGAAGCCCCAAAGTCCAAACTCAGGGTCCATTCCTGAGAACTGACAGGAAGCCTTGTTCAAAATCATAAACGCTTTTTAAAACCATTTTAATTGCTATGAGGGAAGGAGGGAGAGAGAGGATCAAGGATGCAGAGAGAAACACCATCAGCGGCCTCTCCCCAGCCCGCACCTCCCAGTGCACAGACAGCTCTGGCCCCTGCGCCGGCCCCGGGCCGGAGCTGTAATGGGAGAAGCCACACACAGGAAGGCGGCGTGCATGTGAGCGCCCCTGTTTAAAGCTCCGGGACCCTAAAAGCCTGGCCCCTGCCCCCATCCCACCGAGGGCCTAGGCTCCGGAGCCACCAGCCTGAAGGAGCCTGGACCCCACAGGCTCCGGACAGAGCCTCCCTCCCTGGGGGCTGGTGCACCTGCTGAAGAGAGGGAGTCTTCCAAGGTCTGGGTGCGAGAGGGCTTGGTGGCTGCCTCCCCCGGCGGCTCTGGCTGGGCCGTTCTGGGGGAGACACCTTTTTTCCTGACCCGGATCAGATTCCCCGCAGAATCTGTCTAGTCTGCAGCAGACTTGTGTCCGGTTGCCAGGAGGCGGGGAGCAGTGGGAGGAGGCTGGAGGTCAACAGCAGAAACTCCTATTTGTTCCAGCTCGTTCTCTAGGATTCATCCTTCCTGGGTTGATTCTGAACTGAAGCAGGAAAATAGTGATGATCAGGACTACGTTCAGAGCAATAGTGGCTGGCTGGACTGATTCAGAAATAGTGTTTATGTTGGAGGGGTTGGGTTTTTGTTGTTGTTTTAAAATCTGTTTTTATTGATTTCAGAGAGGAAGGGAGAGGGGGAGAGAGATAGAAACAATGATGAGGGCAAATCATTGATTAGCTCCTGCACACCCCACTGGGGACTGAGCCGGCAACCCAGGCACGTGCCCCTGCCCGGAATCGAGCCTGGGACCCGTTAGTTCGCAGGCTGATGCTCTGTCCACTGAGCCAAACCAGCTTGGGGGGGGGGGAGGAGACCACTTTTGCTGACCCAGAAGTTCAGACTGTCACCCTTGACCCTGAGAATTTCCTAGAAGAAGATGGTTACAGGGAGGAAGCAGCTTGGCCTCGCGGGCTTCTGGGTTAGACTCCGGGAGCCAAGGCCGATGGGCCGAGCAGGAAAGCTCAGACAGGCGGGGGTCACACAGGCTGATGATGAGGGGAGGTGAAAGCCAGGGTGCACGTGTCCTCTCCGCTGGGACACCCCGCAGGGCAGGGGAGGAACGTGGTGTGCCGGCAGAGTATTCCTCTTCAGAGCTTGAGCTTTCCACAGCGGCCGGGTCTGTTTACGCAGATCGCGGGGCCCGGAGTGTAACTGAGCGGCTAGAGCGGAGCCTGGGGGGCTCCGTGCTCACGTTCCCAGCGAGGCCACCGCCCCCGCTGGCCCAGGCCCTGCTGTGAGGACCGGGCGGGCGGGGAGGACGGGGGGGGGGGGGGGGGGGGGGGGGGGACGGGGAGACCGGGGAGACCGGGCCGGCGGGGGGACGGGGGGACCGGGCCGGCGGGGGGGACGGGGGGGACGGGGGAGACCGGGCCGGCGGGGGGGACAGGAGGACCAGCTGATGGTGCTCACCGGGGGCCCGGAGGTTCCCGGGAGGAGGAGTCTCAGCTGCAGCGGAGGGAGCTGGCTGGGAGGGCGGGAGGCGACATTCAGCTGCAGGGGGATAGCAGAGGAGCTGGCCGGGAGGGTCAAACAGGCCTCTGTGAGGAGCCGGGTGCGGATGGGCAGCCTGCCCTCAGGGAGGAGGCAGGCGCTGGGTAAGATGCCGAGATGATGCTCTGCGGGATCAGGATCTCAGTGTGTCTGCGGGATCGCAGGTGGAGACGGGACCCAGGGGGGAATGGGCTGTTGGTGTGGGCTCAGAAGCAGCCCATATTCCATTGGCCCCTGTGCAGTCACATGGTCCCACCTATAGGCAAAGGGTGCTGGGAAATGTAGTCCCTGGCCAGGAGGGGCCGCACGGCTTCGGTGGAGAGCTGCCTGCCACGGTGGCCTTTCTGCCCCGGCCAGCTCTCCCAGCCCTCTCCCACACCCCGCTCCGCTTTCTGACCAGTGGATCTGACCGTGAGGAGGCTGAGGTCCCCAAAGCCACTCACTGGCGGTAGCAGTCAGGACCCGAACCCCGGAACCCGGACCGGTGTGCCCCCAAAGCCTTGTCAGGCCAGGCCCTCGTCTTGGGCGCTTTTCGGGGGCTCCGCCTGGTGCAGGCTCTCCACTCAGAGCTCAGCCATGCTTCCGAGACTGGACAGCAATGGATCCGGCTGCCTTCACCACGTGAGCCTGTGAAGCAGGGACAGGGCTGGGCCCTGTGTGAGCCTTTATTCCAGCCACGCCGGCAGCACGGGGGGGGGGGGGGGGGGGGGCGGACGGGGACGGGACGGACACGACCACAAGCCGGTCACCCAGGAAAGTCTGTTCTGTGCGCCCCCCTGCCCCCCCCCCCCCCCCCAAGCCAGCAGCTTATACACCGGGAAGAAGGCAAAAGGAACGAAGAGGGTAAAATGGTTGCAGGCGATGTGGCCTGGCGTTGCAGAGGGCCAGTGCCTTCCGGACTCCGTTGTTTCGCCAACGAGGCTGTCACTCTGTGCGGTGACAGGCAGTTCTGGATGAGAACGGGCCGCATCCCGGCTTAACTCCCAGGCCCGGTGCAACTCCCTCCGGTCAGAGCGTGCTTTCTCCCTCAGCGCGAAGCGGCCTCAGCTGACAGCGCGAGGTTCACGCTTCTCAGCTCTCCCCACTGTTCTCTCCGCCCAACACTGTCAGCCAACGAACCCGACACCCGGTGGCTGTACCCCCGTCCCTCACGCCGGCCTGCAGCGCCCGTGAGACCGCAGAGGCTGCCCACGTCTCCGCGTGCCGGTTAGTGCCTGCAGCACGCATTCCCGCAGGCCCTGCCGTGCGCCCTGCAGAGTGCCGACTGCACGGGAGAAAGGACGGCAGGGGCGGGGGCTGGCCACGGGGAGGCGCGTGGACGGCTCCCCTGAGAGCGAGAGGCTGTGTCCCTGGTTCCCGGCGTGCACGGTGTCCTGAGCACATCGTTAAAAATTAATCTTTTTTTTTTAATAAAATTATATTGTTCATATTATTACAAATGTTCCTCTCCCCCCCCATTGCTCCCCTCCACCAGGTTCCCACCCCACCCTCTGCCCTTTCCTCACCCCCCATTGTCCTCATCCCTAGGTGCACAGTTTATGTTCAGTCTCTTCCCGCACCCCCCACTCCCCTTTTCCCCGAGAATCGTCAGTTCACTCCCCTTCCATACCTCTGATTCTATTATATTCACCAGTTGATATTGTTCATTAGGTTTTTTAATTCCCTTGGTTTTTAGTTTCACTTGTTGATAGTTTCATATTTGTTGATCATAATTTTTTTTATCTTTATCTTCTTCCTCTTCCTAAAGAACCCCCTTCAACAATTCATATAATTCTGGTTTGGCAGTGATGAACTCCTTTAGCTTTTTTTTATTTGTGAAGCTCTTTATCTGGCCTTTGATTCTGAGTTATAGCTTTGCTGGGTAGAGTATTTTTGGCTGTAGGTTCTTGCTATTCATCACCTTGAATATTTCTTGCCATTCCCGTCTGGCCTGCATGGTTTCTGTTGAGAAATCAGCTGACAATCATATGGGTGCTCCTTTATAGGTAACTACCTGCTTTGCTCTTGCTTCTTTTAATATTCTCCCTTTGTCTTTTGCTCTTGGAATTTTAATTATGATGTGTCTTGATGTGGTCCTCTTTGGATTCCTTATGTTTGGAGTTCTGTGCGCTTCCTGGACTTGTAAGTCTAATTCTTTCACCAGGTGGGGGAAGTTTTCTGTCACTATTTCTTTCAGTATGTTTTTGATATCTTGCTCTCTCTCATCTTCTGGGACCCCATAATTCTGATGTTGGATCGTTTGAAGTTGTCCCAGAGGTTTCTTACATTATCTTCAACTTTCTGGATTCTCTTGTCTTCTTGCTTCTGCGGAGAAGTGTCTTCTGGCTCTTTATGTTCCAAATCTTTGACTTGATTCTTGCGATCTTCCATTCTGTTTTTAGGACTCTGTATAATATTTTTTATTTCAAACAATGTATTCTTTATTTCTTGTTGATCCCTTATCATTTCTTGTTGATTCCTTATTGATTCTAGTTGATCCCTTTTCATATCCTCATAGGTCTTATTGACCCTTTCTAGGAAATTCTTGAAAAACCTTATAAGTGTAGATTTGAATTCTATATCTAGCCGCTTTTTGTCCTCCATTTCTTTCTTTTGTGATCTATTTCGTTGTCGCATTTTCACACCTTCCCTGATGGGGCAGAGTTTCAGGGTCGAGCCTACAGCCTTGGCTTCCGTCAGCCCCCCCCCATGCGGCTCCTGAGTCTCAGGGTCCTTCAGTACTCGCTGCAAGCACCTCTGAGAGAAAGGTGCCCTCGATTTTCACCTGCTACCAAACAGTCTAGACTCTCCCCCCAATGAGTCTGGAACTGGGGTTCAGTTCAGTTGGAAGTGGAGTTGGGGGTGGCGTTCAGAGCAGTCTGGAGCCCCTGTCTCCTCCCTGCCCGGGCAGTCCTGCGGCACAGCCAACCGTCCCTTCTCTGCTCGTAATGTGCCTCTGGGACCTCCTTTCGCTGCTCTCCCGGGGTTCCGCCTTACAGTCCAGCTCCCTATGGATGAGCCTGGTTCCCCGGGGTTTGGCCCAGAACTGGGGTTCAGAGCAGTCGGAACTGGGGCCCAGCACAGTCAGAGCTTTTATCTCCTTCCCGCTAGGGAACGCCAGCCAGGCACTCAGCCTCCCTCCTCTCCGGCTCTGTCCTCTCTGCGCACCGTGTGTCTCCGTACCTTAGGCTCCTCCGCTCTTCCTTCTGCTTTTCTCCTTGCTTCTCGTTGTAGATTTCCAGTCAGTCGACTTTCCTGTAGTTCTGGGTAATGTCCATTTTATATTTTAGTTGTATTTTATTGAAATTGTTGTGTGCGGCTGCGGCTAGGTGTTTACCTGTGTAGCCATCTTGGATTCTCCAGCTAAAAATTAATCTTCAAACTCTCATGTGCATTTGATAAAGCCATGATGAGAATAATTGTGCTTTGTATTCAGACGTGCTTTTCTGACGTTGAAGGCCTGGAGCAGCCTTGTGCTGCAGCGTTCTGTGTGGAGGGAGCCTGGGTCTGGCCGTGGCTGTCTGAGCTGCAGCAAGGCCAGTGCTGACCGCTCCTCGCTTCAGCGTGAGGAGTGCCTGTCTCCCCTGTCCGGGGTGAGGAGTTTGTTTGTAGGGGAGGAAGCGGGGGGAGCTTCTTGGAATTCGCCGGAATCATCCGGAGCAGGTCTCAGCCCGGCGCTGCTGACGCTGGCAGATACCCGTGTGCCGGGGCAGCCGGGGTGAGGCCTTGAGCAGCCTCCCTGGGCTGACCTGCTAGGAACCCAGAGTCCTGGCAGCCAAACTCCGGCCACGGCAGTGCCCCCGCTGGCGAATTCCCGGGTGCAGGACGACTTTCCGGGCCCAGCCAGTCACAGCCTGGGGCTAACATGGCACAGACCTCTTCTCCGAGTCGTCCAGGAGGCCGAAGCCCACAGCCAGGGCTCACACGGCTTCCCGTTTCCAGAGCCTTCCTGTGCCTGCGGCCCTTCCTTCAGCCTCACACCGGCCCCTGGCGTCTCCTCTCTCCCTGGCTCAGCCCTCCTCCTCCCTTAGAGGGTCCTGTGGATGTGCTGGGGATGGGGCCGGGGATGGGGATGTGGATGGGCTGGGGATGGAGCCGGGGATGGGATGGAAATGGGGTCAGGGATGAGGCCGTGGATGGGGCGGTGGATGGGAATGGAAATGGGGCCGGGGATGGGGATGGGGATGGGATGGAAATGGGGCCAGGGATGAGGCCGTGGATGGGGCGGTGGATGGGAATGGAAATGGGGACGGGGATAGGGATAGGGATGGGGATGGGGATGGGGATGGGGCCGGGGATGGGGCCGGGGATGGGGCCGGGGATGGGGCCGGGGATGGGGATGGGGATGGGATGGAAATGGGGACGGGGATAGGGATAGGGATGGGGATGGGGATGGGGATGGGGATGGGGATGAGGCCGTGGATGGGGCGGTGGATGGGAATGGAAATGGGGACGGGGATAGGGATAGGGATGGGGATGGGGATGGGGATGGGGCCGGGGATGGGGCTGGGGATGGGGATGGGGATGGGGATGGGGCCGGGGATGGGGCCGGGGATGGGGATGGGAATGGGGATGTGGACGGGGATGGGGCCGGGGATGGGGATGGGAATGGGGATGTGGACGGGGATGGGGATGGGGACGGGGCCGGGGCCGGGAATGGGGATGGGCCGGGGCCGGGGATGGGGATGGGGACGGGGATCGGGCTGGGGATGGGGATGTGAATGGGGATCGGGCCGGGGATGGGGATGTGGATGGGGATGGGGATGGGGATGGGGACGGGGCCGGGGATGGGGATGGGGACGGGGATCGGGCCGGGGATGGGGATGTGGATGGGGATGTGGGTGGGGATCGGGCCGGGGATGGGGATGTGGGCAGGGATCGGGCCGGGGATGGGGATGGGGACGGGGATGGGGATGGGGATGGGGCCGGGGCCCCGCACCCACTCCTGCCTCCCTTTGCAGGGCCCTCCCCGCAGCAGCTGCCCGCGGACTCTGGCACCTGGATGGGACCATGGCCCACGAGGACCTCATCTTCCACCTGGAGGGCGTCGGCGGCAGTCGGACCCCCGGGGCCGGCCGTGACGGGGACTTGGACCCGGACAGCGAGGACGAGGACGGCTACCGCCTCTGGCCCCTCACCGAGGCCCCCGGGCCGCTCCGGCGTGGCCCCGGCGAGGCCGCCGACCTCTGCGGCGCCCTGAAGAGCAGCCCACAGCCCGGCCATGCCGCCCTGGGCAGCGCCTTCCGCGTGCGGGTGAGTGGCTGCCCCGGGCTTGGCCTGGTCCGCACGCCGAGCGGGGCCTCGGGCTGCGGGGCCTCGGGCTGCGGGGCCTCCTGACCGTGGGGCGGGGCCTCCTGACTGTGGGGCCTCCGGACTGCGGGGCCTCGGGACTGCGGGGCCTCCGGACTGCGGGGCCTCGGGCTGCGGGGCCTCCTGGCTTCGGGGCCTCCGGACTGCGGGGCCTCGGGCTGCGGGGCCTCGGGCTGCGGGGCCTCGGGCTGCGGGGCCTCCTGACTGCGGGGCCTCGGGCTGCGGGGCCTCGGGCTGCGGGGCCTCCTGGCTTCGGGGCCTCCGGACTGCGGGGCCTCGGGCTGCGGGGCCTCGGGCTGCGGGGCCTCGGGCAGCGGGGCCTTGGGCAGCGGGGCCTCCTGACTGCGGGGCCTTCGGGCTGCGGCTGAGGCTGTTGCGAGCTCGGCTCACAGGACTCTCAGCCGGCTCAGGGCCTCCTGGTGAACCGACCGGCTTCTAATGAAGCAGGAGGGAACAGGACTAGGAAATAGGGAGGCAGAGCAGGTTGTAAAGGTGCTGTTTTTCGGAACATGTGTTTGCACACGTTCACACACGTTCAGCTTCTTGTGGCAGACTGGTTAAGTATTTTTATTTCATGAGTGTGTGTGTGTGTGTGTGTGAGAGTGTGTGAGTGTCTGTGTGTGTGAGTATATGTCTGTGTGTGTGTGTGTGTGTGAGAGAGAGAGAGAGAGTGTGAGTGTGTGTGTGTGTGTGTGTGTGAGAGTGTGAGTGTGTGTGTGTGTGTGTGTGTGTGTGTGAGTGTGTGAGTGTGAGTGTGTGCGTATGTCTGTGTGTGTGCGTGCGCGCGCGCATGCGGTCCAGGGACGTGCGGTGGAGCCAGTCCATGGCATTGTCTGCAGAAATAAAATCCTGTGCCTGGCGGGGCCCGTGTAGCTCAGCGGTTGAGCAACGACCCAGGAGCCACGGCCACTGGTGCGATTCCTGGTCAGGGCACAGCCCGGGCTGCGGGCTCCATCCCCTGTGCCGGAGGCAGCTGATGGAGATGGTTGTCTGTCCACCTCGATGCCCCTCTCTCTAAAGATAAACAAGAGCGCGTTTTTTAAAGACAGCCCGCGCGTGGCCGGCCTCCCGCTGCCTGGGGAAGCACTGTCATGGGGTCTGTGTTCACTCGTGGCACAGCCTGTGTGACGGACGGACGGACGGACGGAGAGAAATGTTACGGACTTCCATAGAGCTGGTGTGAAAAAACGCAACGCAGCACTGCTGTCCTGGTTTAACCTGACCCTCACAGACAGGCTAGTAGCAAAATGCTTATTACGTTAGGGATTTTAAATTAAGATTTAAGATTCGTGTTTGTAACTCCAGAATTCATCTTTCTTAGGAGATTAACCATTCCGGTTGGACAGCCGAATGTTTTCCTTTAGGCCCAGTCTATCGGAGTTCCTCGGGCAGGCGCTCCAGGAACAGCCTGGGGCCCCGAGGCACACAGCCTGCGGGGAGCTGCCCTCTGTCCGTCCAGGCCAGGGAGCTCAGGGATCCCTGTGGGTGGTGTCCTGCCCAGAGGGCGGGCAGAGGGACTGCTAGACAGAAACCAGCTTGCAGGCTGCAGGGAAAGGGGAGTTGATTGGGACAGTCGTGGGGGTGGGAGGGGTGGGAGGGGAGAGAAGGAGAAGAGAGGAGAGGGAGAGAGAGGAGAGGGGAGGGGAGGGTGCCATTTTTTTTTTCTCTTATGCATTCATTGGTTGATTTTATATGTGCCCTGACCAGGGATCGAATCCACAGCCTTGGTGTATCAGGTCGATGCTCTCACTAACTGAGCTACCCAGCCAGCCCTCTCTGCCTCTTCTTTATAGAGGCCGGTGCATGGAGTTCATGCCTGGGGGGAGGTCCCTCAGCCTAGCCTGGACCCTCTCCGACCCAGGACCCCTCAAGGGATGTCTGACTGCCGGCTTTGGCCTGATCCAGGGGTTGGGCCAAAACCAGCAATTGGACATCCCTGTCACAATCCGGGACCACCAGCTCCTAACTGCTCGCCTGCCTGCCGGCCTGATCGCCCCTAACCACCTCTGCCTGCCAGCGTCATTGCCCCTAAATGCCCCCTGCCAGCCTGATCACCCCCCACTGCCCCCCCTGCCGTCCTGGTCATCCCTAACTGCCCCCCCTGCCGTCCTGGTCGCCCCTAACTGCTCCACCTGCCGACCTGGTCGCCCACGCAGCCTGCTGGTCACTCGTTTGTCGTCCCTCGCTAACCCCCCTGCCCTGCCGGTCTTGTCACCCCACGCAGCTGCTGTTCGCGGTTACTGAGGGAGTCATGACCGATTTGCATTGTATAGATTCTCGTATTAGCATAGATTCCTCTCTGCCCCTCAGTCTCACAGGGAGAACAGGGCCTCCCGCTCACAGGCCTCCTCCGGGAGGACCACATGCAGAGGCAGGCTTCCCCTCTGCACCCGATCTGGGGGGGAGGAGGGATCTGCTGGCCTGGCTGGGCCCTGCGTCCTCCATTGCCGATGTGTCCGTGCTGGCCAGCTGGCCAGGCGTGGGGTGGGGCTGGGTCACAGGGGGTCCTGCTGGCCTTGGCGGCAGGGGAGGCAGGAGGGGGAGGTGAGCGGGGGACTCCGGAGAGCTCCCTCCAGCTCCTGTCCCCGTCTGACGTGGGCTCAGCTTTCCAAACCGCACCCTCCCTGGCACTCCACAACCTAATTATTTATGGTCGGCATGGCAACCTGGCTGGTTAAGCAGAATGGCCCCGCCCTCCTCCAGCGCCCGCCGGCGCCAGCCGGGTTCTGCCCCGGGCTGAAGGGCCGGGCCGATGGGCAGGGCTCTGGCACAGCCGCTCAGCGTGGCGAGGCTTTGCAGGGAGCCAGGCGGTGGGCCGGGAGGGGCTCCTGTAGTGGTGGGGTTAGAGTGTGAGCCTGTGAGGGCGCCCTGTGTGGCCTTTGGCCACTCCCCCGTGCCTGCGGCCTGCCGTGCACAGGCAGGTGCTTCCTGTGGGGCCGGCGAGGCGGTGGTGCGTGCTGAGCTCACTCCCCTGTGGGTGCTGTCTCTGACGAGCAGGTGGAAACAGCATTTGCATAAACCCCTGTGGGCTCTGACTGGCAGTGGTTATTAAAATAAAACACAGCTCGGACGGCAGTCCCATCTCCAGGGTCCATCCCAGCCTCAGTGTCCGGCAGGGTGCGAGGCCACTTGGGGGGACAGTTCTCAGTGGGAGGAGTGTCCTTACACTGCGGGGGAGTCAGCACGCTGGCCCCGCCCACGGGGGCCGCGTACCCACCATGTGACAGCCCGTGTTCTCCGCGTGGGGTCCGCCTCCACGAGAACCAGGACAGGGTGCATCCCGTGTTGTGTTCACACGGTCAGAGTGCACGCTGCCCGGGGGATGGGGACACGGAACCGTTCCAGACCGGCCTGCGCGCCGCATCACCGGGGGCACGGGATCCGGCGGGTCTGAGGAGAGCCTCCGGCTCAGTGCTGGTCCTACGGACCACTGTTTTGTTCTTGTTTTATTTTTAAATGTATTTTCATTGATTTCAGAGAGGAAGGGAGAGAGATTGAAACATCAATGAGAGAATCATCCATCAGCTGCCTTCTGCACACCCCCTACTGGGGATCGAGCCCACCACCCAGGCATGTGCCCTTGATAGGAATCGAACCCGGGATCCTTTAGTCCACAGGCCGATGCTCTGTCCCCTGAGCCAAACCGGCTAGGGCTGCTGTTTTGTTTTTATATGCTGATATATAAAAAAGCAAGTTGAAATATAATATGATCCCACTTTTATATAAGAATATATATACACACACACACATATTTGTATTTGCATGACAGAAACTCACAGATGTTTGCCTGCAGCAATAAGCAGTAATTCTCTCTGAGGGGGAGGGTGCAGTTGAGGGGACTTTGATGACCTATTTTATTATATATCACGTATTATATATCATACATTACATATTATTGTAAACGTTTGGCGCTTTTAAAACTACACGTATGTTACTTACATGCAGAAAAAGTGTTTTTAGAAGGAAAATAAAGCAAAAATCAAATCAGGAAGTTCCAAGGCCTTCCCAAGCCCGAGGCCCAGGCGTCGGCTTTGCTTTGTGGCTCCCTGAGCCTCCCTCTCCGCTGGCTGGCTGTCTGTGTCTGTGTCCGCGGGGTGTCAGGGCTCCCTGGGGACCCGAGCTGAAGACGGGGTGGGGGTGGGGGGCAGGGGGCCATCTCGGTGCCCCCGGGGCGGGGCAGGCGCAGAGCCTGTCCACGAGGCAGCCTGACTGCAGGGGGGCTCTGGGTGCCCCGAATGGGCCCTGGCCGTCTGACGTGAGTTCGGGGTTCTTGAGACAGCAGCTCAGCTTTCCAAACCGCACCCTCCCCGGCACTCCACAAACTGATTGTTTACTGTCGGCATGGCAACCTGGCAGGTAAGCAGAATGGCCCTTGGCCCTCCTCCAGCGCCCGCCAGGCGGTGCTGGGCGTGGTCGGATGACGGGTCTGCCCCACCCGGGCCAGCCCCCCCCCCCCCCCCCATGCCGCCCAGGGACGGTGTTGGGAACAGGATTCGCTCCTTCCCCCTCCTTCCTCCGGTTCCCAGAATAAGCACAGCTGTTCACATTTTTAGTGCAGTGGGACGTTTATTTTTAAAAGTTGGGGATCACTCCACATCAGCACACAGCCCTGGTCTTCCGGCCTGGCTGCTTCCCCTGGCATGAAGTCTTACCTCCAGGACCTCCTCTCTGCTGCCCACCACACTCCATCGCAGGAGCGGACCCTGACCCTGACCCTCCGGTTCCCCTGCGGGCAGCTTCTGTCTCTCCTGGGGAGACGCGGGGAGAGGGTGCTCTGTATGGGGCCCATGTTCTTTCTGTGAAAGGGCAGCAGCTGGGGCTTGGCAAGTTGTGTGTTTAAAAAAATTATATATATATATATATATATATAACCGAAACTGGTTTGGCTCAGTGGTAGAGCATCCGTCTGCGGACTGAAAGGTCCTAGGTTCGGTCCCGGTCAGTGGCATGTACATTAGTTGCGGGCACATCCCCGGTAGGGGGTGTGCAAGAGGCAGCTGGTCGATGTTTCTCTCTCATCGATGTTTCTAGCTCTATCCCTCTCTCCTCCTCTCTGTAAAAAATCAATAAAATATATTTTTTTAAAAAGAAAAGAAAATGTAAGTAAATAAAAATATTTTTAAAAATTATATATATATATTTCAGAGGGAGAGGAGAGAGAAACATCAGTGATGACAGGAAATCACCGATCAGCTGCCTCCTGCACGCCCCCCACTGGGGGTCCAGCCCACAACCCAGGTCTGTGCCCTGTCCAGGAACCATGACCTCCTGGCTCCTCGGCTGACGCTCAGCCACTGAGCCACGCTGGCCGGGACAAGCTTGCGCTTGAGTCCCGGGTCTGCAGGTCTGCAGGCAAGCCTCCCCCTCGCTCCTGGCCTCGGGGCCCTCCCGGGGCTGAGCGCTCCTGCCTGCCTGTCCGCCCTCAGCCAGGGGCCCGTCAGGGGGGCCTCAGGGGCCCAGGGCGCCGGGCCATCCTATCGCCACTGCTTTGCTGTTCTCTCCGGCCTCCAGCCGTGGCTCTGGCGCCCGCTGGCCGGGGAGGGATCAGCTGCCACCACTACTTGTGACAAAGATTTCGTGAGGTTTTCAGCTTTGCTTCTTTCTCAGTTACCATTTCACTGATTGTGGAAGGAATTGGCAAGTGCAGATGTGATTGCTGCGAAGGCCCCCGTGTGTGGTTCAGGCTGTTCTGTGATTCAGTGCAGACACAGCCCGGGCCCAGCCGGGGGCGTGGTGCTGCTGGCAGGCTGTGCCCGGCGCCCGCTGCCCGGGCCCAGCCCGCTCTGCGTCCTCACACCGTGAACAACCCGGTCGTCCGTCATGCTTCACGGAGGCTGTGCCTGGGTGCACGCTGCTGCCCTCAGCATCTCCTCGGCGGGGACTGGTCTTGTCGCCGTGCGTGCTGGGTTCTCGGGAAGCTGGAGCTCTAACTGCGTGTGGCCGGGGGCCTGCCATGAGCGCCCTCGCTGCTGCCCCTCCTCTGGGTGGTCCTGGCTGGTTCCCGTTGGCGAGGGCTGTGGGCAGAGGGTGTGACAGCGGCCGCCGGGAGAAGGCCTCGGCAGCCGGGGCCGCGGTGCGGCTGGGCCGCGGTGGCAGCGAGTGACAGGACAGCAGCCACGTCCCGGGGGCCGAGGAGCTGCAGACGCGGACTCACCCCGCCTCGCTGGCTCCGGGACCCGGAGGCCGACCCCTGCAGTCTCTGTCACGTTTCTGTTCCGTGCTCTCCGGTTCAAAGAGCCAGATCCTTTCTGCCCGCCGGGCAGGCTCTGCCCTCCTTGTCCTGGACCCCGAGTCCCCGCCTGTGCGAGGGCCATTCGCCCGTCACAGCCAGGTGAGATCGTCAGAACTGGGACTGTTGGAGCCGGCGGGGCCTGGAGAGGCATTACCCAGAGGCCTTTGTGGGTTTTGGTTTGCCTGTGCAATCCCTAAGACATTCTTAAAGCTGAACACACACAGTGCAGGATGGTCTCCTCATGCACCGCCCATCCTCTGCTCCCAGAGAGAATCGTTGTATCTGTTCGGTGTCAGTCACTTTCAGACCTTTTTAAATGCATTTATATCTAAATAGACTTTTAGGTATATACTAGGGACCTGGTGCACAAAATTTGTCCCTCAGCCCAGCCTGTACCCTCTCCAATCTGAGACCCCTCCAGGGATGTCCACAGGGTTGGGCCTAAATGGGCAGTCACCCCTAACTGCCCCCCATGCCAGCCTGGCCACCCCTAATTGTCCTCCCCTGCAGGCCTGGTTGTCCCCAACTGCCCTCTCCTGTTGGCTTGGTCACCCCCAACTTCCCTCCCCTACAAGCCTTGGTCTCCCCGCCCCCAACTGCCCTCCCCTGCTGGCCTGATCACCCACAACTGCCCATTCATGCTGGCCATCTTGTGGCAGCCATCTTTGACCACATGGATGTGGCCAGCTTGTGAGTTTGGATGACGGTCAATTTGCATATTACTCTTTTATTAGATAGGAGGATAGAGGCCATGTGCGTGAATTCATGTATTCATGCACAGGTGGGGTCCCTTGGCCTGGCGGGCGATCAGGGCTGATGGGAAGGGTGGGGCCAGCTGACCTTGGTGAGGAACAGCAGGAGGTTGCCCAGCCAGTTGGCTGTGGGAGCACACTGACCACCAGGGGGAAGCTCCTGTGCTGAGCACCTGCCCCCTGGTGGTCAGTGCACATCATAGCAACCAGTCATTCGGTCACTTAGGCTTTTATATATATAGATTTGTTGACACACCCCTAGAAATCTATGATAGCAACTTATGGGTTTCTGCCACCAATAAATGGGGTTAAGTTGCATTATGTAGCAACTTACTTTCTTTTTTTTTTTTTCCCCTAAGGCTTAGGGCCTAAGTAATAAGCTCTAGAGATTGCCCGTGTCAGCACCTTGATCTTTAACAGCTGGTGCAAGTGCGGCCACGCACGGTTTAACGACAGGGTGCGTCCTGGGAAGTGCTCGTTAGGCAGTCTCATCGGGGTGTGAACACCAGGGAGGCCTCGCCAGGGGCGGGACAGCGTGCTGCACGCCCGGCTGCGCCTGGTGCTGATACTGCAGGTGGTGCCCCCTCAGGGCACTTACCGGGAGGGGAGCGCAGGCTGGACGGGCTCCGGGCGGCGGTGAGGGGAAGGAGTGACGTCAGTGCAGACTGTGAGCACCGTGCACTCGGCCGGACTTACAGAGCAGCACGAGATCACACCGAGCATGAGAGAAAGGCGCGGTGCACAGGAGGTGTGCTTTATGAGTAGAAAGAGTGCATTCTAAAGTGACAGTGAAACTAGAGTAACCTCATCAGGGAGCACCTTATCCCTCACGTCATTGAGGCTACGAAGGCACAGTTCTGTGCCCGAGGCGGTGGGAATTCTCGGCTCTATGACCTCACGAGCGCTGTGACCTCAGCGAGCGCCATGACCTCAGCAAGCACGTGACCTCAGGGAGCGCCGTGACCTCAGTGAGCACGTGACCTCAGCGAGCGCTGTGACCTCAGCGAGCACGTGACCTCAGCGAGCGCTGTGACCTCAGCGAGCACGTGACCTCAGCGAGCCCTATGACCTCAGCGAGCACGTGACCTCAGCGAGCACGTGACCTCAGGGAGCGCCGTGACCTCAGCGAGCGCCGTGACCTCAGAGCCATGGTTTCTGCTGGGAACGCCGGTACCGGGTTTGGGCAGGAAAAGTTGACCGCTGCTAGTCAAGCATTCTCCGTTGTCCTTTGTAAACAGGAAATGGCTCTTCCATCAGCCAGTCAGTGAAGGGAACCATGTCTGAGTAGAGACATGGTTCTGCGTTTTTCATTTTTCATTCTGCGTTTTAAAAACTGCAATTGCATTAAACCCGTCTGTCGCCAACAACGGCATGTGTCTTTTCCGGGTTTTGTGGAAAAGTAAGTTTCACGCTGTAAAGTACTCTGATTCTGAAGTTCTTTCCTCCGTGACTGGCTTTGGAGGTTGCCCCAGCCTCCAGCCAGGAGGTGATTCCTGTGGTCCTCGTAATCGAATGTGGGGCCCTGTCTTTGGTGTTTTGGGGAGCTTTGAGCCCCCCGCTGAGAGGGTGTGGTTGGAGAGCTGTGTCAGGCACGGACGGCCACGCCCAGAAGGAGCCGGCTGGCTGCTGGCACCTGCAGGCCCCCGGCAGGCGGGGCTGGAGGCCAAGGAGCAGAGGCCCTCTGTCAGGAACAGAAGCTCAGAAGCTCCCCTGGTGTAAACGTGCAGCTGCAGGGCATTGGTAGCAGGAAAAGCCGGGAGGGCTCAGAGTCTGCCTGTGGTGAGCCCAGTCAGTACCCACACCGTGGCCAGTAAGCCAGCTACCTCGTAAATTCAGTCACGCTGGCGTTAACTCGTCTAAGCAATATGTTCGCTGTCTCTTGGAGTGCGACTGAGAACCTTTGGGAGGAAAGCTTCAAATTGTAAACTCAAACGTGATTCAGCGGTCACACTTCGAGGGCGTGTCCTCCTGAGCTCCTGCACGTCCACACGTGTTGGCATGAGGACGTGCTGGGAGGCCCGCCTCCCGGAGCGGAGGGAGGCGCCCTCGGGGCACTCACCGTTAGCATCTCCACCACGGGGGAGGGAGGCACGGAGGACACAGCCAGCCCCTGTGCGCCTGCAGGGCTCTCAGACTCCGCACGCGTGTGCGTGTGCGTGTGCGTGGGCCGGTGCGCGGCTGCAGGGACGGACCGGGTGAGAGCACTTCCGCATCCTCCTGCGGAGCTCCATGGTGCTCAGCGTCTTACGTATCTAACAGGGGGCACAGTGGAGTCAGGAAAGAACACAGATCGCTAAATGAAAGTCCCCAGGCGCATCGGCCCATGCTCCTGAAATGCTGTGAGTTACACTGACAGTGTCATTCCAGTCTTATTTTATTTTTTAACATATTTTATTGATTTTTTGCAGAGAGGAAGGGAGAGAGAGAGAGATTTAGAATCATCGATGAGAGAGAAATATCAGCTGTCTCCTGCACATCTCCCACTGGGGATGTGCCCACAACCAAGGTGCATGCCCTCGACCAGAATCGAGCCAGGGACCCTTCAGTTGGCAGGCTGAGGCTCTATCCACTGAGCCACACCGGTTTTGGCTCCAGCCTTATTTTAAAAATGCATGGGGCTGGCCAGTATGGCTCAGTGGTTGAGCCTCGACCCATGCACCAGGAGGTCACTGGTTCAATTCCCAGTCAGGGCACATGCCCGGTTTCTGCCTCAATCCCCAGAGGGAGTGTGCAGGAGAAGCCAGTCATGTTCTCTGTATCATCGATGTTTCTCTCCTTCTCTCCTCTCTAGAAATCAATAAGAACTTTTTCTTTTTTAATGCATGGACAGGATCTGGAAAGAACTGGTTAGTCTAAACCAGTGATGATAGTTGTGGCAAGCTTGTTTTCCCTTTTTTCTGTTTTAGTTTTTTTCTTTTTCCTTTTTTACCAAGTATTGTGATTAAATGTGAATTAGTTTCCAAATTAAAATTTAAAAATTACAGGCTTTATTTTTTGACTTTGGAAATGTTAGAAAGCCCCAGCAAGGAGCCCTGGGCTGCGTGCGTGTGTGTGTGTGTGTGTGTGTGTGTGTGTGTGTGTGTATACCTGTCTCTGTCTGTCTCTTGGAAGGCCCGGCTCCTCGGCCCCGTCTCCCCGGGGCAGGACCGGCGGTGGGCGGGGGCGGGGGCGGGGGGGCTGGGCTCTGCAGGCCGGTCTGCGTGGCTGAGGGATGGTGTGGGGTGAGGGGTCTGCACGCGTGGCCTGCCACGCCCAGGCATTTCCACGCGCACCGGCTGCTCCGGCTCCGGCCGGGGGCCCGGACAGGCGCTGTCTCGGACGCGGGGTGAGGTTCCGGCTGCTCGGGAAGAGGGAGAGGATCGCCGAGTGTGGGTGTTGAGTGTGTGTGTCGGGAGTGCTGGTTGGTGGGGGCAGGGCAGGGGTCCACGTTGAGGTTATGTAAAAGCCATAAAATGAGGTTTTACAACAAAAAATGGGGCTGAACCACGAGCCAGTGGAGAGAACTCTCTCTGTTTTCATCACGTGGCTTCGCTGGCTGAGTGGGTCCCGGAGAGCCGGGCCCCGCAGCCTGAGCGTTTGGGACGATGTTAGTCATCACAGCCTCGGCGGGGGCACCGCGGCCTGGCGCCGGGCCCGGGGAAGGTGCCACCTGCTGTGGCTCAGGTGCTCTGAGCCGAGGGGCCACGCTCTCGGACTGGGGTTCAGGGTGGTAAACGGTGCATTAAAATGGGTAACACCAGTGAGGCCACAGCCACAGCCACCGCGTGCCTCTCGGGCAGGTCTGCACTGCGTCTGTTTCCTGCGTCACTGGTCACCCCGAGAGCTCGCAGCCGTGCCAGCCTGCACCCCCGTCCCCGCGCCCCCCCCGTCCCTGCGCCCTCCGTCCCCGTGCCCCCGTCCCCGCCCCTCGTCCCCGCGCCCCCCCCCGTCCCCGTGCCCCCGTCCCCGCCCCTCGTCCCCGCGCCCCCCCCCGTCCCCGTGCCCCCGTCCCCGCCCCTCGTCCCCGCGCCCCCCCCCGTCCCCGTGCCCCCGTCCCCGCCCCTCGTCCCCGCGCCCCCCCCCGTCCCCGTGCCCCCGTCCCCGCCCCTCGTCCCCGCGCCCCCCCCTGTCCCCGTGCCCCCGTCCCCGCCCCTCGTCCCCGCGCCCCCAGACCCCCAACCTGACAGGACATTAAGATTAAATCATGTCACAGGGACGGTGCGTGCTCCTCTCTCCCGGACGCCTCCCTGGAGGCGGGGACCGGGAGCCGGGCGGGTGGGGGCTGGCCCCCCGTCCCGGAAGCCCCTGGGCTGACGCCCCTTTGCCTCTGCAGGAGGCGTGGAAGCATGCCATCGAGAAGGCCAAGCACATGCCCGACCCGTGGGCGGAGTTCCACCTGGAGGACGTCGCCGCCGAGTGCGCCACGCGCCACAGGTCAGCGCCGGGGCGGCGGGGCCGGCCTCGGGGCCGGGGCCCGGGTCCCCACGGAGGGGGCCCTCAGACACCCGCCCGGTCTGGTCCCTGCTGGAAAGCAGAGGGAGGGAGAGCTTTCTCAGGAAGAGTGAAAAGCAAACCAAAGCCACGCCACCACGTGGACGTGAGGGCACAGAGGCCGCGGGGACGGGCGTACGGGGTCCTCCTGCCAGGCTGTGCCCGGCGCCGCGTCTGCTCTGGCACCGGGCAGCCTGGGCAGGAGGCGTGCCGCGCTCCGGGCCCCTCTGAGACTCCGAGGGGCCGACAGAAAGCGGCACACGTATGTTAATGTCGCTCAGAATTTAAGAGGCTCGTGCACCTGCCCTGGAGCCCGCCCTCCGTGCCCCGGCAGGCCCTCCAGCTCCGAATGACAGGCCCTCGCTGCCCCAGGGGGAGGGGTCTGTCGGGTCAGCCCAGGCCTTCACGTTAGCCAGAACTCCGTTTCAGATGTGGGAGCAGAGCCTGTCCAAGCAGCTTAAGGATAAAAAGGAACATCTGGTTGGGATGCAGGCAGGGCCAGAGTTAGATGTAAGCTGGGTGTGAGACAGATTATTCTGCGCTGTTATTAATTGCCGTATTGTTTTCCATACAAACGACCGTAAGCCTACTGTGCTTCGCCTGTGTGAGCTTCAGGCACGGCTGGTTCCAGGCGCTCTGAGGATCTTTCAGCTTTGACCTCAGGCAGACGCTTATCTCAGCAGCGCAAGGGCCCTGGGGCCCCGCCACCCATATCACTCTGTAGAAAAGGACCTTTTTAAAAACAAAAGTTCCACATCTGAACCTCAGTGGCCTGGCTTTGGTTATATGCCCGTCTCTGAGCCCGGCATTGTACCAGGGTGCGCTGCTCCGATTGGCCAGGCCTGGTCACATGCCACAAGCCCCGGTGCTGGGCCCAGCCTCACCCCGGCCACGTGTGCCGAGAACGGAGCCTCCCACCTCTCACCTTCCGAGAGAGCAGAGCCCGCACGCACCCCTCCACCGCCCGCGGCCACCTCCCCGTGCCAGCAGCCCCGGGCAGCTGTGGGGCCTGCAGGGGGCGCTGTGAGCTCTGCCCCTGCCCCACCAGGGCAGCGTGGTGGCGGCTGGTGAGACATGGCCGGGGGCGGGGGGGGGGGGGGGGAGGGGGGGATATGAAGGCCCCAGGAAAGCAAGACCCAGCTCCGGGCCGGCGCTGCGTGTCCGAGCCTTGCAGGCCTGAGACAGGGGCCCCGCCAAACTGCTCTCCTCGCCAAAGCCTCTGCCGTCGCCTCCCTGGCGGGAGCGGTCAGCGTGACCCCGGAGGCTTCTGAGCTGGAGGCCTCCCGCGTCCCCCGTTTGGAGAGAGCTGAGCGAGCCGGACCTCTGGGCAGATGTCCTGTTCCGGGGTGGACCCGGCTCTGCTACATTCACCGAGCCGACCCCTGCGTGAGCGGGGCTGAGCTTCCCCCGGCCTCTGCGCCCCCTGGAGGTCAGCGCTGAGGCCCTTCTCACGGGCTGGTGGGTCCTGGCGGCTGCGCCCCCAGACGCCTCTGTGGAACTAAGAACCGGGGCCTGGAGAGGGGGTCAGATAGAGACGGACGGACAGACGGACACACGAGGCCCTTTCCCCTGGCTCCTGGGAAGGACAGGCTGGCCGTGCCCCCAGCGCTCCGCCGGTCCCGGGCACACGTGTCGGGTGGCCGGTCATAAAGGACGCTTGCTCCGTCACTTACCCCCGTGCGTTACCGCACCCGCCACACCGGCCGGCGGACCGGCAGCCCTGGGCCCGGCGCCGCACCGGGGTGAGCTGAGGGGCGGAGCAGGGGCGCCTGGTGCGGAAGGGAAGGAGGACCCTGGGGGCGGGGGCTGGGCGGCCGGAGAGGCCCCCCCAGCCAGGGGGCTGGGCCGCTGGGCAGGGAGGGGCGCCAGGCCTCTGCCGCAGTGACCGGTGCTGCTTCCGCAGGTACAACGCCGTCACCGGCCAGTGGCATGAGGACGAGGTTCTGATCAAGATGGCTGCTCAGGTGAGCAGGTGCAGAGCGGCTGGGGCTTCTCTGACTCTGACTCCAGTTCCTTTCCCTCTCCTCCAGCCCGTCTGTCCAACCTTGGGGGTTCTTTGAAGTATTGTATGTTTAATTTTTATTGATCTCAGGGAGGGAGAGTTAGAAACATCACTGATGAGAGAGAGTCATGGATCGGCTGCCTCCTGCACACCCCGCACTGGGGATGGAGCCCACAACCGGGGCACGTGCCCTGACCCTTCAGTCCACAGACCGGCGCTCTGTCCACTGAGCCCCACCGGCCAGGCTGAATATTTAACTTTTCATGGCGGCTGTATGAGGGGACTCACAACACGCAGCACGCCCACGACGGGGGCCAGGCCGGGCTTTGGCGAGTCACGGAGTGGCCAGTGCCCAGGGCTGCCTCCTGCCGCCAGACCTCCCTGTTCCGGACGTTTCACATGTTCATTGTATATAGAACCCCCTCTTGGCACTCTTGTTGAAGACCGTTGGCTATAAATAGTTGTGAAATTGCAGGCTGCCGGCTGTTACTGAGTTAAACGTGAACTCTGTGGCTGCCACCGGCCTTTGGAAGGAATAGTCGCGAAGGCCGGCCCCTGCTCTGGCGGGGGGAGGGGGCGTGGGAAGCTGCCCGGCGCCTGCGCACGCGGAGAGGCCGCAGCTCCGGGTGCACCGGGAGCGGGTCCCACGCCCGGAGCCTCGCCCGCACTCCCGCGCCCTGAGGCCCGGGCCTGAGCGGCGCCCGCCGCCAGTGGTGCCCGTTCTGGGGGAGCTTCCGTGTGGCTTTTGTGCTCAGCATTCCCATCTGCGAGCTTTGGCCTGGTTTTGCTGGAACTGAAAGTGTCACACACGTTGCTGTGCGGTCTCACCACGTGAACACGCGTGACTTACCGTGCTGCTGATGGACAGTGGGCTCTGCTCATGTGCTGTCTCCCCACTCCTTCGCCCGTAACACCTTCCCCCGAGGGTTCTGCTCAGCTAGGCCAGGGAATGGGGAGGCCAGTCCTTCAGCCTTCAGTGCGGGCGCAGTGCAGGGCACAGGGTGCAGTGCAGGGCGGAGCACGGAGGGTGCAGTGCCAGGCAGAGGTCAGAGGGCAGGGCGCAGGACGGAGGGCGGAGGGCAGGGCGCAGGGCAGGATGCAGGGCAGGGTGCAGTCCCAGGCGGAGGTCAGAGGGCAGGGCGCAGGGCAGGGCGGAGGGCGCAGTGCCAGGCGGAGGTCAGAGGGCAGGGCGCAGGGCAGGGCGGAGGGCGCAGTGCCAGGCGGAGGTCAGAGGGCAGGGCGCAGGGCAGGGCGGAGGGCGCAGTGCCAGGCGGAGGTCAGAGGGCAGGGCGCAGGGCAGGACGGAGGGCAGGATGCAGTGCAGGGCAGAGGGCAGGATGCAGGGCAGGGTGCAGTCCCAGGCGGAGGTCAGAGGGCAGGGCGCAGGGCAGGGTGGAGGGTGCAGTGCTAGGCAGAGGTCAGAGGGCAGGGCGCAGGGCACAGTGCCAGGTGGAGGGCGCAGGGCAGGGCGGAGGGTGCAGTGCCAGGCGGAGGGCAGAAGGCGGAGGGCAGGGCGCAGGGCAGGGCGGAGGGCGCAGGGCAGGGTGGAGGGCGCAGGGCAGGGCGGAGGGTGCAGGGCAGGGCGGAGGGTGCAGTGCAGGGCGGAGGTCAGAGGGCAGGGCGGAGGGCGCAGTGCCAGGCAGAGGTCAGAGGGCAGGGCGCAGTGCCAGGCGGAAGGCAGAGGGCAGGGCGCAGTGCCAGGCGGAGGGTGCAGGGCAGGGTGGAGGGTGCAGTGCAGGGCGGAGGTCAGAGGGCAGGGCGGAGGGCGCAGTGCCAGGCAGAGGGCAGGGTGCAGGGCGGAGGTCAGAGGGCAGGGCGGAGGGCGCGGTGCCAGGCAGAGGGCAGGGTGCAGGGCGGAGGTCAGAGGGCAGGGCGGAGGGCGCGGTGCCAGGCAGCGGGCAGGGTGCAGGGCGGGGCGGAGGGTGCGGTGCAGGTGCAGTGCCGGACAGGGGCCGGATTATGGAGTTGGGATGAGGTTCGTGGCGTGTGCCCCCCCAGGGAGACCTCGGCCTCGGTGCCACTGTGGGCGGGGGACTGACAGCCTCCGTGTCTTCCAGCCCTTCGGCCGCGGCGCCATGCGGGAGTGCTTCCGGACGTAAGTGCAGCGGCTCCGAGCCCCCCCACCCCTCCGTCACAACCCCTGGGCCCCAGATCAGCCTGGTGTGGGGGGATGAGCCCGGGAGCATCTATCACCTCAGCTCTGGCCCTCGGAGGCCGAGGGGTCGGCGCAGACTCGGGGCAGCCCCTCCCGCCTCCCGTCCCGCTCCTGGCCCGGCCGGCCTCCTCCCGCGAGGTCCCCGGTCCCCGGGAGCCCCAGTGCAGCCGGCCCCGCTGATCCCCAGGAAGAAGCTGTCCAACTTCCTGCACGCCCAGCAGTGGAGGGCAGCCTCCAACTACGTGGCCAAGCGCTACCTGGAGCCGGTGGACCGGGGCGTGTACTTCGAGGACGTGCGTCTGCAGATGGAGGCCAAGCTCTGGGGGCAGGAGTACAACCGGCACAAGCCCCCCAAGCAGGTGCGCCCCCCGCCCCCCGCCCCGCCGGGCGGCCGGCACAAGGAGACCCGGTGGCGGAGGTGCCAGCCGGCTCCTTCCTCACGGTCTCACTGTCGCAGCCCCGGGTACGAGCAGGAGGCCTGGAGCTGGGCGTGCACGGCTGTTTGTTCTGAAGCAGCGCTGGGAGCCGGTGGGGTGTTCTCATCCCCTTTACAGACGGGATCTGAGAGTCAGGGCTTTTGTTTGCAAATGACAGAAACCCACACAGGGGGTTTAAGGCAGAAAGGAGAGGTTTGCCTCAGGGACTGAGCCATAGCCCTGCCCACAGCCAGGACCGAGCTGAGGGCTGGGACCCCTGGCCTCGCTGCCCATGCAGCAGCAGGCCGGCACAGCCGCAGCCCTGCCTGCCCAGCGGTCCTGGAGACAGCCGTTTCCCAGGAGCTCCATGAAAGCCCAGACCGGGTTCGTTGCTCTGGCTAAACCAGGTGCCTTCCCTGAACCGGCCGTGAGGGCCGCCAGGGGAGGGGAATGCACAGATTGGGCAGGCCCGGCCTCTTGTCCACCATTAGAACCAGGAATGCGGTCCTCCTGGGACTGAGAGTGTGACCCGAGAGAAAGCAGGAGGAGGAGAGGGAACAGGTCCCAAAGGGGTCAGTGGCCTCCTCACAGGCAGAGGGGGAGCCAGGGCCCAGCACCCAGCCTTCCCGTCCCCCAGGAGGCGTCCCCCGTGGGCCCAGGCGGAGGACGCAGAGGCTCCTCTGCCTGTGGGCATCGGGGACAGGGCGCCGCCCCACCCTGCGCAGTGCGGGGTCCCCCTCCCGCCGTGTGAGCGCCCACACCCCACGCTCTCCCTGCGCCCCTGGAGCTTCCTGAAGCCTTAGCGTGGCCCATGGCCGCCCCCAGGGGCAGGCTGCGTAGCGTCACCTTGTTCAAAGCAGAGTTGGGGGTTGTCTTAGTCCATTTGGCTGTTATAACAAAATAGAGGGTGTGATAGTCAGTTGGCATATCCCCTCCTTATTGGCTGTGGGTGCTGCCATCTCTGTGATGGTGTGAGGGCCGATTAGCATATCCCCTCTGTATTAGACAGGATGCCGCAGGCTGGGTGGTCATCAGTGTTAGGGGTTGGGAAGATGGGGGTCTGGGTGGTCGCCTCTGAGGCCTCCTGGGTCAGAGCCTGCGCTCTGGCTGGACCTGGCACGGAGGAGGAGGAGGGTGCACCTTCCCATCCATCAGGCTCCGCCCTTGGGGCCTGTGACCTCCCACAGGGCCCACCCCCTGACACCTCCACCTTCGAAGGGAAGACTCACAGAGGTTCCCAGCCTGTTTGGGGCCAGGCCCCATCTAAGAGTCTGTAAGAGCCCGATGGCCTGTGACACAGAATTCTTATTACTCAAAAAGCGAGCTGCTCACGTGGTCTAAGCAAGCTTCCAAAGAACATGGCCTCCATGAAAGAGAAAAATAAAAGAATGAAAGGACATTGAAGTGCTGAGGAAGAAATCACTAAGAAACTGTTTAAAAAATAACAATATGAAGTGATATGGAAAAAATAGCAAATGAAGTTTCAAAACTACAAAGAGAACTGAAATGCATAAACATGTCACAATATGTATTTATATGCTGTATATGAGGCCCCAGAACCATAGAAGTGCAAAAACTCACTGTTAATGGCTCATTCGCGAACTGCCCGTGTGGGGCGGGTGCCAGCTGGGGGGCCGCTGGACAGACGGGTTCCGCAGGGGAGCTCATTCGGGCCGGGCGGTGGGGTGGGGGGGGCGGTGGATTGGGGGACGGCAGCGGCTGTCGGAGCTGCGGGCGTGGACCCTGCGGGCGGGCGGGCCCCTCAGCTCCTGGCTGGCCGTGTCCGGAGGTGCCGCCGGGCCCTGACCCCCCCCCCCCCCGCCCCCGCAGGTGGACATCGTGCAGATGTGCGTGCTGGAGCTGAGGGACCGGCCGGGCGCGCCCCTCTTCCACCTGGAGCACTACATCGAGGGCCAGTACACCAAGTACAACTCCAACTCGGGCTTCGTGCGCGACGACGCGCGCCTCACGCCGCAGGTGAGGCCGGGCGGGGGTCCTGGCGGGCGGGTCTCGCCCCGGCCCTCAGGCCCCGGCTTCCCGGGGCACCCTCCACCCCCGGCTCTGTCCGCCGGAGGCCCCGGCCCCGGACGGGACCTGAGAAGGCCGTCCCCACCTTCCCCTCCCGCTCCCGCAGGCCTTCAGCCACTTCACCTTCGAGCGCTCCGGCCACCAGCTGATCATGGTGGACATCCAGGGTGTGGGCGACCTCTACACCGACCCTCAGATCCACACCGAGAAGGGCACTGACTTCGGAGACGGCAACCTCGGTGGGTGGGGGCGGCCTGTTGCACGGAGACCAACCCCTCCCCGACCTCCCGGCTCCTTGCACTCAGGAGCCAGGCCGTGGCCTCGGCAGGGCTGTGGCGGGGGGAGCCGGGACGTCTGACCCCCACTTCAGCGTGGTTCCCCCTCCCCCCCTCCCCCTCCCCAACACCGCCCGCTGGTCCGTCCGCAGGGGTCCGGGGCATGGCGCTCTTCTTCCACTCCCACGCCTGCAACCGGATCTGCAAGAGCATGGGCCTCACGCCCTTCGACCTCTCGCCGCGGGAGCAGGACGCGGTGGACCAGAGCACCGCGCTGCTGGTGGGTCCCTCCGCGCCTCCCGTGCCCGGCCAGGCCTGCGCCGCCTAACGAGGAGCATCGGGACCGAGGGCCCCCTCCCATCGGGCCACCCCCCAAACCTGTGCACGGAGCCCCGGGTCCCACGAGCGAGGAACTGGCTCCGCTCGGTTTGGGCCCGTTTCCCCAGAGTGAGGAGACCGGGCGGGCAGAGCGTGGGGGAGAGGTGTTTGCACACGTGTGTGTGTGTGTGTGTGTGTGTGTGTGTGTGTGAGTGTGTGCGCGTGTGTGCATGTGTATGTGTGTGTGTGCGTGCGTGCGTGTGTGAGTGTGTGCGTGTGTGTGCATGTGTGTGTGTGTGCGCGTGTGCGTGAGGCTGTTTGCCAAGGACTAGACCTGAGCTTGGCTGGGTGGAGGCTGTTCCCACTGCGTGGCCCAGACACAGGAACGGTGGCAAAGCCCAGCGCGGGATTTCGGACGTGTGGTGACACGAATGCCCGGCTCAGGGCCGAAGCCTGGCCCGCCTTTGGGGAGCGTTGGCGGCCGGCGCCCAGGCGCCCCGTGGGTTGTTGTTAGCAGACAGCCGGGGTGGAGCCTGGGCTCAGAGCTCAGGCAGCGGTGGCAGGAAGAGCCCTCCCTGCAGCGGGCGCCCTGTGACGAGCGTCCGGGTGCTCCTCAGCAGTCCGCCCAGACCCTCCTGCGGGGGACGGAGGAGAAGTGCGGGAGCCCCCTGGCCAGCAGCCTCCCCGGGGCCCGGCCGCCCCTGCGCCCCCGCCTGTCGGAGAACTCCGGAGACGAGAGCATGAGCGACGCCGCCTGGGACTCGCTCTCCTCCTCCCCGTGCTCGGCCACGCCGCACAGCCAGAAGCTGGACCCGCCCCGTGAGTGAGGCGCCGGCCTGAGGTCGGAGGGGGCGGTGCCGGGGCTGCGGACTGGAACCACGTGTGTGTGTTAACGTTTGCATTGGCTTTGGAGGAAGAGGAGGGGCAGGGAGAGACAGAATGCCATTAGAGAGAGCGTCATCGAGCAGCTGCCCCCTCGCGGGGCCCGAGCCGCACCGGGCCTGTGCCCTGCCGCAGTCCAGCCGGGCCCCGGTCACAGGCGGGCGCTCAGCGCGGAGCAGGTCGGCCGAGCCCCGTAAACGCGGTAGGCTCGGGCACGCGCCTCTCGTGTGGATGGGGTGGCAGACGGTGGCTCGGGTGCCAGCACTCCTGCCGGCATCCACGTCCCAATGTCAGGTGGTTTTCACCTATCGGAAGATGTTAGTCTTTCATATTTCCAGTCATTTAAGAAGGAAAAAAACATTCTTAAAGAAACCACACAAAAACAGGAGGCGGCCTGGCTGGCGTGGCTCAGTGGTTGGTCTTTGACCTATGAACCAGGTCATGGTTCGATTCCTGGTCAGGGCGCGTGCCTGGGCGGGCGCTCAGTCCCAGTGTGGGGCTTGCAGGAGGAAGGTGCCCTCTCATCACTGGTGCTCCTGTGTCTCTCCCTCTGCCTCCCTCTCTGAAGCAGTAATATCTGTTTGAAAGGAAAAACCAGAGGCCAGCCAGGTGTGGCTCGGGAGCTCGAGCAGGAGGCAGAGACGGGGCCCCAGGCAGTCAGCTCCAGGTGTAGGTGGGGCGTGGGGGCTCCCAGCAGCGGGCCCAGCACCTCCTCTGTCTCTCTCCTGCCCAGACTGGCCCGTGTTCAGCGACTTGGACGGTGTGGCTCCCCGAGATCATGACCATCCGGACGACCAGCCGGACAACCACCGGGTACGGAGCGGGAGGAGCAGCGGGTGGGCGGAGTCCCGGAGGGAACGAGGGTGGGCGCCCAGGTCTGCTCTGTGCGGCCGGGGACACAGGTAACTCCGCCTCCAGCCCTCAGCAGCCGTGCTTTTCGGAAACAGCTGGTCCTCGCTCCGGTGAAGTGGGTAGAGAGGGAATCCAGGTCACCGCAGTGACGCTGCAGCTCAGCCCTCAGGGTCGGCCCGTGGTGTGGACAGCTGGCGGGGGGTGGAGGGTCAGCAGGCCCCTCGCCGCACGGCCAGCGGGGAGCGCTCAGCTGGGTAAACGAACAGGTTCTGGCAGCTCTGGTGGCGCAGTGGTGAACGACTGGAAGCACCGTGTTTGCATTCAGGCAAACATGTCCCAGTATCAGGTCTAAAATTCACAGGAGTTCTTAAAGCAGACCTTGTAGATGGGTCACACCTGCCCAGACCACACTGCACCCCCAGATGGCTCCAAAGGTTGGATTTACTCGTGAGTGCTCTTCAGAATTGAGAGGGAAGAGAAAAGGAACAGCTGACACGCTCAGCACCGTCCCCGAGGGCAGACGCTGTGCAAGGACTGGGGTAGACGCCTCCAGTCCGTCCTTTTAACGGCATCAGCACAGCGCCACGCTCTCTCCCAGCCTCAGCCACCTGCCCCTTCGCCCGGGACCGCCTCTGGGCGGGAGGGCACGGAGGCACCCAGAGGGTGGGCCACTCGCTCCTGGTCCCTCGGTGAGGACCCAGTACTCAGACCCCTCTGTGCTGCTCTGCCTGCACCTCCATCTCTGTGGTAGCCCCCATCCCTCAGACGACGAGCCCTCCGTCTGGAGAGGTTGGCTGCCTCTCCAGGCCCAGAGCGGGGTTTGCCGGGGGCTCTTTGCTCAGCTCGGCATGATTCTGGCGGAGGGATAAGGGGTGCGGGGGGCAGGCTGCTGGAGCGTGCTCAGTAGCCTTCGCTCCACGCCTGGAGCATTCCGTTTGGTGGCCTGTGTTAAAAACCGGGAAAAGCACGTTCAGCTCACAGGGTGAGGCGTGGGGGCGGCTGGCGGGAGGTCAGCAGGCTTCTGCGTGGAGGGTCCCGGCCAGATCCGGGACCGGGATCCCAGTGTGTGCCTCCCCGGGACCCGGGTCCCGCAGTGTGTGCCTCCCCGGGACCCGGGTCCCGCAGTGTGTGCCTCCCCGGCACCCGGGTCCCGCAGTGTGTGCCTCCGCTCCTCCTGTTCGGGAGTGAGACAGGCTTCATGTGAAAGCCAGCGATGCGCACTTCTTTTAAAAGGGCGCTTACAGAGGTAACACGAAAGGGCTCTCCAAAGGAAAACCACACGCGAGGGGTGAGTTCCCGACTCTATCTAGAGGGGAGAGCGTAGGGATCTAACGTTAGCAGCAGTTTTAGTTCCTTTCACAAACAGCATCCAGCCCCGGCCGGTGTGCCCGGAGGTTACAGCATGCCCTCCGCTCCCGGGCGGGCAGGCGCCTCGGTTGCAGGCTTGATCCCCAGCCCAGTCGGGCCCGTGCGGGAGGCAGCCCGTCGAGGGGTCTCACATCGATTCCTCCCCCTCGTCTCTCCCCTCCCTTCCACGCTCTAACATCAATAGGAAAACACCCTCAGGCTGGGATTAACAAAAGTAAGTGACTAAGTAAACACACAGTGACCAGAGTCACTGAGGCCGCCTTTGGGGTGACAGAGCCGGGCGGCAGCGGGGTGCCCCCTCGGCCTCCGCTCCTGCGTGTGTGTGGAAGGGAAGCAGTGACGGTGTGAGCGGGATGGTAGATAAATGACGGTGGTTTTAGCGGTTGCCATCACACCAGATCCCTTCTGAGCAGATCGCAGACCTAGAACACACGCACACCCAGGTGCCCGGTGCGGTGTTGGCACAGGCTTAGTTGTGGTGATACTGGTCCCAGCGCTGCATCTCACCTGTGGCTTAGAACCCTCAACCAGCCTGTGTTCCTGCCTGGGAAATGGAGGCGCCACGCCAACCGTGGGGCCGGCTGTGACTTATCCTCAGCCTCTGACGGGGGCGCTGTAACGAGTCCCGTACGAAGGGGATGGAGATGGAGGCGGGCACGCCCCGCCCGCGGGCAGGCAGGGTCCGGTTTGAGCGGAGCAGCCGCGCTCAGAGCCGGGCCTCGGCTGCTTGTCACTGTGGTCGCAGCCGCTCTGTGGTCGCGGCGGGCGGGCGGGCGGGCGGGCGGGCGGGCGGGCGCTCCGTGAGACGAGGGGGGCGAGGGGAAGGAAGGGCTGGGTCCGGCCGTCAGCACCGGGCCCTCGGACCCTGAGCCCTCGCGCCCTCTCTCCACAGGACTCGGAGAACAGCGGGGACAGCGGCTACCCCAGTGAGAAGCGGGGCGAGCTGGACGAGCCGGAGCCCCGGGAGCGGGTAAGGAGCCCCGGGAGGCGGCTCCGACCCCGTCGTCCGGGGGGGGGCAGCGGGCCGTGCGGAGGATGAGTATGAGACCACGAAGCTCCGTTCGGGAGGCGGACGCGGGGCCCGCGGAGGAGCGGGCGATGGGGCAGTGGGTGTGGGAAGGAGGCGGGAGGGGCTGGCCGCACCCAGGCACCGGCGCGGGGAGAGCCGGAGGGCGGCTCCCGGAGGGCGGCTCCCGGAGGGCGGCCCGGGCAGCGCCTGAGCCCGGCCTCCCAGCCTCCGGTCCAGCCTCGTCCCTGGGGAGGCGGGCAGGGGAGCGAGGGCGGCCGTGGTCCGGGATCCGCGAGAGAGGAAGGCGGTGGCTCCGGCACGGGGCCCCCCTCTCCGGCGCGGGCCCCCTCTCCGGCACGGGCCCCTCTCCGGCACGGCCCCCCTCTCCGGCACGGGCCCCCCTCTCCGGCACGGCCCCCCTCTCCGGCGCGGGCCCCCTCTCCGGCACGGGCCCCTCTCCGGCACGGGCCCCCTCTCCGGCACGGCCCCCCTCTCCGGCACGGCCCCCCTCTCCGGCGCGGGCCCCCCTCTCCGGCACGGGCCCCCCTCTCCGGCACGGCCCCCCTCTCCGGCACGGCCCCCCTCTCCGGCGCGGGCCCCCCTCTCCGGCACGGGCCCCCCTCTCTCCAGCACGGCCCCCCTCTCCGGCACGGCCCCCTCTCCGGCACGGCCCCCCTCTCCGGCACGGGGTCCTGCCCTCCGGCACGGGGTCCTGCCCTCCGGCACGGGGTCCCGCCTGTCCCCACAGTCTCCGCCGCTGGCCGGGCTCCAGCTTCCCCGGGGCCGGCGCCTGAGGGAGCTCCTGGGGGAGGTGCAGGGCCGCCCGGCGGGGGAGCTGCCCTCTGACCTCTCTGCATCCACAGGGCCACTCCAACGGCAGCCAGAGGTCCGAGTCGGACGAAGACAGCCTGGGCAGCTGCGCACGGGTGAGGCCCCTGTGTCCCCCCAGCTGCCTGTGTGTGTGTGTGTGTGTGTGTGTTTGTGTCCGGCTGTCTGTGTCCCCCCAGCTGCCTGTGTGTATGTGTGTGTGTATCCGGCTGTCTGTGTTCCCCCTGCAGACTGTGTGTGTGTGTGCGTGTGTGTGTGTGTGTGTGTCCGGCTGTCTGTGTCCCCCCAGCTGCCTGTGTGTATGTGTGTGTGTGTGTGTTTGTGTCCGGCTGTCTGTGTTCCCCCAGCTGACTGTGTGTGTGTGTGTGTGTGTGTGTGTGTGTTTGTGTCCGGCTGTCTGTGTCCCCCCAGCTGCCTGTGTGTATGTGTGTGTGTGTGTGTGTGTGTCCGGCTGTCTGTGTTCCCCCAGCTGACTGTGTGTGTGTGTGTGTGTGTGTGTGTGTTTGTGTCCGGCTGTCTGTGTCCCCCCAGCTGCCTGTGTGTATGTGTGTGTGTGTCCGGCTGTCTGTGTTCCCCCTGCAGACTGTGTGTGTGTGTGTGTGTGTGTGTGTGTGTCCGGCTGTCTGTGTCCCCCCAGCTGCCTGTGTGTATGTGTGTGTGTGTGTGTTTGTGTCCGGCTGTCTGTGTTCCCCCAGCTGACTGTGTGTGTGTGTGTGTGTGTGTGTGTGTCCGGCTGTCTGTGTTCCCCCTGCTGACTGTGTGTATGTGTGTGTGTGTGTGTTTGTGTGTGTGTATGTGTCCGGCTGTCTGTGTTCCCCCGGCTGCCTGTGTCTGTCCACCCCCGGCTGTCTGTGTTCCCCCTGCTGACTGTGTGTATGTGTGTGTGTGTGTGTTTGTGTCCGGCTGTCTGTGTTCCCCCTGCTGACTGTGTGTATGTGTGTGTGTGCGTGTATGTGTCCGGCTGTCTGTGTTTCCCCGGCTGCCTGTGTCTGTCCACCCCCGGCTGTCTGTGTTCCCCCTGCTGACTGTGTGTATGTGTGTGTGTGTGTGTATGTGTCCGGCTGTCTGTGTTTCCCCGGCTGCCTGTGTCTGTCCACCCGAGGCTGTCTGTGTTCCCCCGGCTGACTGTGTGTGTGTGTGTGTGTGTGTGTGTGTTCCCCCACCCCGGCTGCCTGTGTACCCCGGCTGTCTGTGGGCCCCCCCCGGCTGCCTGTGTTTCCCCCCCCACCCCACCCCAGCTGGCTATGTCCCTGGCTGCCCATGTCATGCTCACACCCTGCAGCCCGCCCCACGCACTTCATGCTTCCTGAAGGCCATGCTGCAAAGAAGTCAGTCTCCTTGCCCTGGGCTGGCTATGGCCTCCCCTCTCTCTGAGCCCCTCCCTGGCGGCGATGGCCCTCCCCTCTCTCAGCCCCTCCCTGGCGGCGATGGCCCTCCCCTCTCTCAGCCTCTCCCTGGCGGCGATGGAGGCTGGGGAGGATTAGGGATGGTTCCGGAGGGGATCAAACAGCCACAGCTCACTGTCCCAGTCCTGCCCACACAGCGGCTGTAGCTAACTCCCTCCTGACAGCCCGGAGACAGGCTAATGGTGCTGCCCCACGTTAGGATGAGGAGACGGGTCTCACTCGCTCCCCAGCTACTGGCTACCTGACGTGTCCTCACCCTGGGGGGGCGCAGCCCACAGGCGGGGGCCCTCTGGTCCTGCCTCCAGCCTCCACTACAGAGCCCCTCTGGCCTGAAGGGCCTTCCCTCCCGCTCCTTCTGAGCACAGCCCACTCACCCCGGCTCTGGGCTCCCTCTGAGCACAGCCCACTCACCCCGGCTCTGGGCTCCCTCCCTCCGCTGGGTCCAGGCTCACCCCGGCCCTGGGCTCCCTCCCTCCGCTGGGTCCGGGCTCACCCCGGCCCTGGGCTCCCTCCCTCCGCTGGGTCCGGGCTCACCCCGGCTCTGGGTTGGCGTCCTGAGCCGGACCACGCTCCGTGGGGGCCGCGTGGCTGTGGGGTGCTTGGCACACACGTCTGCCGGCGCTGCTCTGAAGGAACCTTTCAACCCGGTTTTATTATTTTATTTTATTTTTCAAATATATTTTTATTGATTTCAGAGGGGAAGGGAGAGGGAGAGAGAGAGAGAAACATCAATGGTGAGAGGAAATCATGGATTGGCTGCCTCCTGCATGCCCCCAGCCGGGAGTCACCGTGACCTGGGCGTGTGTCCTGACCGGGATTGGCACCGTGACCTCCTGGTTCCGAGGTCGCTGGTGGGCGGACGGGCGTGTTCAGCTGGGATGTCCCGGAGCACCTGCAGCGGAGGAGAGCAGAGGGGGTGGAGGGCGGGCCACAGGCCTGGGCTCGCCTCCGACCTCACCCAGATTGGCCTGTAGGGCGGCGCCTCTGAGCCGCGTGGTCTGGCCGTGGTCCGGCTGCGGCCGTGCTGCCCTCGGCCTGGGTGCCTCGAGCTGACCGAGCTGAGTGACTGGAACTGGGGCCGGTGGTCCCAGAGAACTCGCACCCTCAGGGTCTGCCCCCGGCCTCCGGCCCGGAAGCCATGCCCGGCTCTCTCCCCAGGTCTGTGTGGAGAAGTGGAGCCTCCTTAACCCCGCCCGCCTCCACCTGCCCAGGCCCTCCGCCGCGGCCCTGGAAGTGCGCAGGCTTAGCGCCCTGGACCTCGGCCGCAGGATCGGGAAGTCCGTGCTGGGGAAGGTAGGGCGATGCCTCTGCAGAGCCCTCCCTGGTCCGGCCTCGCCGCACCGCCCGCTCACCGCCCACGCCCGTCTTGTGCAGGTCCACCTGGCGCTGGTGCGCTACCACGAGGGCGGGCGCTTCTGCGGGCAGGACGGGGCCTGGGACCGGGAGTCGGCCCTCTTCCACCTGGAGCACGCGGCCGACCTGGGCGAGCTGGAGGCCGTCGTGGGCCTGGGGCTCCTGTACTCGCAGCTGCCGCACCACATCCTGGCCGAGGTGGCCCTGCAGGTGAGGGCCCCGCCTTCCCCACCGGTCTGACCGCCGGAGAGCCGGAGAGCTGGAGGGCCCGGCTCCTCGAAGTCAGAGAGGCCTCGCCCTGGGGCATTTCCGGCAGGTCCGGGGCAGGGGGAGGAGCAGAGAGACAGGAGGGACAGGGGAGGGCCCTGCCTGGGCCGGGCAGCTGCTTCCCCAGTGCTGGCTCCGCCGTGCCCTGAGGCCAGAGCAGCCCAGCACATAGTAGGTGCTTAGGATTTGCTTGTGGATCAGTGAATAAGATGACATTTAAGTTAGACCTAAAGGCCGGGTGGTGAGTAAGAGCAGTTCAGGGAGGGGGCACACAGGCTGGCAGGTCTGCGGCCCGGAGGCCATTGGTGCGGCCAGAGCCCGCGGCGTTGGGGTGGCGGAGAGGAGGCTGCGTGGGGTCTGGCGCTGCGGGATGTGGGGTGGGAAGCCCATGAGGCCGCTCCACTGCCCCCTGGCCCCTGGGCACCGTGAGGGGAGGAGAGGTCCCGAGACCACGCTCCAACCAACCGGCCCACACCAGCCAGGGCATAAAAATACTCTATTGTAGCCCTGGCCAGTGTGGCTCAGTGGTAGAGCATCGGCCCAGGCACTGAAGGTCACGGGTTCAATTCCCAAAGGCACATACCTGGGTTGCAGGTCGATCCCAGGCCCCAGTTAGAGCATGTGCAAAAGGCAACCAATCGATGTTTCTCTCTCTTCTACCGCTCCTCCCCTTTGCCCCCTCCCTCCCTCTACTCTCTGAAAATCCATGGAAAAGAATATCCTCGGGTGAGGATTAACAAAAGAGCAAACACTCTCTTATAAATTCCATATATTCAGTGGATTATCACAGGATGCTCAGCCTTTCAGCAGATGGGAGGACACTCCAGCTAAGGGCCACACTGGCCAGGGCATGAACGACTCCATCATTGCCTGGCCAGTGTGGCTCAGTGGTTGAGCATCGACCTATGAACCAAGAAGTCAGAGTTCAGTTCCCGGTCAGGGCACATTGCCTGGGTTGTGGGGCGTGCAGGAGGCAGCGGATCAACGATTCTCATCACTGATGTTTCTTTCTCTCTCTCCCCCCTCCTTTCCTCTCTGAAGTCAATAATATATATATTTTTAAAAGACCATTGTAAATTCGATACAGTCGGCATTCTCACGGATGCTTTGGTACTTATTGTGGATCTTTATATCTGCTACCCGCTATGGTTGCAGCTGAGGGAGGTGTGACACTCTGACATAAACATTGGCCATTGAAATGTTGGTTGAAACTTTCATTTACTTCGAATGTAAGAGGAAGGTGAAATGAGGAAGGTCTCTGTCCGAACCGGAAGTTGGTTCGTTTGCCGCTGATAGAGCAGCCTCATGCTGATAATAGGAAGAATGTCCTCAGTGTCCTGTGCTGGCCCCGCGCGTCTAGGTTAATCTGCGTTATGAATATCCTTTCATCTCTTTTTCAACCAAGATAGTCAAAAAGACAGTTATTCAAACCTTGACTTGTAGCAGTTTCTGCTTCCTGTGTTGTGAATGTGGCCGAGTTCCTAAGTGTGACATCGCTGAGCGCAGCTTGGGAGGAAGTGAGCAGAGGACATGGTTTCAGGGTGCGTCCACCCAGTTTCAAACCCGGTAGTTCTCCGCCAGCCCCTCTGCCTCCGCTTTCCAGAGGACACTGGCTGTCCACAGACATGGCTTGTCGCAGCTCTGGGGATGCAGCTGGCACTAGCAGGGATGCTGCTGAATACCCTACACGGCACAGGGCAGCCCAAGGCACAGTCATCAGATTCAAGACCATCTACAACAGTGTTTCCCAACCTTCTCTCATGATGAGAATCACCTGGTGGAGTTGTTAAAACACAGATTCCTGAATCCCAACTAAGAAGTGCTAAACTAGAATTTTTGAGAACATATAGGTAAAATTGCATACCTAACTTAGTGCTCTGTATATAACACCTGTCTTAGAGCACTAGTTAAGTATACAATTTTACCTATATGTTCCCAAAAATTCTAGTTTAGCACTTCTTAGTTGGGATTCAGGAATCTGTGTTTTAACAACTCCACCAGGTGATTCTCATCATGAGAGAAGTTTGGGAAACACTGATCTAGAATAATAAAAGCATAATATGCTAATTAGACCGGACAGCCAAACAACCTTCTGGACATCATTTCAGATATCCTTCTGGACAAAGCTGACACAGCAGGGGCCAAAGCCAAGGTGGTTAGGGGTGATCAGGCAGGTGAGTGGTTAGGGGTGATCAGGCAGGCAGGCAGAGTGGTTGGGGGTGATCAGGCAGGCAGAGTGGTTAGGGGTGATCAGGCAGGCAGAGTGGTTGGGGGTGATCAGGCAGGCAGAGTGGTTGGGGGTGATCAGGCAGGCAGAGTGGTTAGGGGTGATCAGGCAGGCAGAGTGGTTGGGGGTGATTAGGCAGGCAGAGTGGTTGGGGGTGATCAGGCAGGCAGAGTGGTTAGGGGTGATCAGGCAGGCAGAGTGGTTAGGGGTGATCAGGCAGGCAGAGTGGTTGGGGGTGATCAGGCAGGCAGAGTGGTTAGGGGTGATCAGGCAGGCAGAGTGGTTGGGGGTGATCAGGCAGGCAGAGTGGTTGGGGGTGATCAGGCAGGCAGAGTGGTTGGGGGTGATCAGGCAGGCAGAGTGGTTAGGGGTGATCAGGCAGGCAGAGTGGTTAGGGGTGATCAGGCAGGCAGAGTGGTTGGGGGTGATCAGGCAGGCAGAGTGGTTGGGGGTGATCAGGCAGGCAGAGTGGTTAGGGGTGATCAGGCAGGCAGAGTGGTTAGGGGTGATCAGGCAGGCAGAGTGGTTAGGGGTGATTAGGCAGGCAGGCAGAGTGGTTGGGGGTGTTCAGGCAGTCAGGTGAATGGTTGGGGGTGATCAGTCAGGCAGGTGAGTGGTTGAGGGGGTGACCAGTCAGGCAGAGTGGTTGGGGGCGATCAGGCAGGCAGGCCAGTGGTTAGGAGCTAGTGGTCCCAGATTGCAAGAGGGTGTAGGTGGGGCTGAGGGGACCACTCTTCCCCCCTACCCCGGCATGAATTTTGAGCATAGGGCCTCTAGCATGTAGTGAAATAACCAGGGAGTGATACTTTTTTGTTGTTAATCCCCACCTGAAGATAGATTGCTTTTCAGTGAGAGTGGAAGGGAGGGAGAGAAGGAGGGAGGGGGAGAGAAAGAGAGAGAAGCATCAATGTGAGAGAGACACATTAACTGGTTGCCTCCTGCATGCGCCCTGATTAGGGGTGGGGAGCAAACCCTTGAACTGGAATTGAACTTGTGACCCTTGGGTGGACAGCCAACACTCTAACCACTGAACACACTGGCCAGGGCTGAATAATCAGAATGTGGCATAGCTACGCAATGGGACGCTATTTGGCCACAAGAAGAATGAAGCGCCGAAACTGGTTTGGCTCAATGGATAGAGCATCGGCCTGTGGACTGAAAGGTTCTGGGTTCGATTCCGGTCAAGGGCATGTACCCTGGTTGCGGGCACATCCCCAGTAGGGGGTGCGCAAGAGGCAGCTGATCGATGTCTCTCTCATCGATGTTTCTAACTCTCTATCCCTCTCTCCTCCTCTCTGTAAAAAATCAATAAAATATATTTTTTTAAAAAAAAGAAGAAGAAGAAGAAGAAGAATGAAGCACTGGTACCTGCCACAGCACAGATAAACCCGAATGCTTTATGCCGTGGGGAAGAGGCCAGCCACATGTTATATGATTTCATTCGTATTAAATGTCCAGAACAGGGGAATCTCTAGAAACAGATGATAGGTGAGCCTGGCTGGTGTGGCTCAGTGGTTGAGCACCAACCAGGTGGTCACAGTTCGGTTCCAAGTGAGGCACATGTCTGGGTTGCTAGCTTGGTCCTGACAAGGGATGTGCGGGAGGCAGCCGATCAGTGATACCCTCTCATCGTTGGTGTTTCTCTCTCTCCCTCGCCCTTCCTCTCTGAAAAGAATAAGAGAGAAACGGTGCTGCCAGGGCTGGGGGGATGGGCGCCTGGAGGTGCGGTGAGGCTGTGTGCCGTTGTCTGAGTGTCAGCAATGGCTGCGCTTTGTGCTGAATGCTGACACTGTCGGTGTGCGTGCTTCCACGGGGGTTCTGTGGCGTAAAGGATGTCTCAGAGGGGGAGGGCGGGCCCGTCGGAGGCAGGACCTGAGTGGCTCCCCAGAAGACAGAGCCGGCAGACGGCAGTGAGCAGGAGCGGGTAAGCTTCCGCCCCGCCCTCCGTGGGCACCAGGAGGTGCCGCGGTGCCCGCCCGGTCTGTCACGCCGTTCTCAGCGGCCCGCCGGCGCTCACAGCACCCGGGCGAGGGGGCCGTGGCCCGCAGCCCCTCCAGGGCAGGCTCACTCTCCCCCTCCCTCTGGTTGGCATCGGCAGGAGACGGAAGAAAACAAGACCAAAGGATTCGATTACTTACTGAAGGCGGCGGGAGCTGGCGACAGGCAGTCCATGATCCTGGTGGCACGGGCTTTTGATACCGGCCAGAACCTCAGCCCAGACAGGTACTGTGGCCGCCCCTGGGGGCGCGGGTGGGGGTGAGGGGAGGGCTGGGGACTGGGTCCAGGTGGAGCTTCCCCTCCGGTACCGGCGCTGGCCTGGGTGTCCGCGGCACCGGGGCTGGCCTGGGTGTCCGCGGTACCAGCGCTGGCCTGGGTGTCGGTAAAACGAAGGGGGGTCAGTGCGCGCCTGAGGCCTCCTGGCCAGCGTGTTCACCGCCCGGCCCTGCCTCCTGGGTCATGTCCTCGGGACCTGTCCTCGCGCTGAGCGACAGACCGGAGCCGTCGTAGGAAATGGGGTGTCAGAGGGCGGCTGAGGAGGAGGCTCAGGCGCTGAGGAGCCGGGTGAGAGAGAGGAAGGAGCTGAGCCGTGTGTCTGGGATCAGAGAACCGGCCTGAGGCGGAGCCAGGCTGGGAGCCGGAGGAGAGGCGGCAGAGAACCGAGGCCGGAGGCAGAGCAGAGGCTGGAGGCAGAGCAGAGGGAGCCGAGGCCGGAGGCAGAGGGGAGGGAGCTGAGGCCGGAGGCAGAGCCAAGGCTGGAGGCTGAGCAGAGGGAGCTGAGCCGAGGCTGGAGGCAGAGCCGAGTCTGGAGGCAGGAGGCTGGAGGCAGAGCGGAGAGCCGCCCCTTCCGGAGTCTGTGATGGCCATTCTCTCACAGGGTCTGAGCCGCGCGAAGGGGCCACTCACCCCCTCACCCAGCCCCAGCACAGACCGATGGCGCCGGCTGCTGCCCGTGCGGCCGGGCTCAGGGAAGCCGCTCGCACCCTGCGGGGAGCGGCGGGGGCAGCAGCCCTGAGGGCCGGCCCGGGGCCCTCACTGACGTGCAGCCTGAGGGCTGGCGAGGCCCGCGCTGTGGTGGCAGCTGGTGCTGAGTCGGGGTTCCTGGGGGGCCCTGAGGGTCCCAGACCCGCTGCTCGGCCGCGGGGCTTCTCCTGCCTGCCGGCGGCCATGGTAACGCCCTCCTCTCTCTGCCTCCTGCCCAGGTCCCGGGACTGGCCGGAGGCCCTGCACTGGTACAGCTCCGCCCTGGAGAAGTCGGACTGCGACGAGGGCGGGGGGTACGACGGGATGGCGGACGAGCCGCGGTACGCGCTGCTGGCCCGGGAGGCCGAGATGCTGCTGGCTGGCGGCTTCCGGCTGCCCAGGGACCCGCAGAGATCAGGTAGGGCGGGAGCCTGCCCCGGGGGGGGGGGGCAGGGAGGTGAGGGCCGCGGCTCTGCCTCCTGGCCCTCCATTCTGCCAGGCCGATCCTGCGCGGGGCTGCCTAGGGGCTTCGTGGAGCGGGTGTGCAGACGAGCATGTATATTTAATGGTCCTATGTCAGGGGCTTGGGGTTTAGGCTTGTTTGGTTTTGGTTTGGGGGGGCGGTTTTACTATTAAAAATCAACTGAACTGACATTTCCTAACCTGAAACTCACCGTTGTAAAATGCACACGTGCGGTGGAGTGAGTCTCCTCAGGTGCTGAGCACCCAGCACCGCTCGCCGACGAGAAAGCCGGTCCCTGGTAGCAGTGACTTCCCGCCCCCTCCGTTCCTGCAAACCCCTAAGCTGCTTTTTGTGTGGATTTACCGATTCTGGACATTTCGTAAAGAGAACCATACAATATGTGGCTTCTGTGTCTGGCTTCTTTCACGGAGCATATTTCAAGGTCCATCCATGTTGTAGCGTGTATTAGTACTTCATTACTTTTTATTATCTAACTAGAGGCCCCTTGCAGGAAGATTCCTGCAATAGAGCTTCCTGCTGCGGTCTCCGCTGCCCGCCCGCTTCTCTCCCTTCTTCGCTCCCTTCTGCAGGCTTGGCTTCCTTCTACGCTGTCTTCAGTCTTTGCTCTGGCCTGGGTATGCAAATTAACTGCCATCTTTGTTGGGTTAATTTGCATACTCAACCTGATTGGCTGTTGGGCATGGCTTGTGGGTGTAGCGAAGATGCGGTTAATTTGCATGTTTCTCTTTCATTAGAGAGGATAACATTCCATTGTACAAATGAGCTCTATTCTGCTTATCCACTCAGCAGCTGACACACACTGGATGTTTTTTCTGTTATATAATAAACATACTGAACTCCTTATTTTCTTATTTCACAGGGAGGCTAGGTTTTTAAAAAATGTTCAGGGTGCATACAAAATTAAGCAGTTCTATAATTCTTTATTTGGAATTCCTAAATCTCAGAAGCTCTGAAGAACCGTGTTTTTATTCATGTGGCACAAATCCATCTGGTGCCAAACCTGCCCGGAACTGACAGTGGCTGTTTGTGATCTTTGTTTCTTCCGCTTGCATACCTTCCCCAAACGGGCCTGCAAAGGCTCCGCCTGCTTCTCATTGGCTCAGACGGAAGCACCCCCCCAACCCTCTTACCCCCTATGCCAGTCCTGGTACTCACTGAGCTGGCTGCTCTGATTGGCTGTGCCTCGGGCCGGGCCAGAGCCCCACCCAGGTCGTGTGGAGGGAGGGGGAATTGGTGGTATTGGGGTGCAGCTACCGGGGAGGTGGGGGACCCTGGGCTGGCTCAGCTGTGTGAGGCCCCTTTGCTGTCTTTTCAGGCGACTTGTACACCCAGGCGGCCGAGGCAGCGATGGAGGCCATGAAGGGCCGGCTGGCCAGCCAGTACTACGAGAAGGCGGAGGAGGCCTGGGCGCAGATGGAGGAGTAGCTGGGGGACGCACTGGCCGGTCCGCACCGGCTGGAGGGAGACCCGCCTCCTCACCGCGGCTACGGCGGCATTTCCAGTGTGTGGTGCACCAGCTTTTGTACACGTTCTTGGACCTGTCGGCAGAGACACAGCTGCCCCGGGCGGTGCTCGGGGCTGGGGTTGAAAAGCAGCCTGAGGACCGGCACATGGATGTGAGGTTCTGTTTTCTTGTGTTTCCTCACAAGATGCAAAAAGGTGCTTTTGGGAACATTTGGACGTTGCTCCCAGCGTTTCAGCCGCATTCCGAGCCGGCGAGGACTGTCTGCTGCCCGGGCCGCTCCGTGGTGTGCACGCCCCCGCGCTCAGCCTCAGCTCGGCCGCGGAGTGAGATGGACCGCGCCGCCCTCTTCGGCCGTGGGGGCCCTCCCACGGGCGGCACCCTTATTTTCTAGTTTTTTTTCCTTCCTGATCCTCAGCTGGTTTCCTGGACCACGGCCAGATCCCTGGTTTCCGCAGACGGCTTTCCGGACAGGCCGGCGTGCGCGCCCGGTCCTGCTCTGAGCGCCGTCCGCGGGGTGGGCGCCCACGGCCTCCTCTCCACGGGGAGGACGGCGCTGGCGAGGGGAGCCCTCCCCTCTCCCGGCGGGGCTCAGGCCCTCCGTCCCCCGGGCAGCGGTCCGGCCGGCTCTGCGGGAGGCAGCCTCTCCCGCACTCACCTCGGGCGCTCAGCGCCCTCCGGGCTGTCCGCCAGGGCGGAGGGCGGGCAGGAGCTCCCTGGATGCTCACATCCCTGTCCCCGCGGCGGGCGGGCTGCTGCACAGCACGAGTGAGAGGCCGCCTGCCTGCAGCCGCCGGCCGGAGTGGGGAGCCGCCGGCCGGCAGCGCTGACCGGGAAGCCGCCGGCGGGGGCTCCGCCGCTGGTTCTGCGGTTGTCAGGGAGCAGGGAAGAGGCTCAGCCCCGGCTGGGGTGGCTCAGTGGACAGAGCTCGGCCTCAGACGGAGGAGCTGGCTTTGGTTCTGGCCGCGGGCATCACCTGGGTTGCAGGCTTGGTCCTTGGCCAGGTTGGGGCACTTTGGGGAGGCAGCCAGTCGATGTGTTTCTCTCACATCGATGTTTCCCTCTGTCTCTTTCCCTCCCTCCACTCTCTAAAAATCAGTTTAAAAATATCCTCAGGTGAGGATTAAAAAATAAAAAGAATTCGATTTGTATCAGTGTGACTTCAGTTGGTATTTAAGTAGCAGAGAAAGCAGACGGCTGTGACGAAGCCCCGGTGACTAAGGAGCTTTGCTGTATTCGCTTAAAGCAGAGGGTGACACGCAAACCCTCTGCCCTGCTCGCGGAGCGAGGCCTCATGCGGAGCCGTGCGCGGGGCGGCTGGCGCCGGAGCCGGAGCGGGCCGGGAGGAAAAGCCGCAGGGCCGAGGGCCGGGTCCCCCGGCACCGCCACCGGCTGCCGGCGTGGGCACTGCGCTCATCACAGTGTCCGATGAGGCTGCGGCTCCTCGCTCTCCTCCCGCAGGTCAGGCAGCAGCTTTCTGTTTTAAACCAGCTGCATGCAGTCACATTGCATAAATGTAAGTCCCAGGCGATTTCATTGTGGCTTACTTCCCTCTTCAGAGTAATCGAGCCTCACGTAGTTCATGCCTCTTTGTTGTCATTTATTCAGCCAGCCCCTCCTCTCTCAGACTTCATTTGCAAATCATTTGTTCCCTGATCACTTCTCTCAGTTCTTGGTTACGCATTAGTGTTTCCCTTTAACGCTGGGATCGGTAAAGAGCCGGATAGTAAGTATTTTAGGCCACATGCTCTGCAGGCTCAGCTCAGCGGTGGTGGAGCAGAAGCAGCCACAATTAAACAAATGGGCGTCGCTGGTGTTCCAATAAAACTTTATTTTGAAGCCAGGTGGCTGTCTGGGCTGTAGTTTGCCTACCTCTGCTCCAATCCTTGACTGAGACACACTGCATAAGCTTTGGGCACAAGCTCTCCGTTTTCCCCTCGGGGCTCACGCACTGCGGCACAGAGCAGCACCGCGGCACAGAGCAGCCCTCGGCGATGGTGGGCACTGGGAGGCGGTCACTGCACCCGGTGCTTCCGTCAGGGAGCGATGCAGTGCCCGAGTGGCTGGAACCGCCACCCTGCCTCTCTCTCCGCCCGCAGGCCTGCATCTCAGCACAGGCGCTCCTCCAGGAGGCAGCCGCGCCTGGAGGGAGAGTCAGCAAATGCTTCTCTCAGGACCATTGAGAGGAAACCATCGGTAGGATGTTGAGATACTTCTGAGCCAGCAGGAGAATTTACTTGATCTTTGAAACCTAGTTTTGTGCTCTCGCTATCTCTCCTGCTCCCCGGCAGCTGCAGCCATGAAGGTCGAGCTGTGTGGTTTCAGTGGGCACAGGATCCACCCCGGACACAGGAGGCACAATGCCAGGACCCACGGGGAGTTTTCCAGTTTCTTTTCTTATTTTTTTTTTAAATATATTTTATTGATTTTTTACAGAGAGGAAGAGAGAGGGATAGAGAGTTAGAAACATTGATGAAAGAGAAACATCGACCAGCTGCCTCTTGCACACCCCCTACCGGGGCTGTGTCTGAAACCAAGGTACAGGCCCTTGACCAGAATCGAACCTGGGACCCTACAGTCGGCAGGGCCGATGCTCTATCCACTGAACCAAACAGCTTTTGGCGGTTTTCAGTTTCTTAATGCAAAATGCGAGTTGGCATTCCTGTCCAAGAGGAATCCTGGGCAGATAAACTCGGCTGCCCTCTACAGAAGAAAGCACCAAAACGGACAGAAGAATTTCAAAAGAAAAGACCCCGCCGTGCAGTCCGATTCCAGAGGCCATCACTGGTGCATCTCTTCCAAGAGGAACCAGAAACCTGAGGTTAGGAAAGTCAACGAGAACCAGCTATCAGGGCTGCCAAGGAAGCAGAAGAGGCTAAGCAAGCGCCTAAAAGAACAGCACTGGCTGCACCTGAGCCGAGGGCTGAGGCCTGGGAAGGTTTCTGCTCCCAGGGTTGGAGGGAAGCGCTCAGTTGGCAGTAAAGACCTGACTAACTAAACACACACACACCTAGTTTTGTGCCTTCTAAAGCTGGCACAAATGCTGAGCGTGCAGCCAGCAACAGTCCCCTGTCTCCCCTCCTCCCCCACCACCTCACATACCCGGCCCAATTGGAAACCAGCAGACTATCTTCCATGAAGAAACAGGTGAAGTCTGGGGGATTAGACAAGCAGAGTTGGGTTGGTTGTCATCTGGGGCCTCCAGTCACAGACGGAGAAAGTGAAGTTCTGAGAGGCAGAATCTTCGCGGTGACTGCCGGCCAGCCGCCAAACCGGAGCTGGGTTTTGAGAGCTGCTGTTATTTAGAGGACTCTGAGAGGAAAACGTAAACTCAAACTGGACTGTGCTATCCTTTTCTGTTTTACTACAGGTGGGACCGTGGGGGGGGGGCGGGGGGGGGCTTGGCCCTGGCCGTGTGGTTCACTTGGTTACAGCATCTCCCAATCCACCAAGGTTGCAGGTTCAATCCCTAGTCAGGGCACATACAAGACTCAACCAATGAATGTATCGATAAGTGAGATGACAAATGGGTGTTTCCCTCCCTCTCTTTCTCCCTATCTCTAAAATCAACCAATAAGCCGAAACCGGTTTGGCTCAGTGGATAGAGCCTCGGCCTGCGGACTGAAAGGTCCCGGGTTCGATTCCGGTCAAGGGCAATGTGCCTTGGTTGCAGGCACATCCCCAGTATGGGGTGTGCAGGAGGCAGCTGATTGATGTTTCTCATTGACGTTTCTAACTATCCCTCTCAATTCCTCTCTGTGTAAAATCAATAAAATATATTTTAAAAAAAATAAAATAAAATCAATCAATAAAGAACAGAATTTTTAAGGTTTTATTAATCTAAGAAGAGAAAAAAACAACAAAACACCATTGTGTCTGAATGTTCTCTTCCCTCCGCCTCATTCTCAGCGCGGTGGGGACTTACCGATGCCACCTCGATGGCCCTGCCAGGTAGACTACCCTTTGCTGCTTTAGTGACTTCATTTCTTCCCATCCCCACCCCTCACATTGGTGTGCAGGGCTGGACATGTTTTGCCAGTCAAATGTTCACACAATGTGTGCAGCGCGCGGGTTTGTGTGTGACTCGTGTGTCTGGGCTCTGGGTAACCATGTAACAGACACGGTGGACCTGGTGGGACCCGGAGGAGCAGCTTGCGGTGTAGATAAGGACGGAGTTCATTTTGTGTTTACAGTGAATGGTTTCTTCCCTCTGGTCCCACATCCAAGCGCCTCCTGCTGGCAGCGAGGAGGAGCTGGCTGGAGGCAGTGTGAGCTGCTGTCCCCGGGAAAGGAGCAACCGATTCAGCTGCAAATGTGTCACCGTGGAGAGCGTGTGCCCGCTGCCCCGTCTTCTGGTTGGTTGGTTGTTCTAAGAGCTTTTGAAAACTGAACTTTTTAATCCAAGGCCTGATTTTTTATCATTTATAATCACTTTGATTTTTTAAAAGGCCTTCCAGATTTGGTCCGTACGCTGCCACTCTGCTTTAGATAAAGTGTGAGCCTCTTCTTTCTTTAATTTCTCTCAGCTGTCAGACAGAAAGAATGCCATTACAGAGTTGTCATCAGTTTCAAAGAAGAGGGTACATTTAAAAGATGCTTTATGACCCAAAGTAAGAAACTTGGCTATGGGTGTGATCGCTGGGTTTCAAGCTAATGGCACTTTACTTTTAAGGAATTTGCACATCAGCATAGCTCTGGCAGCGGACTGAACACACACATTTGCATGCTCCTGAGTCCCCACCTGTGTGACACGAAAGAGATTGTGATGGCGTCAGCCCAAGAGGATGAAGACAAAGAGGCATCACAGCAACAAAATGCTGGATGCTGTAATTGAATTAGCGATTAAATTAGAAATGCCTCCAAGAGCCCTGACCGGTGTGGCTCAGTGGATAGAGCGTCGGCCTGCCCACTGAAGGGTCCCAGGTTTGATTCCGGTCAAGGGCATGTACCTTGGTTGTGGGCACATCCCCAGTAGGGGGTGTACAGGAGGCGGCTGATCGATGTTTCTCTCAACTCTCTACCCCTCTCCCTCTCTGTAAAAAAATCAATTAACTATATATTTTTTAAAAAGAGGAAATGCCTTCAAGAAGACTGAATCCTAGGGCAGCAGTAAGGGAACCTCAGGAACTACCCAGTTGTGATCATGAAGAACCCCAAAGGCTGAGGAACTCTTCCTTCTGGAAGGGGAAATAAAATGAGGCTAAAACTGGAGGATCCGTTGAAAGAAGATTAAAGCGTCAAAGTACTAGCTCCCTCCCCGTGGAGCCGCCAGCCGCCTCCATCGGCATGCGGAAGCTGGGACGGCGCCACAGGCCACGCTGCTAACAGGACTGCGCGGAGGGCTCCCTGAGGGGTGTGGCGGCTCCCCCGCCTTTTCCTCTGTGCCCCAGCTCTGCTAGTCTGACCCTCCCGACAGGCCAGCGATTGCAGAAATCTCCCGGGATCTGACCAGCCCCAGATAAAAGACGGGAAGGTGTTCCCAGCCAATGAGACGGCTGGCCTGAGCGCTTCACAGGAAAATGCTCAGCCGCCAACCCACACCCCCAGAAATGTCCAGAGCCTCATTGTTGAATGTAGAAAACCACCCAGCCAATGTCCACATGTCAGGAAAGCATGTCACATACAGGACATCAGAGCTACAGGAGCAAGTGTCTGCAGAAAGCTTCAGGGAGAAGAAACCTTTAAAAACAAAAAGTTACTGATGTCCTTACATAGATCAGGGCATCCGCTAAAAGAGACCAAGGTGTGACTATAAACTCGTAAATACAATGTACCCCCCAGAATGAGTAACCATACAAAGGCTGGGAAATAGTTGAGGGAATCTAGGGGAAATAGAGAGAATCCCGGAGTTGGAGGAACAGGCAAACACCTGCACACTGTTCCACAGCGGAGCACTGACACTGTTTTTCTTTTTGCTTCACAGAGAAATTAGCAAGGACAGCCCAAGATTTTGTGTGTGTGTGTGTGTGTGTGTGTGTGTGTGTGTTTTAATCCGCATGAGGATATTTTTCCATTGATTTTTTTTTTTTAAAGAGAGGGAAAGACAGAGAGAAATACCAATGTGAGAGAAATACATCGACTGGTTGCCTCTTGCATGCTCCTTGACCAGGACCTGGGCCAGGGAGGAGCCTGCAGCTGGGGTACATGCCCTTGACTGGAATCCACCCAGGCCACTTCGACCCGCACGCTGATGCTCTGTCCACGAGGCACACTGGCGAGGGCTGTGTGGATTTCTAACAATCTTTCCTTGGCCTTTTAAGCTCTGGGACCAGAACTCTGAGATCTTAATTTCATAGTCAAAATTTTCATATAGCATTTTAATATAAATTGAACTTACATGTAGATACAGGTATGATTTTTATTAATATTTACCATATATTGATTAAAATGTAAATAAAAGTAATAGTCCTACCACTGTGCAAAAGCAAACAAACCCTTTCATTGTAATACCAGAGGCCTGGTGCGTCGGGGGAGGGGAGTCTCAGCCTGGACTGCGAGAGGGCGCAGGCCAGGCCAGGGGCCCCCCGGTGCTCACTTGGGGCCAGGGAGGGACGCAGGAGGTTGGCCAGCCAGGAAGGGACCGTGGGAGGGCTCCAGGACAGGTCCAGCCCCTCTCGCTCAGCCCCAACTGGCCAGACCCCAATAGCAAGCTAACCTACCGGTCAGAGCATCTGCCCTCTGGTGGTCAGCGCACATCATAGCGACTGGTTGACTGCCTCCTGGTGGTCAGTGCATGTCATAGCAAGTGGTTGAGCAGCCTTAGCATATCGTTAGCATATTACGCTTTGATTGGTTGAATGGCCAACCAAACACTGAGCATATCACGCTTTTATTATACAGGATAATTAGGGCTTCCCAGAGATTTGGTGTCTCTTTCTATCTTGACATACTTATCAGTATTTAAGGCCACCAAAAGGAACTCAGTCTGTTTGGGACTGGCTTTGTTTGTTTGTTCCTTTTATGAGCCCCCCCTTTTTTTTTTCTACATGCAGTACTTACGTTTCTTTCTGATTTCATGCACAATTTTAGTTTTTCTCATTATAACCTAAATCAATTTCAAACAATCAGAGCTCTTATTGTTAGATAGTATCTATTGGGAAAAAAAGAAGTATAATAGTCTCAGTTAAAACAAAAGAAAGTAACTTATTTTTTCTTTCTAATCCTCATCCAAGGACACATTTCCATTGATTTCCAGAGAGAGAGGAAGGGGGGGAGAGTGAGCAACATGGATGTGAGAGAGAGACATCAATCAGCTGCCTCCTGACCAGGAATTGAACCTTCTGTCAATCTGGTGCACGGGCCAACACTCCAACCAACTGAGCCACACTGATCAGGCGAAAGAAAGTAACTTTTTAAGAAAGTCTAGGAGCCTAACTTTTAAGTTTGAGAAAGATCAGAGAACTAGATGGGGAAGATAATCTTTTTAAAAAATGCAAAAACGTTTATTGGAACAAAGGGATGTGTGTTCCCAGAATCACAGGGCCCATCAAGTACATAGCTAATGGATAGTAGATCTATTCCAAGGTTCATCTTCACAAAACTCAGAATGTTAAGAACAAGGAAAATATTCTGGGAGCTTCTGGGGGTAAGAACCAGTTTTGTACAAAGGACGGAGGATCAGAATGACTGCAGACATTTCAATGGGAACACTGGAAGTTGGAAGATGGTGCCTTCTAAGTTCAGGGGGAAATGCTCTTCAGTCTACAATCTGAAGTTCAAACTGTTAATCAAGCGTAAGAGTAGAATAAAGACATTTCAGACATGTAAATTCTCCAGAAACGTGATGTGCTCTCACATGCACTCTTTCTCTGGAAGGTGCTGGGGGATTTGCTCGGTCAAAGGCATCGCCCTGGCCGGGCGGCTCGGTGGGTAGGAGATCATTCTGTACACAAAGGAAGGAGATGTTGTGGGTTTGATTCCGTCAGGGCACATACCTGGGCTGCGGGTTCAGTTATCATTTGGGGTGTGTACAGGAGGCAACCCATCAATGTTTCTCTCTCACCTCTATGCTTCTCCCTCTCGCTTCTTTTCCCTCTAAAAAAACTCAATAAAAATATGTCCTCGGGTGAGGATAAAACAGAGGCAAGGGGGGATGTGAGGGGAATAACAAGAAATACTTATCATCCAGAAAAGAAAAGAAAAGAAAAGAAAAGAAAAGAAAAGAAAAGAAAAGAAAAGAGGCCGAGTCAGTTCCCCAGACGAGGGGGAAGGTGAGTCTGTAGAAGGGAGTCCCGCCCCTCCAGGAGGCTCAGGGAGAAATGTTTTCCGAGAAGCTGAAGCTGGAACTGGAATCGGGTTCAGCTGCTCGCCAAAATGAAAGCCAGAGTCAGGAGACCGGCCGGTGCAGGAGGAAAGACGTTAACTCAGTGCCCTGACCCGGGAGAATGGCGGACTCCCGCCTCAAAGACCACTCCCTCCTGCCAGGCCCATGATTCTTGGAGTAATGGACAGGAAAAGGCTTTCTTCTGTCCATTCATCTTTCCAGCTTTCGGCATGCTCAGTGCGAGGCCCGCCCCCTGCACCATCTTGGCCAATGGGGAGACTCCCCGGCCCTCCCTGACTGTCTATTCACAGTTCACAACTCTGGACCCTTCCCGACCCGGGCCCTGGGCATCTCACAAGGGCAAACGGGGGAGGTCTCATCTCCGGTGTTCTCCTGCCGTCAAGGGGTGTCGTCTGACCACCCCAGGCCAGAGGCTCTTGCTGTCTGCCAAAGGAGAGGGAGGGCAGGGGAGGGGCGTTCTTCAGTGCTTCGTCTGGAAGGCGGGGTGTGGCTGTGGAGGTCGCACTGCTCAGCGAGCGGAGCTGGAACGGTTCGCTTCCTCTCCCCAGAGGCGGAGTCACAGGCGGCTCCGAAGGGAGGCCTGCTGTGCGGACAGACAGGTGCTCAGCGAGGTGCATGGCTGGGAGTGCACGGGTTGTGGTGAAGTCAGAACTGGAGCGTGAGGTATAAGGTTCTCCTTCCTCCCAACTGGTGGGTGGAGTTATGACATTACTGGCATCTGTCACAGAGACATCTCCAAGACATTGAGCCATCAATCAGCGCCTGCCAAAGTGTCCTGGAGCCCACCCCTTCCTGGTCTGCCCTGGGTCCCAACTCTCTCCTTTTCCTCCCCTGAAAAGGACCCCCAGACCAGCCACGTGCTGCTGATCCTCCATGTCCAGGTGGCAGCCCGGCTGGGTCCATCCCCCCTCCCAACTCCTTCAATTCTGATTTCTCTACCTCCATAATGAGTCCCGCTCATTACTGGGGAATAAACTTTACTTTAAAACTCCTTGGTGGTCAGTTTCCTGCGCCCCAAACCTTACATGAGGGATCCCCATAATCTAATGCTGAGTGGGGCTGTGGATGACATTTGCCCAGGAGGCCACCGTCTGGGCAGTGTGGACAAAGGTGTCATCGGTCCAAGCGTGAGCATAAAGTATAACAATTGTCAAACACAGTGAAATGAGAAGTGGCGTCATCACTGAGTGTTGGAGGGCACGCCCCCTTCCAGAGGAGGAATTCAGGTCTCCTCGCAGCCTCAGCAGCAGCCGCAGAACCGGCGTCCTCTTCAGGACGCGCCCGCCCGGTGTGTGGGCCCAGGCTCGGCCCCGGGGCTCAGGGACAGCGTGCTGTCACGGGCTGCAGAGGGCCGGTCACTGCCGGTGAGCCGCTGCTCGGGACCCAGCCCCGGGTCCTCAGCAAGACCGTCCCCGGCGGGAACGGCCAGGGCTCAGCAGAAGAGGAGGAGCGCACGTGTGCCAGGTTGTCAGTGCTCCCTAAACGTGGTATATATTGTTCGACGTTTTTGTTCACGTTCTAATCTAAAGGGATGCTCCAAGGATTTTGGAAGGGTCTCCCACAGCCTGTTTGGGAAGGGCTTACGTTAAGGCCATTCTGGGTGCCGGGACCCGTCTCAAATGTGTTTCCTGGCGTATTTCCACCAGAGTCTGTACTGCATGGTTCCCTGTCTCAGTCTGCCGCGTTTCCCAGTGAACGGAGTATTCGTTGGGTCTGTTGTGCCTCTTCCATCTTCCAGGAGGTTTCTGAAGTGAACGATGGTCTCTTGTCACTTTGAATGCTCTGAGCCTCAGGCTAAGGGGTTATTCCTTTGAGCAGAAGTTTTGCAGCCTCAGTTGCCTTCTCAGTTCTAGTGAGGTATACATACCTCCGCCCACCCAGAAAAGGTGTCTACTAAATCTAATGAAAGTTTAAAGTTTTCTATGTTTTTAGGCATCGGTATAAAGCCAACTTGCAAGCCCTCAAGCAGGCATATCCTTTTATACTGTCGTCCCTTTCCTGTTGGGGCGTTTTCTGTTTTAGGCTTGTTGCTCGAGCCTGTCTGACAAGCTGGGACGATCTTTCCAGCGGTCCTCTGTAATAAAGGCCCTCAGGTGCGGTCTGATGGGGTCTGTTAAAGCTCCTCCCGCAGTGTGGGCGTTTGAGGATGGCGTAGACCAGAGCTTCCGGGGGAAAGGTCATGCCGTGAACGCTGACCTTCCAGGGTCAGTGTGAGGGAACCCCATTCGCAGCCAGTTCCTCACCTCGCCTGGGTGACTGACGAGCCCCAGTGGGGAGTGTAAGCCCCAGGACGTGGGGCCCCGGGCGTGGCACGTGGCTCCCTGGCTGGACTGGGCCGCCTCCGTCCGGGCCGCGCATCTGGCCGTCTGCTCTGGTGCTCACTGCCTCCGGCTGCTCTAACGTCTCTGCGCGTGAGAGGTCCTTATTCCCCGAGCGCAAGAGCCTCCTTTCTTCCCATGGTGCCGTGGCCAGGACTGCATGATGCTTTCCCTGGGAGAGTTCTAAGGCTTTGGTGAGGGCTGAGGTTCGCCTTTCACGCTGAGGCCTGGGCTTCTGTTGAGATGCAGAAAAAAGCATCCTTCCCATCTAGGACTTAAAACCGCTTTTTGTCCGGGCCGCGTAGTCAGAAGGATGAGGGTTGGGCAGGAGGATGTGCTGCTTGTGGCCCTCAGGTCCTGTGCTCACCGATATTCATCAGAGTGAGGCGTTTTTACTGGCAAATGGGGGTGTTATAGGGAGACTGGCCTGACCGAGTTAATCCTGATTTTAAGAATTTCTACAATTTCATTCAAGAATGCCCCTTAAAAGCTTCCTTTTCAAGGTGGTATTGTTTCTTCTGTGGGGCCAGCACCCCTTCTTTTCAGTTAATTTTAAAAATATATTTTGTTGTAATTAAATATATATCCCCAGATCTCAATATAATCAAATGTCATCTTGTTTTTCTCACTAATGGAATTCTGTTTTGTTTTCAATGACTGTGTTGACAATACATTACCTTTCATTACAGGGAGTGAATTGTTTAGCTTATTCCTTATTTGCATCACCATGTTTTCCACTGTGTCTTGTGAACTGAATGCAGATCTAGATCGTAGACATGGCAGAGATATGATGCCGTTTTCTCTACCTGGATGCCCTATCCTTCCCCCCACTGCTCCTCTACCAGACTTCCTTGCTTGTTCTTTGGGACTCCTTTTAAATCTCCCCCACAGAGTCTTTTCGTGATTCTCCAATTGTCCTCCTTCACAAGGCCATGGCGCCCAAGTTTCTTTTTAACCACTCGATGAACTGTAGCTCTGTTTACTTCTGTGCTTCTACAGGAAGCTATGTCATTGTATTGTTACAGGTAAAAGCCCGGACTCCAGGGTCAAAATATTCCTGCATTGTTGTCATCTTTGCAAATATCAAGCTCTGAGACTTTGGAAAAGTCAGTTAAAAAAATAATAATAAAAAAAATAAAAATAAATAAAAATATATTTTGTTGATTTTTACAGAGAGGAAGGAGGAAGGATAGAGAGCTAGAAACATCGATGAGAGAGAAACATCGATCAGCTGCCACCTGCACTCCCCCTACTGGTGGATGTGCTCACAACCAAGGTACATGCCCCTGACTGGAATCGAACCTGGGACCTTTCAGTCTGCAGACCAACACTCTATCCACTGAGCCACACCAGTTAGGGCTTCAGTTCATTTTTATGGCTCAGCTGTTAACTGCCCTGCCTGGGGTGCCATCGTCCCAAACAGCTCCCTCCACCTGCGAGGCGCCCTCGGGGGGAGGAATGCAGCTCTGGGTCCTTCCGGGAAAGTCAGGAGCAGCTGGAGCCAAGAGCAGTCCCAGCGTGCTGCCGCTCAGGAGAAAAGGCTGTCTGTGCAGCGACGTGAACTGATCCAGGCCCAGCGCTGGGAGGAGAGTCTGGCATGCAGAGAACTACGCATTCGCTTCTGATCCCCACGCTGGCGTTCTAGAGGCCGAAGGACGCCCTGTTTCTATAATAGCCTGGTCACCCCAGTGGCTGCCAGCACAGCTGAATGTGTTTGGTTCGTGTTGTATTGAGCACTGAGTACGTAGCTCCCCTAAGTAAGAGGAAGTCAATTAGCTTGCTCCCCACGTCCATTGTGCTTGGGGCTCCTGAAGAGAGACACTAACAGGTCAGGAGGTGTCTTGGGGAGCCCCCAGGCCTCCTCATTCATCGTCAGATTCATCACCACTTTCTAATATTTCTCTGCAACGGCTTCCGTCCTTTTTCTTTTTACTGTTTTTTGGAAAAATATTTTTATTATTGATTTCAGAGAGGAAGGGAAAGGGAGACAGAAATACCAATGATGAGAGAGAATCATTGATGGGCTGCCTCTTGCATGCTCCCCACTGGTGATCCAGCCCATGACCCGGCGTGTGCCCTGACCGGGAGTTGAACTTGGACCTCCTGGTTCATAGGTCCACGCCGGCTGGGCTCTTTCTTATTTCTGAGTCACGGGCAGTCCTTTGCCCAGAGGGCCTCTCGCTTTGCAACAGGCGCATTAATTGGCACCTAACAGGTCCTTCCCTCTTCCTGGCTTCTCTTTCTGTTTTCCTGCTCTGTTTCTAAGAAAATGGTGGCCTGCCTCCACTTCCTGTGTCCTGGGCACTGGGAACTGTAAGGCCATTCCCAATGCTCCGTCCGGACACTGAGCTTCCTCCTCATATCGGGGGCACTGTGCTCAGTAAAAGTCACATTGACCGTGTGGACATTTCCTAGTGCCTGACTCTTTCTGAAAACTCAGAAGGATCTTCATCTGGTTTCTCTTGAACGGCCTGTATCATATCCGGGCTCTTTTGTGCAGGCACCCTTTTCTCCAGCCCTTCCAACGTGCACCTTTTATAATGTTCTCGGATAAGAAGACCAGACATCCCGCTTTTGGCGGGACAGTCCCGATTTTTAACAATTTGTCCCGCCTCCCTCGGCGTTTTAAAAAAGTCCCGATTTTTGGAAAGAATGCACAATAAGCTAGGGAACAGCGGGAGAACCAGAAGGGAATATACGGGTTTTGGCGGCCATGTGGCTATTTAGCCAGGATATGAGTTTTATATTATTTTTGTTAATTTTATAATGTTAAACTTTAATAATAACAAATAATTGTTGAGAACTGATTATCAAGAACTGCTTATCAAAGTTTGCATTGTTGCCGGGACCGGTTTGGCTCAATGGATAGAGCGTCGGCTTGGGAACTGAGAGGTCCAGGGTTCGATTCCGGTCAAGGGCATGTGCCTTGGTTGCGGGCATATCCCCGGTGGGGTGTGTGCAGGAGGCAGCTGATCGATGATTCTCTCTCATTGACGTTTCTGGCTCTCTATCTCTCTTCCTTCCTCTCTGTACAAAATCAATAAAATATATTTAAAAAAAAAAAGTTTGCATTGTTGATCAGTTGTTAGAATTCACTCAAATGAGAAATATGCCAAAGAATAAAATACTATACATAATTTTTTATTTATTATATTTGTAAATTGTACTTATGTTGAAATTTAAATAAATATATTACAATACTATTTTTGCGTTCTATGAAAGTTTTTGTTGCTCCATATAGACCAAATTTTTAATCAAGGACCCCCCACCCCCCCACCCCGGTCAATGGTGTCCCGCTTCACCAATGTTAAAATCTGGTCACCTTATTCTAGGAAAGCTGGGTCCTCACTTATACAGGGGTGGGGCTGTTGTCCCTCTGACCTATTTCAAGGGAACCTACCGGAAGGGGGGATGGCAGGGGAAGTCCTCCTGCTGCTAATCCTGGGTCACCTGTGTTCCGGACATTAGAGAGACTCATTTCCTTTTCTTCCCGTGTCTTACTGTCAGGGCTGGGTTTTATAGTCAACTAGAGGCCTGGTGCACGGAATTTGTGCATGGCGGACAAGGGGGGGCGTGTCCCTCAGCCCAGCCTGCACCCTCTCCAATCTGGGACCCCTCGAGAGATGTCCGACTGCCTGTTTAGACCTGATCCCAGTGGTCCCAACCTCCAGTGGGCCACGTGTGGGCTTTGTGCTGCCCCGTGGTGCTGGCACCACAGCTTCCCGGGGACTGCAGAGAGGAACGCTCCCTGGGTGAAGGCAGAACTGGAAGCAGCAGTGGGACAGGCTTCCGGAGAGGCAGAGACAGCAGAGCAGAGTGAGGGCTCCCTTTGGGAGGAAGAGGAAAAGGCCCGAAGGAGCCTGTTCACAACCAACCTGGATCCACACTCGACGGGGACATTGGTTTAAAAAACCGTTTTCTGTGAGTCTCAGGCCAAGTAACCTGCATGGTCTGCGTGTGCAGCGTGATGAGTTTTCCAACATGGGCAGAGAGCCCCCTCAGGCCCCTGCCCGCCCCCCTCAGGGTGGCCACTCCTGTGGAAGCAAAGGTGAAGCGTTATATAGGACAAGAGAGTGATTAATAAAACGGACAAGGGGGCGGAGCTTGAAGATGGCGACCGAACAGATGGACTTGTTCTGACCCCGGTCCCAAAACAGATAGAAGCAACATCTGAGTCGCTCAGGGAATGTTGATTAGCAGCTAAGGGGCAGCGGATCACTCTAGGAAGGTAAGGAAGTGTCCGCTGGACAGGTTTTCTTGACCAAGCGGCCAGCACTCCCGACTTCTCCCGGAGCTCCGGGCTCGGCGCAAAGGCGGCGCCACCCTACCAGGAAGGGAGCAGCTTCTCTGAGGCCTGGAAAACCCACAGCCGAGGAGTCCATCGAGCACCTGTGGCGCCCCGATCGGAGCAAGCCCGTGGATTCAAGGAAGCTCTTCAACCACCCACAGAAAGGTCAGAGTTTGCTTGGCTAGGCTGAGAGTTCAGGCTGCGATAGCCCCATTGCTCCCGCGAGGCCCCGCCCCCAGAGCGGCCCAGAGCACCCCGGCCCTGGAGCACCGCGAGGCCCCGCCCCCAGTGCGGCCCAGAGCACCCCGGCCCTGGAGCACCGCGAGGCCCCGCCCCCAGTGCGGCCCTGAGCGCCGCCCTGCCCCCAGTGCGGCCCTGAGCGCTGCGCCCCGGAGCGCCGCGAGGCCCCGCCCCCAGTGTGGCCGCGGCCCCGCCTATATTGTAGCCCAGGAGAGCTGCGAGGGCCCGCCCCCAGAGAGAAAGAAGGCCAGAGCAACCAAAGTCTGGGAGGTCAAACCAGTAACACTGACACCTAAGGGCTGAACTACAAACTGCCTTTTTTTTTTCTTTTTTTTTTTTTTTTTCTTTTTTCTTTTTCTTTTAATTAATCAAAAATAAATGGACACAAATAACTAAGATATAGCCTACCTAAAATTAAGGACTACCTTACAAAACTGAGGTGCAGTGGAAAGCTGGGAACTGCAAGACTCTCTGATCCAAGAACCAGGCATACCAAATACAATAACAGAGGAAGTGATTGAACTCTACTGGACAATTTTATGCTAATTATACTATTCTTTATTTTATTTTCATTTTTTACATTTTTTATTTAATTTTCATTTTTTACATCTTTTACTTCAGAAACGATTTTTTTTTCTTTTTTCCTTACTTGATTTTACCTTTTCAATTATTACATTTTTCAATCTCTATCTTCACTATTACTACTGCTATTTTGCAATTTTTTTTTTCTTTTTCTTTTCCTCCCCAGTACCATTTTACTTCGTCTTTATTTTACATTGGGAGTAACCTTCATTCTATTTTAATCTCTACTATAGCATCATTCAACCCTATCTCAATTCGACCTTTACCCCATCACTCTCTTACTAAACTTTAACCTTTTAGTCTCCAGTTTATCCTATCCCTTTCCGGCTTTAGTTTTTCCTCTATTCTTTCTGTATACCCCCTGCTAAAGCTCTCACTATACTCATAGACCTAAGTTCCAACCCCTGATACAAGTGTATAAATATCACTCTCTGCACTATATTAACTAGTTAAAAAAAAAAACAAAAACACAAAAAAAAACGGTTCTACTTTCTATCCTTTTCTCATTGTTTGAGTGAAGGTTGATTATTGTGAATATTTGTGCTTTTCAGTGAAATTGTTATGCTTATTCCAGTGTTGTTATTGTTGCTTTGTATTTTTTTTTAAATCCTCTGTTTTTGTTTGTTTCTTTGACTTCTGTATATCATAACCTTACTTAATAATAGTGGATATTGTATCGTAGTTTGTATTAATCTCCAAGTATTGTTACCGGCATTGGCTGGGCTCAGTGGTTGATCTATGGCAATTTTCTCCACATATATATAGTTTGTTTCCCATTTTTTTAGTTTGCTTCTTCTCTCTCTCTCTCTCTCTCTCTCTCTCTCTCTCTCTCTTTCTCTCTCTCTCTCTTACTCTCTCTTCTTTTTCTCCCTGTTTTCTAACTTCATTTTGTCATTACTTTATTTCTTCTTTGACTTTTTTTTTTTAATTTTTCTTTATTTTATTTTTACCTTCCTTCCTTCCTTCTCTCCTATACCCTAATTTGCCTATCGCTAGGGGTTACCTTTATTAGAGGTTATTAATATTGTAAATACATTCCTGTTAAGTGCCTCTCGTGTTGTACCTGGTAGTGTTGTATTTTGCACCTATAAATTAACGCAAGAGAAAGAACACCACATAACCAGACATCCTGAAAAGAGATACCATGGGAAGACAAAGAAACACCCCACAAATGAAAGAAAAGCAGGCATCACCAGAAAAGGAAGTAAACGAGCCAGAGGCAAGCAGCCTACCAGAGCAAGAGTTCAGAATAATGATTATTGGTTGGCTAAAAAGAATGGAAGAGAAATTTGACAATAACCAAGAAGAAATGAGGAAGAACCATCAGGAATTGAGGAAGAACCAAGAAGAAATGAAAAATGACATCGCTACCATGAAGAACTCAATAGAAAGCATCAAGAGTAGACTAGATGAAGCGGAAGACAGCATCAGTGAGCTAGAAGACAAGATGGAAAAAAATACCCAATTAGAGCAGCTTCTAGAAAAAAAGATTAAAAAGCAGGAGGAGAGCCTACGGGAGCTTTGGGACATTACAAAACAAAATAATATTCGAATAATAGGGGTTCCAGAAGGAAAGGAAACTGAGGTAGATGTGGAAAAAGTATTTCAAGAAATAATGACAGAAAACTTTCCTGAGATAGAGAAGAAAAAACCCACACAAATCCAAGATGCTCGCAGAGTCCCAAGCAAAATGAATCCCAGAAGACAGACGCCAAGGCACATTATAATTAAAGTGGCAAACAACAACGACAAAGTAAGAATCTTAAAAGCAGCCAGAGAGAGACAGAAAGTTACTTACAAAGGAACCCCCATCAGACTAGCAACTGATTTCTCAACAGAAACATATCAGGCCAGAAGGGAATGGGATGAAATATACAAAGTCATGCAAAGGAAGGGTTTGAATCCAAGAATACTGTACCCAGCAAGACTATCAATCAAAATTGAAGGGGAAATCAGGAGCTTCACAGACAAAAAAAGACTGAAGGAATTTATCTCCACCAAACCAGCAATGCAAGAAATGCTAAAGGGTCTACTGTAAAAATAAAGAAATAGGAATTGAAGAAGGAACATGGGTATAGAATAAAAATGCCATCAAATGAGTACCTATCAATAATAACCTTAAATGTAAATGGATTAAATGCTCCAATCAAAAGACATAGGGTGTCAGATTGGATAAGAAAACAAGACCCTTACATCTGTTGCCTACAAGAAACCCACCTCAGAAAAAAAGATGCACACAGACTGAGGGTGAAGGGATGGAAAAAAGTTTTCCAGGCAAATGGAAAGGAAAGAAAAGCTGGGGTAGCAATACTTATATCTGACAAATTAGATCTCAGAGTGAAGGACATAACAAGAGATAATGAAGGCCACTTCATAATACTAAAGGGTACAATCCAACAAGAAGAAATAACCCTGGTAAATATATATGCACCCAATACAGGAGCACCCAAATACATAAAAAAACTGCTGGAGGACATTAAGGGAGAGATTAATAGCAATACAATCATAGTAGGAGATTTTAATACCCCACTGTCACCCTTCGACAAATCATCTAAACAAAAAATCAGCAAAGAAATATCAATCCTAAACGACTCACTAGACCAGATGGAATTAATTGACATCTTTAGAACATTCCACCCCAAAGCCACAGAATATACATTCTTCTCAAGTGCACATGGGACATTCTCAAAGATAGACCACATTTTGGGACATAGGCAAAGTCTCTTCAAATTCAAGAAGATAGAAATCATATCAAGCATCTTCTCAGACCATAGTGGCATAAAACTGGAAATTAATTACAATAAAAATAATCCAAAGAAATCAAATACATGGAGACTAAACAACATGCTATTAAACAAGGACTGGGTTACCAGAGAAATCAAGGAAGAAATTAAAAACATCCTGGCAACAAATGACAATGAAAACACAACAATCCAAAATCTATGGGACACAGCAAAAGCAGTTTTGAGAGGGAAGTTCATATCCTTACAAGCCTATTGCAAAAAACTAGAAAAAATGGTAACAGATGAACTAACTCTACAACTCAAAGAGTTAGAAAAAGAGCAACAAGAAAAGCCCAGTGTAAGCAGAAGGAAGGAAATAACAAAAATCAGAGCACAGATAAATGACATAGAGACCAAAGAAACAATACATAAGATCAACAAAACCAAGAGCTGGTTCTTCGAAAGGATAAACAAGATTGATGGACCTCTAGCCAGGCTAACCAAGAAACAAAGAGAGAGGACCCAAATAAACAAAATCAGAAATGAAAGAGGTGAAATAACAACAGACCCCACCGAAATACAACAGATTGTTACAAAATACTACGAACAACTCTATTCCAACAAACTAAACAACCTGGAGGAAATGGACATATTCCTAGAAAAATACAAACTGCCAAAACTCAATCAGGAAGAATCTAAAAATCTCAATAGACCAGTGACGTGGGAAGAAATTGAAACCGTCATCAAAAAGCTTCCAGCAAACAAAAGCCCAGGGCCAGATGGCTTCACAGGAGAGTTTTACCAAACATTCAAGGAAGAACTAAAACCTATCCTCCTCAGACTATTCCAAAAAATCCAAGAGGAAGGAACACTTCCGAACTCCTTCTATGAAGCCAACATCACCCTAATACCAAAACCAGATAAAGACAACTCAATGAAAGAGAATTACAGGCCAATATCCCTCATGAACATAGATGCCAAAATCCTCAACAAAATTCTAGCAAATCGACTCCAGAAGAACATCACAAAGATCATACACCATGACCAAGTAGGATTTATTCCAGGAATGCAAGGATGGTACAATATCCGCAAATCAATAAACGTGATACATCACATAAACAAATTGAAAGATAAAAATCATATAGTCATATCAATTGACGCAGAAAAAGCATTTGACAAAATCCAACACCCTTTCCTGTTAAAAACTCTTAAAAAGGTGGGAGTACAAGGATCATACCTCAACATAATAAAAGCTATATATGATAAACCCACAGCCAACATTATACTCAATGGGCAAAAACTAAAACCATTCCCTCTAAGAACAGGAACAAGACAGGGATGCCCACTCTCGCCACTCCTGTTTGACATAGTTCTGGAAGTACTAGCCATTGCAATTAGACAAGAGGAGGAAATAAAAGGCATCCAAATTGGAAAAGAAGAAGTAAAGTTATCCTTATTTGCAGATGACATGATATTGTACATAAAAAACCCAAAAGACTCCATTAAAAAACTAATTGACTTAATAAATGAATTTGGCAACGTAGCAGGATATAAAATTAATGCCAAGAAATCCATGGCATTTCTATACACCAACAGTGAAACTACAGAAACAGAGGCTAAAAAAGCAATTCCATTCACCATCGCACCAAAAAAATTAAGATACCTAGGAATAAATTTAACTAAAGAAATAAAGGACCTATTTGCGGAAAACTACACGACACTGAAAAAAGAGATAGAGGAAGATGTAAGGAGATGGAAGAACATACCATGTTCATGGATTGGTAGAATCAACATCATCAAAATGTCCATACTTCCTAAAGCAATCTATAGGTTCAATGCACTCCCCATTAAAATACCAACGACATATTTCACTGACCTAGAAAGAACTCTCCAAAAGTTCATTTGGAACAATAAAAGACCCCGAATAGCCACAGCAATTCTGAGAAAGAAGAGTAAAGTAGGAGGGATCTCAATACCAGACTTCAAACTATACTACAAAGCCACTGTTCTCAAAACAGCCTGGTACTGGCACAAGAACAGACAAATAGATCAATGGAATAGAATTGAGAACCCAGATATCAACCCAAATCACTATGCTCAATTAATATTTGACAAAGGAGGCACGAATATACAATGGAGTCAAGACAGTCTCTTCAATAAATGGTGTTGGGAAAATTGGACAGACACATGCAAAAGAATGAAACTAGATCACCAACTTACACCATTCACAAGGATAAACTCAAAATGGATACAGGACTTAAACACCAGACGGGAAACCATAAAAATACTAGAAGCATCCACAGGTAGAAAAATCTCAGACGTATGCCAAAATAACTTCTTCACTGATACTGCCCCTAGGGCAATGGAAGCTAAAGAGAAAATAAACAAATGGGACTACTTCAAAATAAAAAGCTTTTTTACAGCAAAAGAAACCATCAATAAAACAACAAGAAAGCCCACGGTGTGGGAGATCATATTTGCAAATATTACCACTGATAAAGGTTTAATCTCCAACATTTACAGACAGCTTATACAACTAAATAAAAGGAAGATGAATGATCCAATTAAAAAATGGGCAATGGACCTAAACAGAATATTTTCAAAAGAAGACAGAAGGAAGGCCAAAAGGCACATGAAAACATGCTCAAAGTCACTAATTATCCGAGAGGTGCAAATCAAAACAACAATGTGGTACCATCTCACACCTGTCAGAATGGCCAACATCAACAAATCAACAAACAAGTGTTGGCGAGGTTGCGGAGAAAAAGGAACCCTCGTGCACTGCTGGTGGGAATGCAGACTGGTGCAACCACTGTGGAGAACAGTGTGGAGTTTCCTCAAAAAACTGAAAATGGAACTCCCATTTGACCCAGTAATCCCACTTCTAGGAATATATCCCAAGAAACTAGAAACACCAATCAGAAAGGATATATGCACCCCTATGTTCATAGCAGCACAATCTACAATAGCCAGAATTTGGAAACAGCCTAGGTGCCCGTCAGCAGATGATTGGATCCAAAAACTATGGTACATCTACACAATGGAATACTATGCTGCCATAAAGAAGAAGGAATTCTCATCATTTGCAGCAACCTGGATGGAATTGGAGAACATCATGCTGAGTGAAATAAGCCAATCAACGAAAGAGAAACACCACATCACCTCACACATCGGTGGATGATAAAGATCTTTATAAACTGATGAACCAAGAGACAGATATAGAGAAAGTAAAGCAACAGGCAGACTGTCAAATTACAGTGGGGAGGGTAGGGATATCAGGGGGAGATAATAGATCAACCGAAGGACTTGTATAAATGCATATAAGTACAACCAATGGACATAAAACTATGGGGAGGGAGGGGATGTGTGGGAGGGAGGGAGGGGGGCAATAAAAAAAAATCAAGAAAATATGTAATAAATAAATAAATAAATAAATAAATAAAATAAATAAAATAAAATAAAACGGACAAGAAAAGAACGTCCAGTTTCAGTTCGTTATGCTCTCATGTGACAAACAACAGCCATCTCGGAGGCCAGAGAACTAGTTTCCCAGTACAAATCTCAATGCTATTAAATTTCACAAGAAAAACGCTTAAGCATTTTATCAGGCATGTCCATTTCTTTCCAGAAGGAGACTCATGTAGTGAGCTTTGGCCTCAGACCCATCTGGGGTGATTTTCCTTTTCTGGGGACAGGAGAGTGAAGAAGGGAGGGGATCCAGGACTGAGCCCCGGCCCCTCACTGCACACAGCTGGGGGCTTATGCATGCAGACTCTTCTCCTGGCATCCGCGGCTGGGGTCGGGACAAGTGGCCGGGGTTGGATCTGTGGTGCTTGCTCCCCCCCGACCCACCTCTCCCAGGGCAGAGACGTGGACACGCCGAGGGACAGCAGGGTGTTTGCCCCCCCCCCCCCCCAAAGCTGCTGGGAGCCTGTGGGGCAGGAGTTCTGATGCCGCTTCTGCTCCTCCTGCTCATTGGCTTCCCATCGGAGTGTCACCAAACGGCTGTGTGAAAGGAGAACAAAGCTCAGTGATTCTGAGCGTTTTTTTTTTTTTTTTTTTTTTTTTTTTTTTTTTTATGTCTCCTGGCCACCTGTATGTCCACTTTGGAGAAGAGTCTGTTTAGGTCCTTTGCTCATTTTTCATTTGGATTGTTTGTCTTCCAATTAAAGCTGAGCCCCATTACACAGCTGTCTGGTAATGACGGAGCTTGTAAGACGGTAAGAAACTCCTTGTTAAGTATCCCATTCAGAATGCATTAGTAGGGACAGACCTGAATTGCTCTAGAACATTCTGGCAGAAATATCTCTAGTGTCAAGGGGCCATTGGTTAAGGTTGACAGCTACCAGGTACCACCAGCTGTAGCATCAAAGAGGAATTTATTATAATGATAAAGGGATGTCTGCAAGCACGTGGCCCCCTCTGAGCCCTGGGGAGGGCCTGGAGCTGGGAGCCAGAAAACCACTGGATTTCTCTGGCTTTGATCTTTTTATTTTATCAACTTCCTTTTCCACGCACTAGCTCTCTCTGCTTCTCCAATCCCTCTCGCAGCCTGTGGCCGCCCCAAACCCCCCTTTCTCCCGTGTTCCAGTCAGTCTCAGAGACTAATTCCAACAAAATGGTCAAATGAGCACATCAGGAATTTAGGATGTCTCCGGTCAGATTCTCAAAGAGCGTCTGATTGGTTAGACTTGAGTTCTCTGTTCCTGGTGTGGAGGCAGGAACGCACCCACACCCCGGCTGGTCAGGAATTCCTAGAAAATAGGATTGGGCAGAGACTCCAGCAATTGTTTTCACTATTGAAAATTGGTATTTCCTTTTAGAAAACCCAGAATGCAGCTCACAAATAAACACAGTCCTTCGGGGACTAAAACCCCATGACTAGATCAATGCTGCTGTTCAAGGACCAGTCAGTCCTCATTTAGCTTTAACCACTGCCTCTCCCTCGCCCCATCCCTGGCAGGTACCCCCATACATGCTGCTTCTGTACTTAAAAAAATTCCTTTAAATAAAAGCAACAAACTCTCCTCGTACAGTGAAATCTTTGCACATCAACTTATGTAAAGGTTAATGGAAAATAAAATAGCTCAAAGAGGAACTGAAGAGAGAAATAATGGAATGCCCACATGTTTGGGTGTGTGCCAACTTGATATTAACCAGAAACTTAAATATAACACCTTCTCATTCTTATTATTTTATTTTTCTTGCATATAACAGCTGATTATAAACAACTTAAATGTCCATTTGCATGGCATGGAATAAATTGGATCTATATGTATCATAATAGACCTCAAAAACATAATGTGGAGTAGAAAAACAAGATGCAGGATGACATTGGTGCAATATAGTAATATTTATGTTAAGGAAAAACATATAAAAGACCTTACTATACATTGTTCATGGGTATATATAAATACAGGAAATGGTTGGGAAGGATACACATCCAATTCATGATACTAGTTACAATCAGGGGAGGGTGCTGGGGAAGGGGTCTTTTTATTTGTAATGATCTAAGATAATTTTTAATGGAGTTTTAAAAGGACAACATATTCATACCATTCCCTACGTCACTTTAAAAAAAAGTACAGTACAGGAAAATAATTGGTGGTGAGAATATGGATGATTATTTTTTCTTTGTATTTTTTTCTGTATTTTAAATAACTACATACATCAACATGGATAGGCATGTTAAAATAATAGGTGAAAAACTAGTTAATTGCAGATAACAGTATGAAAATATTTATGTAAAAACCACACTGAATAGAAACAAAACAAAAAAAAACCAAAAAAAAAAAATGGAAACAAAACATCCATTTTCCTCAGATACATCCGTATCCAAATTCACAGCAAAAGATGCAAAAGGACACAGAAGCTGGTAATGAAGCCTCTGCGGAGGGGCCCAAAGTTCCAACAATTTGCAGTAATTGGCGCGCTAACCGCCCTCCGGACCGGCCTTCCTCCGCGGAGCCCGCCGGGTCCGGGTCCGGGGAACCCGGCTCGGCCGCGCGGCCCACGCGGAACGCGGATCCTGAACCGCTTTTTGCTCTGAAGTCTGGGCTTACATGTCCCAGCAAACGTCTGAATACATGGCCCGTTCCCAGAGCTGGAATTCCTGGATCCTATGGCAATTATGCTTTTAATACTTGAGGAATGTCACATTGTTTTTCTAAATATTTCTTTTACGATCAGATAAAACACACATCTCAGTGAAGGGGCAGTGTACTTCCTTGTAAATGCATTAAGGAGCCCTCTGGGGAGGCCAGCCAACATCTGGGTAGCGTGGCCGAGCGGTCTAAGGCGCTGGATTAAGGCTCCAGTCTCTTCGGGGGCGTGGGTTCGAATCCCACCGCTGCCACACAGGTCCTTTTGTCCCTCCTCGCAGCACGGTTTTGCGGGCGCCAATGCGCCCCCTGCCGGCAGGTGGAGGCCCGGGGAACGCGGCGGCGAGGGGCGGGCCCCAGCGCGCGGCGCGAGGCATTGTGGGTAAGAGGAAGTGCGAGGCCCGGCCTCGCTCCCCCCACGTGTCCGCCGGAGTTTCTCCAGCAACAACATGGCCGCCGCCTGAGCGGGGAGCCGGCGCCGCCACTCTGAAGCCCCCGGGAGCCTGGGCCGCCGCCGCCGCCCGCGGCCTCGTGGAGGTGAGTGCTGAGGCCGGCGCCCCCGCGCTGCCCGCCTGCCGCGGCGGGGCGGCCTGGGCCGCGGGGAGCCGGAGGCCGCCGGTCCGGGCGGGAGGAGCAGCCCGCTTCGGGGACCCGCCGGCCGCGCTCTCCGCCCTCCGCCCGGGAGTCCGGAGGCCGCGGCGCCGGCGGTGACTCAGGCCGGCCGCCGGCCGCGTCCTTCCGGGCCCCCGGCCGAGCGCCTGTCCGGGCAGCGGAGCCCGGCGTGGCGGTGGCTGCGCGGGGTCTCGCCGCCGGAGGGCGGGGACCATTGGGCCGATGGCGGGGTGCCGGGCTGCTGCCGGGCCGCCCCCTGCGCCTGCCCGGCGTCGCCCGGCGTTCCCGGGGAGCTCGGCCCGGCCGGGAGCGGAGGCGGTGTCAGCCCGGCCGGGCCTCAGCATGGCGGCCCCGGTCTGTGTGCCCCGGAGCGGCGTGGGGCCGGAGGCCGGCGTCCCGGGGCTCCGGGTCATCTGTGCAATGGGGCACGGACCTCCGGGGGTGGTGAGGGCGGGTGGGGACCGGGAGGCCGGTTCGGGACGCGCTGCTGGGTCAGACCCTCTGACGGTGGAGAAAACGGCGCCCGGTGGACACGTCCCCGGTCACATCCTGTCACAGCGCTGAGCCCTCGGCGCGGCCTCCGGGCCCCTGGTCACCGGCTCGGGGATGAAAAGGAGGAGTCCCCGCCCCGGGTCGCTCCCGCGGTGCTGGGCCGCGGACGCGGGCCTTGAACCCGCGCAGTTGGGCTCGGGAGTCCAGGCCCTTGGCCATTGTGCCACGCCGCCTGCTCTCAGGGAGGGAGCGGAGCAGCGGATAAGAATGAGAGGAAGGCTCTTCGACATCAGCCAGACCCTGGCTGCCGTTCCCCAGCGCCGTGACCTTGGCAAGCTACTCCCTGAGCCTCAGTTTACTCCTTTATTTTTTGGAGATGATAAATCTGGACTTACTGAGGAAATGAAATGAGAATATATGTGAAGTCCTTAGAGAAGGGACTGATGCTCATTTAGGGATAATTCTTTAAAAAATTTTTATTTTATTGGTATTAGAGAAGGGGGCAGGAAGAGAAGGAGAGAAAGAAAAAAGTGTGGATTTGTGTTCCACTTATTCGTGCACTCAGTGTATGTTGGTGCATAGGACCAGGCTCTCACCTGCCGGGATCAGCTACCTGGCCAGGGTCTTAGTTCTCGGCCCGGAGCCCAGCTGCCTTTCACCGTGAAGCCAGGGACTCAGAAAAGGGAGAGCCTTGTTCTGGGGTGTAGAGCCGACTAGAAGCCAGGCTTGGGCCTTGCCCTGGGCTCCTTCCCCTTCACCTATTGTCTTTCCCCTCAGACCCCTCTCTCCCTTCGGCAGCTGGAGAGCTTTTGAAATTGCTTCTGCTTTTCTGATTGGCTGACAGGTTAGATTCCTGGGTGCAGCATGGTACACCCATGGCTGGCCTTCGGGTACCTCCTCAGCTCTGGATCCCTCTTAGCTCCACCCGGTCCCTGTCCCTTTTCATTTGCCGAGCCGCTCACCGTTGGGGGCAGTCTCCTGTGGAGGCCCCGGGCCACTGCTGATGTGGCACAGCTGGTCTTTGCCCGGCTGGAAGCCCGCTCCCTCCCGGTCACAGCCCCTGTCTGTTCTCAAGTATGCTGGGGCCGAGGTGGGCTCACCGGGTTGAGGTTTTATGACACCTGATTTCATGTACTCATTCACTCATTTATTCTTTGTATTGTAATTAGATTAAATAGAGAGAGATTAAATAAATGTCACAACGATTAAATAAATGTGATTATCTTCACTGAGAGACCATGGTGGAGCTTATACTCCAGTGCAAAAGATAGAGGACACATAAGCAAGTAGACTCGGTAGTTCCAGGTTGTGAGAAGAAGCACAGCGGAAGTGGAACAGGGAGATGGGGGGACTGGGAAGGGACTTGGGGTGGGGATGCTGTGAGGTGGGTGGTCAGAGAACCTGGTTCTGGAAGAGGCGGTGTGATACCCAACGGAGAGGAGCCAGGCCTGAAGAGGCCCAGGGAACAATGCTGTGCAAAGGTCCCGAGGCAGCTGGGGTGCAGGTCCAGCGAGTGGGTGGTGAAAGGTGGGGTGAGGTCACGCAGGGAGTTTGGATTTGTTCGATGTGGCAGCTCAGGGCTGTCAGAGTAGGATGCTGTGGCTTTCTTTCTTACGAGGACAACTCTGGCTGCTTCCAGGAGAATGGAGGGAGGAAGGAGGGACCTCAGGAAAACTGGCTGAAGCAGCACTTTTCACACTGCAGGTCAAGACTGAGTGTTAGAGGGATATAAAGTCCACTTGGGATATTAACCAGCATTTTTTTTTAAGGGAGGTGTTTATTCCCAGCAACCATCCCACCACTCCAGAAAGATCTTATTTTTTAAAAATGTCTCAAGTTAAAAAAAAAATTATTTTCTAAAGTCAGATGCAAAATGATGACCAACAGAAAATACACACAAATGTTTGTCTTGCTAACGAAGTACACAGTTTCAGTAAAAGCTGCTGAGGTTTCCCTCAGTAGTAACCATGGGGAGGCTGCTGGCTGTAGCCGTAATTGCCATGCTGCTGAGGGAGGTACGGTCCTTGTCTGTGCTGCTGGTTGTTACCCCAGGGTGGTCCGTGCCATCGATTGGCCACCCCCATCTGCTGTCCCTACCTCTAAACTGTCTGTTATCTTGCAACCAATTGCCTCTATTCCTTTGGCCGCCACCAGCTCTGCTGTTCTAGTCCTCGACAATGAGAGGGGTCACCCTCACCCTCACCTTTATCCTCACCCTCATCCTCATCCTCACACTCACCCTCATCTTTATCCTCATCCTCACCCTCACCCTAACTCTCAACCTTACCCTCACCCTCATCCTCACCCTCACCTTTATCCTCACCCTCACCCTCACCCTCACCCTCACCCTCACCCTCACCCTCACCTCACCCTCACCCTCACCCTCATCCTCACCTTTATCCTCACCCTCACCCTCACCCTCATCCTCATCCTCACTTTTATCCTCACCCTCACCCTCACCCTCACCCTCACCCTCACCCTCATCCTCACCTTTATCCTCACCCTCACCCTCACCCTCATCCTCATCCTCACCTTTATCCTCACCCTCACCCTCACCCTCACCCTCACCCTCACCCTCATCCTCACCTTTATCCTCACCCTTACCCTCACCCTCACCCTCATCTTTATCCTCACCCTCACCCTCACCCTCACCCTCACCCTCACCCTCACCCTCAGTAGTGGGAGTTGTGCTCAGCTAGCTTTCAGATGGTTCTTAAACGTGGTGGCTCTGTCATCAGTTGTAATTGTAATGTGGCCACGGAAGGAGGGGAGCATTACTGTTGCTTTGCTTGGACCAGAATTCTCTGAATGTTTTATTTTATTTATTTTTTTTCCATTTTTTTTTATTAAGGTATTACATGTGTACATATCTTCCCATTGCCTACCCCCCCCCCCACTCCCATATATGCCCTTACCCCCCAGTGTCTTGAGTCCATTGGTTATGCTTATATGCGTGCATATAGGTCCTTCAGTTGATCTCTTATCTCCCCCACCTACTACTGGGTTTTATAGAGTTTTTCTCATCTAAAGGGTTTTTTGCCACAGAGTTCTCTGTTGGCTCCTGAAGTTGGCTCTGCAGAGATCCTGGCTGCACTGTAATAGGCAGAGCCCCACCCGCTGGCCCCCGCTTGGTGCTGGGCCACTTTCTGCACGTGCCCTGCCTTCTCCTGGGCGAGTACCCAGCGCTGGGCGGTGCTGGGCAGTGCTAACTCAGCTCGGCTCTCCGCCTCCCAGGCTGGGCCCTGATCCCACGCTGGGTTCCTAAGGAATTCATTTTCTCTTTTTCTTTTCCCTTCTTTTATTTTATTTTATTTTTACTTATTTATTTATTTATTTTTATTGGCTTCCAAAGGAGAGCTTAAGGTCAAAAGGAGTTTCGGGTGTGCCCAGATCCCATTCATCAAAATCTGGGTAAGCTCCTTATTTTTTTTTAAACATTTTTAAAATTAAATTATTATCTGTGTACATATTTTAACATTGCCCCCCCCCCCATACCCTCCCTCCCAGAGTTTTGTGTCCATTGGTTGTACTTATATGCATGCATACAAGTCGTTCGGTTGATCTCTTATCTCCCCCAGATCTCCCTCCCCTCCCCACTGTACTTTGACAGTCTGCTTGTTGCTTTACTGTCTCTATATCTATCTTTTGGTTCATCAGTTTATAATGTTCTTTATTATCCATAAATGAGTGAGGTCATGTGGTGTTTCTCTTTCATTGACTGGCTTATTCACTCAGCATGATGTTCTCCAATTCCATCCAGGTTGCTGCAAATGATGAGAATTCCTTCTTTTTTATGGCAGCATAGTATTCCACTGTGTAGATGTACCATAGTTTTTGGATCCAATCATCTGCTGAAGGGCACCTAGGCTGTTTCCAAATTCTGGCTATTGTATATTGTGCTGCTATGAACATAGGGGTGCATATATCCTTTCTAATTGGTGTTTCTAGTTTCTTGGGATATATTCCTAGGAGTGGGATTACTGGGTCAAATGGGAGTTCCATTTTCAGTTTTTTGAGGAAACTCCACACTGTTCTCCACAGTGGTTGTACCGCTCCTTATTTTTTGGTACAAGATTTAGCATATCTAGACCTGGGTGAGTCCAGGTCCTATTTGTTCCTCATTCCAAGCACATGGATTAAGAAATCAGTACTGATCAGAGGATTCTTCCAGTGCCCTTGGGCTTAGCTGATAAGAATTAAAAGAATGTCCACACGCCTTCTCAGGCGGCTCTCTACATCTCACCTTTTTTACTAATTAAAATAAAATTTAAACATCAATAATAGGGCTCTAAAATTAAAAACAATTGCAAACAATGCCAATGCAAAACTAAACCACATACATGCTATTTTCAAAACTTGAATGTCAAGAGCAAAACTCTGGCTATTAAATAATAACAACAATGCCAATGCAAAACAACAAAATGATGAGGAGAATCCAAGATGGCTGCTCGGGTAGGCAACTAGCCGCAGCCGCACACAACAATTTTAATAAATACAACTAAAATATAAAATGGACATTACCCAGAACTACAGGAAAGTCGACTGACTGGAAATCCTACAACAAGAAGCAAGGAGAAAACCAGAAGGAAGCACGGAGGAGCTGTAAAAGCCTAAGGTACGGAGACACGCGGCGCGCGCGGAGAGGACGGAGCCGGAGAGGAGGGAGGCCGAGTGCCTGGCGGGTGTTCCCTAGCGGAAAGGAGATAAAACTCCGACTGTGCTGGGCCCCCGACTGCTCTGAACCCCAGTTCTGGGCCAGACCCCGGGGACTCAGGCTCAGCCATAGGGAGCTGGGCTGTAAGTCGGAACCCCGGGGTAGCGGAGAAAGGAGGTCCCGGAGGCGCACTCACTGCCCCCAGAGAAGGGCCGGCCGGCTGTGCCGCGGGATTGCCCTGACGGGAAGGAGACTGGGGCTCCAGACTGCTGTGAACGCCACCTCCAACTCCACTTCCAACTGAACTGAACCCCAGTTTCGGGCCCATTGCGGGAGAGCTTACACTGTTTGGTAGCAGGCGAAAATCGAGGGCACCTTTCTCTCAGTGGCGCTTGCAACAAGTACTGAAGGACCCTGAGTCTCAGGAGTCGCATAGGGCGGGGCTGACGGAAGCCGAGGCTGTAGGCTCCACCCTGAAACGCCGCCCCATCAGGAAAGCTGCCTGCGAAAATGCCTAAACCAAATAGATCACAAAGGAAAGAAATGGAGGACAAAAAGCGACTGGATATAGAGTTCAAAACCACACTTATAGGGTTTTTCAAGAGACTCCTAGAAAAGGCCGATAAAATAAATGAGACCTATGAGGATATGAAAAGGGATCAACAAGAAATGCTAAGGGATCAACAAGAAATAAAGAATACATTGTCTGAAATAAAAAATATTCTACAGAGTCCTAAAAACAGAAGGGAAGATCGCAAGAATCAAGTCAAAGATTTGGAACATAAAGAGCCAGAAGACACTCCTCCACAGAAGCTAGAAGGCAAGAGAATCCAGAAAATTGAAGATAATGTAAGAAACCTCTGGGACAACTTCAAACGATCCAACATCAGAATCATGGGGGTCCCAGAAGATGAGAGAGAGCAAGATATCGAAAACATACTGAAAGAAATAGTGACAGAAAACTTCCCCCACCTGGGGAAAGAATTGGACTTACAAGTCCAGGAAGCACACAGAACTCCAAATAAGAGGAATCCAAAGAGGACCACACCAAGACAAATCATAATTAAGATTCCAAGAGCAAAGGACAAAGAGAGAATATTAAAAGCAGCAAGAGCTAAGCAGGTGGTTACCTATAAAGGAGCACCTATACGATTGTCAGCTGATTTCTCAACAGAAACCATGCAGGCCAGACGGGAATGGCAAGAAATATTCAAGGTGATGAATAGCAAGAACCTACAGCCAAAAATACTCTACCCAGCAAAGCTATCACTCAGAATCGAAGGTCAGATAAAGAGCTTCACTAATAAAAAAAAGCTAAAGGAGTTCATCACCACCAAACCAGAATTATATGAATTGCTGAAGGGGGTTCTTTCAGAAGAGAAAGTAAATAAAGATAAAAATATGAACAACAAATACGTAACTATCAACAAGTGAATCTAAAAACCAAGGAAATTAAAAAAAAAAAATCTGATGAACAATATTAACTGTTGAATATAATAGAATCAGAGGTATGGAAGGGGAGTGAACTGATGATTCTTGGGGAAAAGGGGACAGGGGAATGTGGGAAGAGACTGAACATAAACTGTGCACCTATGGATGAGGACAATGGGGGTGGGGGAAAGGGCAGAGGGTGGGGTGGGAAGGGGGCGGAAAAGGAACACTTGTAATAATATGAACAATAAAAATTTATTTAAAAAAAAAATATACTACAGTAACAATGAAAAAAAAAACAAAAAAAAAACAAAAAAAAAAAACAACAAAATGAGAAATCAGAATTATGGACATATTATTTTTAGCTACTAAATGAGTCTCTTTTGTTGCTGGTGTAGATTTACTCAGAGTCCTTGGACTTGCTGCACAAGACTTTGCAGAAGACTGGAAGCTAACAGATGCTAGCATGAGCAGGAACATGATTAAGGAAGTAGCTTCCACCTCAGTCTTTAATTTCTTCAGGTGACTCCATGTAGGCACCTCAGTCCCTCGCGTAGCCTTCAGTTTTCTTCTCCCACTTTGCTATCGTCTGGGCAACTCTCAGTGCTTTTGGGTGAAGGGACACAGGAGCTTCTCTGAGTCCATTGTGATGGCGGACCTAACACTCTGGCACCCGAATTGGCTGCATTGCTCCTTCTTTCCTTTCATTTTGAACCCAGGGTTCGACCCCACAACGCTCCGGGCCTGGCTGCTCCGGGCCTGGCTGCTGCAGCTCCGGGATTGGCTGCTGCTGCTCCAGGCCTGGCTGCTCCGGGCCTGGCTGCTCCGGGCCCACCATTCTTCCATCTCTCCAGCTGGTCGCATTCCAAGAGCCCATCGGTCCCTCACTGCTCCCACCATCACGTTAATTGCTGACTATCAACCATCCAGTACCTCCCTCCCGTGGTCCTGGATGATAGATGTACCTCATACTATTTCAATCTTCAAATTGTTGTGGGAGCGGCACACCAGCTGCTCACCCACTCTGCTATCTTGGTTTCTCCTCCAATCGATACTCTCGTTTGTGATCTATTTCCTTGTCTCGGCATTTTCGCAGCTTCCCTGATTTGGTAGCCTTAAAAGTCTCTGTGTTCTGCTTGGATGGGGCGGAGTTTCAGGGTGGAGCCTACAGCCTTGGCTTCTGTCAGCCACGCCCTATGTGGCTCCTGAGTCTCAGTGTTCCTCAGGGTCCCTTGGTACTCGCTGCAAGCACCTCTGAGAGTGAGGTGCCCTCGAGTTTTGCCTGCTACCAAACAGTCTAGTCTCTCCCCCAATGAGCCCGGAACTGGGGTTCAGTTCAGTTGGAAGTGGGATTGGGAATGGGGTTCAGAGCAGTCTGGAGCTTTTGTCTCCTTCCTGCCTGGCAATCCCGCGGCATAGCCAACCATCCCTTCTCTGCGCGCCATGTGCACACCTCCGGGGGCTGTCTTTTGCCGCTCCCCCAGGATTCCGCCTTACAGCCCAAGCCCCCTCCGTATGATCCTGGTTCCCAGGATCTTGCCCAGAACTGGGGTTCAGAGCAGTCGGAAGTGGGGCTCAGCACAGCCCGGAGCCTTTGTCTCCTTCTCGCTAGGGCAATCTGGCAGCAGAGTGAACAGTCGGTCCTCTGTGCGTAATGTGCGCGCCTCCGGGGGGCTCTGCCTTTCGCCGCTCCCCTGGGATTCTGACTTACAGCCCGGGCTCCCTCTGTATGAGCCTGGGTCCCCAGGGTCTGGCCTAGAACTGGGGTTCAGCGCTGTTGGGTCTGGGGTTCGGTACAATCCGGAGCCTTTATCTCCTTCCCACTAGGGAACGCCAGCCGGGCACTCAGCGGCCTCTCTTCTCCGTGCTCTGTCCTCTCTGCGCGCACAGCGTGTCTCCGTACCTTAGGCTTTTACACCTCCTCTGGTTTTCCTTCTGGTTTTCTCTTTCCTTCTCGTTGGAGAATTTCCAGTCATTCGACTTTCCTGTAGTTCTGGGTAATGTCCATTTTATATTTTAGTTGTATTTTATTGACATTGTTGTGTGCGGCTGCAGTTAGGTGTTTACCTGTCAGCCATCTTGGATCCTCTTCTCTCTGAATGTTTTAAAACCTCCCCATGGTCCAGTGAGTTCCCGCGTGCCGCAGTCACGGCTGTGGCTTCGCCGCCCGCTCTCCTGCCTGACGGCGGTTCTCACTGTGGGTGTCATCCCTCCCCACAGGGGCTCCCACCCCGTCTGCGCCCCGGCCTGGCGTCTCTCCTTTGGGTGCCGAGGGCGGGATTGTAGAGTGGGCCATCCATTGCCGACTCCAGGGCACATGTAGAAAGAAGATCGACTTGTGTTTGTCTCGGGCTCTTCCCTCCAGAGCAGCATCTTCCACCGAAGGGCTCGGGGGGAGCGGGCCGGGGGGGGGGGGAGCGGGCGGGGGGGGGGGCGGGCCTGGAGGGGGGGAGTGGGCTCGGGGGAGCGGGCTCAGTGAAGTGTCGGCTGGACAGTGACTGACAGGCCGGGCCTTCGCTCTCCCTACAGGTTGAGTCTGAGGACCTCCGGCTGGCTCCCCCCTAGTATGGCCAATGAAGAGGATGACCCAGTCGTGCAGGAGGTAAGTGCTGTGCCGGCCCATCCTCAGCCAGCCTGGGACCCTCCTTCCCGCCACCTGCCTGGCTGCCCTCATCCTCCAGGCCTCTGTGCGGCTCTGGACCACCTGTGAGTGTGGCCTCTCCCGCCACCGCCCTCAGCCCCAGCCCTCTGCCCCTTCCCTCGGCCTCGCCTTGCTCTTGGCCACAGCACTGAGCCCTGGACTTAACCCCTTCTGCAGAATGGAAACTTGGAGAAAGTAGAATTTTATGTTTTGTTTTTTGTTTTTTTTTTTTTTAACATTTTTATTGAGAAGAATATTTTCATTAAATATAGAGAGGAATGGCCGAAGCCGGTTTGGCTCGGTGGATAGAGCGTCGGTCTGCGGACTGAAAGGTCCCAGGTTCGATTCAGGTCAAGGGCATGTACATTGGTTGCAGGCACATCCCCGTAGGGGTTGTGCAGGAGGCAACTGGTCAATGTTTCTCTCTCATTGATGTTTCTAGCTCTCTATCTCTCTCCCTTCCTCTCTGTGGAAAATAAATAAAATATACTAAAAAAAAAATTAAAAAAAAATATAGAGAGGAATGGAGAAGGAGAGAAACATCAGTGATGAGAGTCACTGATTGGCTGACTCCTGCACACCCCACACTGGGAATGGAGCCCCCATCCCAGCTGTGCCCTGACTGGACATTGAACCATGGCCTCCTGGTTCACAGTGCTCAGCCACTGAGCCGCGCCGGCCGGACGAAAGCAGAGCAGTTTATTCAGTTCACCGTGTCCCCACAGCCAGGTGCAGGCCCGTGGACATGATGACGGAGGGAATGGGTCTGAGGCTCCCCTCACTCCACTCAGGGCTAGTTCCTGATCCCCTGGGGCGCCTGGGGGAGGGGCGCCCGGAGACACTGACGGGCGGGGCTCCGGAGCAGACGGTGGGCGGCCGTGTCAGTGCCCGATCAGGACACACTGGAACCCTGGGCTCCGCAGGAGAAGGCCCTCACGGTCCTCCCCTGCGCCCGCTGGCCCTCCCTGGTCCTCGCGCCCGGAGCGGGAGAGGAGGCCTGTGGCTCCTGTGAGGAGGAGGTGGGGCAGGCAGGCCATGGCGGGCAGGGAGGTGAGTGTCAGAGGAAGGAGAGCTGGCCAGGCCGTCTCCCGAGGGACTCGCAGGCCACCTCAGTGTAGGCCGGGCGCTGGCGGACCGTGCTGGGCGGGGAGGCGCCCTCCCCTCTGCGTCTGCATCCCCTCAGGGCTGCTCCTCCCGCACAGGGAGGACGGTTCCCTGCTTACAGTGAACCTGGGAGGGCCCCTGGGAGCCGGAGGGCGGGGCCGGTTCCCTTGGTGTTAGCAGCAGCTGAGCTCTCCCTCCAGCCGGGGCCACTGCCCCGCACACAGCAGGGGACAGGCCCTGGTCTGAGTCCTGGCTGAGTCTTCTCCCTCTCCCCAGGTCGACGTGTACTTGGCCAAGAGTCTGGCGGAGAAGCTCTATCTGTTCCAGGTATGTGGGACCTGGGGTAGAGGAGGGACGCGGGTGCAGGTGGTGGTGGGAGTGCAGTGCGGGGAGGAGCCCAGAACCCGGAGGCCTCCGAGTGTGATGGGACCGCCTTGGCGTGCTCTGGGGGGTTAAACTCTCTCATTTCCAAGATGAGAAAGCAACGCGGCCAAGAGGCAGAAGCATGGTCTGGCTAAAGCTGTTTCCACCTAGCGCGCCGTGCCTCAGTTTCCCTATTTGCAAAACGGCGATAGTGCTAATCCTGACTTGCAGGTTCCCATCCGGGGCTCAGAGGGCCGCCTCGGAGTCCCTCCCCCGCTGTGCGGCCGTGTGTGGCTCACAGCACTGAGTGGACTGTGCGCTGACCTCACTGAAAGCAGAGACTCATTTACCCCCAGGCAGCCCTGTGGTGCTCGTTGGCACTGTAGTTTTATAATAGCTTTATTGAGACCTCATCTGCACACATGTGAGTCCCCAGGTAGGTGGATAAAGCAACAGATGTTAGTCTGTTCGTAGGACTGTGCAGCAGCACCACGGTCTATGTTAGGACATTCACCCCCCTCCCCATCCCCACCTGCAGCCCAGGGAGCCATCAGCCTATTTATATGTATACTGGAGGCCCGGCGCATGGAATTGGTGCACATGGTGTATGTGTGGGGGGTCCCTCAGCCCGGCCTGCACCCTCTCCAATCCGGGACCCCTCGAGGGATGTCCGACTGCCTCTCACAATCCGGGACTGCTGGCTCCTAACTGCTCATCTGCTTGCCTGCCTGATCACCCTTAACTGCTCCCCTACCAGCCTGATCGCCCCTAATTGTTCCCCTGCTGGTCTGATCTTCTCTAACCACCTCCACCTCGCCCTGCACCCAGGACCCAGGACCCAGGATTCCCTCCTCTGGCCGGATACAGGCACCCAGGCCCTGGGCTTCCCTCCCTCTGGCCAGCCACAGGCATCCAGGGCCCAGGCCGGCTTTACCCGGCTGCAGCCTCAGGCGCCCAGGGCTGGGGCGGGCAGCTCGTTCCTCTTCCGGGCCCCAGCCTGGCTGGTCCCCGTTCCTCTCTCCCCGGTGTTGAGTGTCTGAGCCGTGAAGATGACAATTTGCATATTCGCTCTTTATTGTATAAGAGGATATATGTATGTGTATATTTCAATGATTACAGCGAGGAAGGGGGAGAGAGAAACATTAATGATGGGAATCATTGATTTGCTTTCTCCTGTACACCCCCTTACTGGGGATCGATCCTGCAACCCAGGCATGTGTCCTGACTGGGAGTCATGTGACCTCCTGGTTCATAGGTTGCTGCTCAACTGCTGGGCTAACCTATTTTCTGCCTCTCTGCGTTTGCCTGTCCTGGGATCACACAGCGTGGCCATTTTTGTGTCTGGCTTTCAGGGTTAGCATGGTGGTTTTGAGGCTCACCAGCACATCAGTGCCTCATTCCTTTTCATGGAGGAGTGAGTCCTCAGAACGGTCTGGACTCAGCACGCTTTGTTTACCGTGCACCCATCGGTGGCCACTGGCTCTGTAACGAACTCTGCGGTGACCCTCCGAACAGGTGCCGAGTGTGTGTTCATTGCTCTTGGGGTGTCCCTAGGAGTGGGTTTGCTGGTCACTTGGAAGCTTATCATTGTGGGGACCAGCCAGACTGTTTTGTACCCTTTTCATTCCTGACCATCAGTCTCTTATTTAAAGTGTTTCCCCCTTGTTGCTTACGATAGAACAAGCACAGGGAGGCCATTTACCGACACCGGGCCTGCCTGTGCGGGGCCTGGGACGGCAGCAGCGAGTGCGGGGTGCGGGCTGCATCCGTGAGCCCAGGCTCTGCTCTGACGGCCGCCCCCCACCCCCAGCAGCTGTGCCCGTCACCACCGGCCTCTCCAGACGGGCCGGGAGGCAGAGGGTCACTTCGCTGCTGCTGAGCGGCGTTAGGAAGCGTCTTTTCCGTGGCTAATGGCCAGAGGAGCGCTGGCCTCACTGCACGCCCGCCGGCTCCCTGCGAGGCCGCGGGGGCTCGGAGAGGGCATCGAGCCGAGGCTCCTGTTCACTCAGGAGCTCCTGTGTGGCGGGGACAGAGCAGTGCGCCTGTGAGGGCTGACAGGGCCCCCGGTGGGACAGGGCCCCCGGTGGGACAGGCGCCCCCGGTGGGAGAGGCGCCCCCGGTGGGACAGGAGCCCCCGGTGGGAGAGGCGCCCCCGGTGGGACAGGCGCCCCCGGTGGGACAGGCGCCCCGGTGGGACAGGCGCCCCGGTGGGACAGGGCCCCCGGTGGGACAGGGCCCCCAGTGGGACAGGAGCCCCCGGTGGGACAGGCGCCCCCGGTGGGACAGGGCCCCCGGTGGGACAGGCGCCCCCGGTGGGACAGGCGCTCCCGGTGGGACAGGGCCCCCGGTGGGACAGGCGCCCCCGGTGGGACAGGCGCCCCCGGTGGGACAGGGCCCCCGGTGGGACAGGCGCCCCCGGTGGGACAGGCGCCCCCGGTGGGACAGGGCCCCCAGTGGGACAGGGCCCCCGGTGGGACAGGGCCCCCGGTGGGAGAGGCGCCCCCGGTGGGACAGGCGCCCCCGGTGGGACAGGGCCCCCAGTGGGACAGGGCCCCCGGTGGGACAGGCGCTCCCGAGCAGAGGAGAGCCTGCAGCCTGCATTCCGCTGGGCCTCGCCGCCTCGGCAGTGAGTGGCCGTGGCCAGGCCTGCTTTCCCTCGTGGTTCCCTCGGACCTCCCTCTGACCACGCGGGGCTGTGGGTGCAGCGCCCACGGGGTGGTGTGCGTCTGGTCCTGAGGCGTGGAGGTCGGAGCCGGTCTGGAAGGACCAGGTGGAGCCGGCGAGAAGGGGGCTGGCGGAGAGCCGGCTGTGTGTCTGACGCCTGCCTTCCCTCCAGTACCCAGTGCGCCCGGCCTCGATGACCTACGACGACATCCCGCACCTCTCGGCCCGGATCAAGCCCAAGCAGCAGAAGGTGGGCCCTCTGCGCCGGAGGGCTGGGGGCGGGAGGCCAGGAGCCTGCGGGCCTGGGGCTCGGGAGGGAGAGGGGAGTTAGACAGCGGCCTGCAGGGCCTGCAAGCTGAGGAAGGTGGCGGCTCAGGGAGGCCTGGAGGAGTGAGCCTACGGCGGGGGTGGGGGGGGGTGGGGGGGGTGGGGGCATGGCGGGGCCGTGGTGGGCCTGGGACAGGGCGGGGGCGGGGGCCGGGGCGGGGGCCATGGCGGGGCGGGGGGGTGGTGGGGGCACAGTGGGGGTCATGGCGGGCCTGGGACAGGGCGGTGTGTGTGTGTGTGTGTGTGTGTGTGTGTGTGTGTGTGTGTGAAGCAGGCCTGGCTTGAGCAGTCCAGGGCCCGGGGCAGGACAGCTGGAACCGCCCTTCCAGCCCTGCTGACTTTCCAAGAGAAAGTGAAAATAAGGTTTTTATGAGAAGGCTCTTGGCTTCTAATGCCGCTCTAGACCTCCGGGGGTGGAGCTGTGGGACCCTCTCCACCTCCCGAAAGCCTCTCTGGCCTTTTCGGCGGGATGGGGGTTGTGGCCTGTGGTGTGGACGGAAGCTGAGCCCTGAGTCTGCGCAGGGCCAGGAGGGGGCGCCGGGTCCCCTGAGGGCTGTGCCTGGAGTCCTCATGGCTGGTGGGGGTGCGGGTGCTTCCAGGTGGAGCTTGAGATGGCCATCGACACCCTGAACCCCAACTACTGCCGCAGCAAAGGGGAGCAGATTGCGCTGAACGTGGATGGCACCTGCGCAGACGAGACCAGCACCTACTCCTCGTGAGTCCCTGGCCTCCAGGCCTCGAGCTTCACTCTGCCCGGTGCCTCCTCAGGCCTCAAGCTGGCTTCCCGCCCCTACGCCGGCCTTCGGGGCAGGCCTGGTGCAGACCCTTCTCCGGGGAACGCTTCCCCGCGGCGGCTCCTCCACACGTCCTTCCTGGGCCCCGAGGGCGCAGGGGCGCCCACCTGTCCCCTCAGCTTCCTTCTGCCTGCGTGCAGCCTGTCCTGTGGGCTGGGTCCCTGGCTGTCGGGTTTCAGCAGGCGTCTGGAGTCGGGGGGGCTGTGCCTGCCAGCTGGCGCTTCCCCCCAGACGCCCGCTCTCCCTGTGCTCCCAGGAAGCTGATGGACAAGCAGACATTCTGCTCCTCCCAGACCACCAGCAACACCTCCCGCTATGCTGCCGCGCTCTACAGGCAAGGTACCTCGGGGGTTCGGGCGCCGGAGCGGGCAGCTGCCGAGGGGGTGGGAAGCGGGCTGAGGCTGAGGCTGAGGCTGGGGCTGGGGCTGGGGCGGGGCGGGGCCTGGCTACCTGGTGTCCAGCCTCTCCCCAGTGCTGGCCAGGCAGCTGTGCAGATAGCAGAATGTCACGGACCTGGAGCTGGCCATCTTCAAGATGGTCCAGAGCCTGACGGAGCCCGGGCTCAGGGCACACAGCGGAACGGAGGAGGTGGGGGGCTTGTTTTAAACAAGGTGCTCGGGGCCCAGCAGCGCCTGCCCGAGAGTGGAAACCGTGTGCACGCAAAGCTGGTGAGACGAGCGTGCGGCTGTCTGTGATGAGCTGGTGTGTGGCCGTGTGGTGTGGCCACTCGGGGACATTCTCAGTCACTCAGAGGGAGACAGACGCCGATGAGCCTGGAGAGCAGGGACAGTCAGCAGGGCGTGGTTGCTGCGTGCACGGCTCCGGGTGCAGTGAGCCGTTCTTACAGTGATTGTGGTGCTGGTGTGCAGTTCTTTGTGAGTTAGAACACATTGAATTGTATCACCTGTGAACTGCATCTCAGCTGTAAAAAGTACAAGGCCTCGTAAGTACTGAGAGTTAGTGAAACTAATGTGAATACTTGGGAAACAAAAGTCGCAACAGATAACGCTTCTCCATGTTTAACCACCTCCTGGCAGCAGATGACCCTCAGGGGCTCCTGTCTGAAGAGGGAGCGCCCTCGGGGCTTCCTGGGCTCAGACAGCTGCCCCGGGGCCTGGCCACTGGTGTCTGCTTGCCGCAGCCACGTCACCTGTAAGACAGAGGGTCTCTGCCTGCCTCCAGGCGAGGTCTGACTCAGGGGAAGTCGTGGCTTTGTCCGAGCCTGTGGACTCCTCCACATTTCATAGCTGGCTCAGCACGCTAAGCCCATGGCAGTCACTGACGGGCACTGTGCTTTCTGTCCGGTCACTCAGTCACGTGCTGCCAGCATATCGTGACATCGGGTATCGCGGGCCAAACGGAAAGGAAGACAAGACAGGCCTAATGGGACGGGGGTTCTGGCAGGACGAGGCAGGAGGATGAGGGGAGGCCCGGCAGGAAAGGGCTGTGTGTGTGGGTTTGCTGGTGGCACGGTGGTAGGAAGCCGTTGGCGGCAGGGCCCTGGGTGTTTGCGGAGGAGGGAACCACGGGCGTGCGTCTGCAGCAGGCGTTACGGAAGTGGCTTTGAGTCAGGATCCCTGTCCTGATCTCGGTTGTGTGCTTGCTGTGTCCAGCAGGGCTGGGGGACGATGGGTCGGCCTGGTGGTCCCAAAGCCCCAGGATCAGAGGTGGAGGTGGAGTCCGGGCCCTGGGTGACTGCCGGCCGTGGGCCAGGCTGGTGGGTGGCTCAGTTCCTGGAGTCACGTGAAAGTCCTTCCCACAGGCGAGCTCCACCTGACGCCCTTGCACGGCATCCTGCAGCTTCGGCCCAGCTTCTCCTACCTGGACAAGGCAGACGCCAAGCACCGGGAGAGGGAGGCAGCCAGCGAGGGTGAGCTCTGCCCGCCCTGCCCTGCCCGTCTGTGATGGTGGTGGGCCGGCCGAGGGGAGAGCAGGGAAGGGGTGGGAAGGCGGAGGCCTCTGCCCACTGGGTGCCTGTAGCACCCACCTCCCAAAGGCCTCCGTGCACTTCCAGACGTCCCCTCGGGGAAACGTGCCCGCGGTGAACTGGCCTGCATCTGCCTGGGGCGGGGCGGGCGGGCGCCGCGGTCTCCCCAGGCTGAGGCAGCCTGGTTTCTCTCGCAGCGGGCGACTCTTCGCAGGACGAGGCGGAGGAAGACGTGAAGCAGATCACGGTGAGCCCAGCCCAGAGGGCGGGTGGCGCACGCAGCCAGGCCGCTGGGCAGCGCAGTGTCTGGGGAGCGGGAGGGGGCGGGGGGGGGCGGGGCAGGAGGTCTGGGCAGGGTCCACTCTGGGGAAGCGGGCGCAGGAACTGCCTGCTCCGCAGGGCCCTCTGTGGCTGCCTGAGGGACTGCGGGCCTCTGCCTGCGGAGCTGTCCCGGCCGAGGCGGGAGGCAGCCCTGCCTGTGAGGGACAGGATCCTGGCCGGCCTGGTGTGCTCGGAGAGGAAGCCAGGGCCTCGTCCCAGGCCTGTAGGCACACTGTCTGCCCTGGGCCACAGCCTGTGGGACTGAATGTGGCTTTGTCTCCAGTGGTGCAGGCTGAAGTGCTTCTATCTCAGTGGTTACTCCTGCATTTCAGAGATTGTAGGAAGAATGTTGACCTTCCACTACGGCTTATAAAGTCTCCCCCATTTAAGTATATTTAGGTTAAGTGAGTAAGCGTTTAAAACAAAGTACTGCACAAATGGCGTGGATGGGACATAGGGTGTTTGTATGACCTTGGAGGCTGATGGATTCTGGCATCACCAACGTGGGACTCACCTGTCCTCCTGGATGCCCTTGGGTACCGTTCCCCTCCTGGTGCTCCCTGGCCTGTACCCAGGCACGCTCAGGCCTGAGTGTCCTCCAGGCTCCAGTAGACTCTCCGGGACCTGGAACCCAGGCAGCAGCCTGAGAAAGCTGCTCCTGGCCTGGCTGGCAGGTCACAGGGACGGCAGCACTGAGAGGAGGAGGGGAGGGGCCGTGGGAAGTGCCCCAATGTGGGGTCCTCTGGCCTCGGGGGGGCAGCCCAGGGGTGGCCAGGCCTCGGCCGTCACGCCGCCCGTCCCCAGGTGCGGTTCTCGCGGCCCGAGTCGGAGCAGGCCCGGCAGCGCCGTGTGCAGTCGTACGAGTTCCTGCAGAAGAAGCACGCCGAGGAGCCCTGGGTGCACTTGCACTACCACGGCCGGAGGGTGAGGGGGCGGGGGAGAACGGGGGAGCAGGCGGGAGGGTGGCATTGTGGTTGCTGCTAACACAGGGTGAGGGCATCCATCCTATGCAGAGTCCTCCCCTCCCGTGGTCCCTGTACCCCGGAGGGCGGCCTGGCTGCCACCCGGTCCTGGTGCAGCCCAGCCCCGGCCGAGCGAGCTGCTTGCTGAGCTCGGAGCGGGCTGCTGCTGGCTTCCACGTCTGCCATGCACATGGGCCCTGGACCTCGGGCCGCTCATCTGCACTCATGGCCAAGGTCGTTGTGTGACTTACTGTGCCCGTTTTCACCAAGTGGTGCATTGGCCTTGGAACCAGCTCTTGAAATTGTGTGGAGGAGGGAAGCAACTGAGTATTAGCTCCCGGCACCCACAGGCTAGGGCTCCCAGCGTTTTTCCAAGGAGCAGTCGGTTTTCTGGACCCTTCCTGGAGGGATTTGTGGTGACAGCCTTGGCCTCGGGGTCAGACACTCTGCTGTTTCCTAGTATGACCTTGGGCGAGTACCTCCCCTTTCCAAACCTGTTCATCTGTAAAACGGGGATGATGATAATAGGACTGACTGGGTGGCATTGCTTTGAGGATAGGTGAGTTGGTCTTTGGTACAGAGCGTGGCGCACAGTAGGTGCTCACTGTCATTGCGTCAGACAGGCGCCGAGGCTCCGTGCTGGGCTGTGCGGCGTGAAATCTGTCAGGGAGCCGCCGCGGCCACACCGCAGTGCCAGCCCCGGTGCCGGGGCCTCGGGGTACCAGCGGGTGGCTCGAGCGGCACGTGGTGAGAACTGGGTGGGGGAGGGCTTCGGGGCTTCCGCTGAGGCCTGTGCCCCCCCCCCCCCCCCCCCCCCCCCCCAGGACAGCCGCTCCGAGCACGAGCGCCAGTACCTGCTGTGCCAGGGCTGCGGCAGCGCCGAGAACACGGAGCTCGTCAAGTCGCCCAGGTGGGACTGGCGGGGCCCCTCGGGTGGCGGGAGCGACGTGGGAGGGCTGGGCCTCTCTGGCTGCCGGCAAGGAGCTACGCCGGGGCTGCGTCCGAGGCCGCTGACTGCCCTCTCCCCCCGCAGCGAGTACCTCCTGATGTTGGTGCCGCCCAGCCAGGAGGAGGAGAGGTGAGCAGAGGGGCTGGGCGACACCCGGGCTCTGCCTGTGGCCTCTGACCGGCCCTGACCCGCCGCCGCTGTTTCTCACAGAGACAAGCCCGTGGCCCCCAGCAACGTGCTGTCCATGGCCCAGCTGCGCACCATGCCCCTCACCGACCAGATCAAGATCCTGATGAAGAACGGTGGGTGCCCGAGGCGGGGCAGACTGAGGACCAGGGGTGCGGCCGAGCTCCTGCCTCTGCTCGGAGCTGCCAGCTTTACATTCCCGGACCCCTTAGAGGGCTGGGCTCCCCGCTGTGAGCCCTTCCTGCGCCTCAGTTTGTGGGTCTGTGAAAAGGGGCCACGAGGGCTGGTCCCGAGCCCTGTCCATGACCGCGAGCTGCAGTCCTGAGCATGCTCACCGGCCGGTGCTGTGGTGCCCACATGGACGGGTCTTTTCTTGGAGGATCCTGGGAGCCAGAACCTGTGGGGCCTGGAGCCAGCGAGCAGCAGGCATGGGCCTAGAACCTCAGAGCTGAATCTCAGGCCCTGGGCTCTTCTTCCGAGATGCCCACTCCAGGGTCTCTGGGGCCCGAGCAGAGCACAGCTCCTTGCTGTGCCTGAGGCTGCAGGCCTGAGGCTTCCCCAACCCGCCCTGCTCGCCTGGATGGGGGGCTCGGGCAGTTGGGGTGAGCAGAGCACCATGGCTAAGTGCATAGACTCTACCCCGGTGACCTGGCGTCTCATTCTGACTCTGCCACTGACCAGCCAGATGACCAGGGGCCGGTCTTGAACCTCTGGCCCTGATAGATTCTCCTGACACTCAGTCTTCCTGCCGGGCATTGCCTTCAGGATCCACGGAGCCGTGCCCGGCTGTGCCCTGGCTGTCACCCGCGGCCGGGCTGCCCTGAGCGGGGCAGGCAGAGCCGGGGCAGGGAGGGCCCGGGCTGCTCCTCCCCGTCTGACACTCTGCCTCCGCAGTGAAGGTCATGCCTTTTGCCAACCTGATGAGCCTTCTGGGCCCCGCCGTGGACTCCGTGGCTGTTCTGCGTGGCATCCAGAAGGTGGCGATGTTGGTCCAAGGAAATTGGGTGGTGAAGAGGTAAGTTGTCTGTAGCCCCTCCATCCACTTCTGTTTAATATGGTTGCTGATATCTGGTTTAAATCTGCCTGCATTGCATTTAACATTCATTCTTACCTTCTACTGGCCCTTCTTTTATTCCATTTTTCCTGCTAATTTGGAAGTTACCCTTTAGCAGCTGTTTCAGTGATTCCCTACAGATTTCAGCATGCACTCGTGACTTGTCTCAGTTATATTAATTGCTGCTTTTACCTTCACCCGGGGTAATTCAAAGAGCTCAGAAGGTTTTACATTTATCTTTCAACTCACATGCTGTTGTGAAGTGGCCTTCTCGCGACTTTAAACCCCACAAGACGTAGTCTCTGGTCGGCATTCTTCCCATCTGTTACATGTCTGCCTTCGGATTGTGTTCCACGGCTCACGAAGGCGTGTCTAAATGTTAAACTTCCCTGGACGTCTAAATGTTAAACTTCCCTGGACGTGTCCTGGGTCTCACATGTGTGACATGATGTCTTCCAGCAGCTTCTCTTTCCCTGCGATGCCTCCTGCACCAGGCTGTCCGTTTCCAGGGGGTGGGGCTGCCTGTTGACTGGCTCCCTTATGTCCCTGGCTCTCAGTGTAACGCCTGGCACAGAGTGAATATAGGTGGCTATCTATGTTTTATTATATTAGTTCTAAACGGTATAACGTACACACTTTTTAGAAAGTGCGGCAAAGTGGAAAAGCTGTTAAAGAGTGAGTTGTTACAAATTTTTATAAAAATGATGCCTGCGGCCCTGGCCAGTGTGGCTCCGTTGGTTGGAACGTCATCCCATGCGCCAAGAGGTTGTGGGTTCGATTCCTAGTCAGGGCACACACCCAGGATGTAGGTTTGATCTCTGATTGGGGTGCAGAGGGAGGCACCTAGTTGATATTTCTCACGTTGATGGTTCTCTGTCTCTCTTCTCCCTTTCTCTCTCAGACCAATTAAAAAAAAGTAATTCACTGCAAGCAGTCCATGAATACCTATTTGGTTGACTAAGTACCTTCATGTCATGGCCACAGGGTGGCGCCCTCGCCCTGGCAAGCACAGGCCTGCATGTGCATTGGGTATCTTATGCACATCATGGAGAAGCACATCACTCGTTAGATGGGCCTGTGCGATGGCACCGTGAACGAGAGTCAGGGGCCATCCCATCATTCACGGAGGGCATTGGCCCGGAGCGATGGACACTGACCCCTGGCGGCGGGGCCGCCCGGCGCCACGTGCCCCGGTGCAGCCACCCCTTTCGGCCGGTGGTCTGTTCCTGGGATGGGCCTTTGTGGTCTATGGGTCCTGCTGTGGTCTCCACCCTGACGCTGTCCTGGCTACCCCAGCAAGGCCTGTGGCTCCTTCCGCCCTGTCCCTTTGTGTCCCTGTGGGGATGGTGCAGCGTTCACACGTTGTCCGGGCCCTCAACGGCACTCACATCCACACTGTCCCTGACCGCAGGCCGTGGGCCAGGCGGGCACAGGGTGTCAGGTCTGGGCCTGGGCCACATTCATGCAGCACTGCTCAGCGGCCACCTGCCCTCCCTGCAGCAGTGAGCCCGGGGCCGGCCCTGTCCTTGTCCCGGGCGTGTTTACGGGAAGGTGGTGGGCACGGAGCTCCGCCTCCAGAATGGGCAGCAGCTGGTGGCCAGCTGGGACTGGGGGGTGGGGCAGAGGAGTGGCGGTGGTGCCGGTGGTGAGTGTCCTGAGCACAGGCCGTGTGCTGGGCGGGCTGTGCTGTGGACATGGTTCGCCTCGGCCTGAAGTTCTCTGGGCCTGGTGCCGGCCCTTCTCTCTGGGCCTGGTGCCGGCCCTTCTCTCTGGGCCTGGTGCCGGCCCTTCTCTCTGGGCCTGGTGCCGGCCCTTCTCTCTGGGCCTGGTGCCGGCCCTTCTCTCTGGGCCTGGTGCCGGCCCTTCTCTCTGGGCCTGGTGCTGGCCCTTCTCTCTGGGCCTGGTGCTGGCCCTTCTCTCTGGGCCTGGTGCTGGCCCTTCTCTCTGGGCCTGGTGCTGGCCCTTCTCTCTGGGCCTGGTGCTGGCCCTTCTCTCTGGGCCTGGTGCTGGCCCTTCTCTCTGGGCCTGGTGCTGGCCCTTCTCTCTGGGCCTGGTGCTGGCCCTTCTCTCTGGGCCTGGTGCTGGCCCTTCTCTCTGGGCCTGGTGCTGGCCTCCCCCTTGTGCTCAGGCCTGTCCAGGCCCCCGCCCTGCCCCCCACCCCCTCTGTCATGGTCTCCCTCAGGATTGCACGTGCTGTCCATTTGTTTTCCCAGAGCCTTGGGCTGGCCACGCCTGCCTCTGAGGCCTGGCCCCTTCGTGGCCACGCACCGATCCTGGGGCTGGGCAGTTGTGGCGCTGGGGGCTCAGGAAGGGTAGGAGGGCCCAGCCGGTTTGGCTCAGTGGTTAAAGCGCAAACCTGGGGCTGAAGGGTCTCAGATTTGATTCCAGTCAAGGACACGTGCCTTGGGTGCAGGCTCGATCCCGGCCCTGGTCGGAATGTGTTCTCTCTCTCCCTCCCCTTCTCCCCTCCACACTCTAAAAATCAGCGGGGAGCCGAGACCGGTTTGGCTCAGTGGATAGAGCGTCGGTCTGCGGACTGAAAGGGGGGGCAAAGGGGGGATGGGGTGTGTTGGAAAGAGGAAAGAGGCGGGGCTGGGCTCACACTGTGAGGCCAGGCAGGGACAGCGGCAGAGGGGCTGAGGATGGACTGACCGCCACCACTCTCTGGCAGTGGCATCCTGTACCCTCAATTCCGGTCAAGGGCATGTACGTTGGTTGCAGGCACATCCCCAGCAGGGGTGTGCAGGAGGCACCTGGTCGATGTTTCTCTCTCATCGACGTTTCTAGCTCTCTATCTCTCTTCCTTCCTCTCTGTGGAAAATCAATAAAATATATTTTAAAAATCAGCAGGGAAATACCCTCAGGTGCTCAGGTGAGGGAAGAGTAACAACAGCAGCAAAGACAAAAAAAAACCTAAAAGCTTTATTTCTCTTTGTTAATAAAGAGGGGTGGGTGGAAGAACTCGGGGTGGGGAGGGGAGGGGAGTGTGCTCACGAGCCAGGCTGGGGAAAGGGGGGCTAAGGGGGGATGGGGGGTGTTGGAAAGAGGAAGGAGGCGGGGCTGGGCTCGCACTGCGAGGCCGGGCAGGGACGGCGGCAGAGGGACTGCGGACGGACTGACCGCCACCACTCTCTGGCAGTGACATCCTGTACCCCAAGGACTCCTCCAGCCCGCACAGTGGTGTGCCCGCCGAGGTGCTCTGCCGGGGCCGAGACTTCGTGGTGAGTGCCGGGCTCTGGCGTCCCCTGGGAGGAGGGCGGGGCGGCACAGGGCTCCCAGCCCGGGGCCAGGGCAGCGCAGAGGCCAGGCCTGTGCGGGGCAGGGCCGGGCGGGGATCCAGGGCCTGCTTCACACAGACCTTTGAGTTCTCACCGAGGCTCACAAACCCGAGGCTTCTGGCCCGCGAGCTTCCTTTGGCTCAAGTGCTGTTCTTGAACTGTTACCTTGGTTGATTTTTGCAAATCAAAATTATATTACAGACCAGGTTTCCAGCTCCTGTGAATAATTAGTCTGTGGGACTGGCCCAGCCAAACAGCACCCACTGGGACAGGGCTGGGATTCCCGTGCACACGCACTGGCGGGTCCGTCTCGTGTGTCCCAGCTGGCTCTGGCGTTGGCAGCTCCGGAGCGTGGTCCTCTCCGTCCCCACCCGCCCTGCCTTACCCGGCCCTCGGCGAGGCACGGCTCTCGGCGGGCCGGGGCCCAGGGTGGGAGGTCCCGCTGCCTCTGAGGGGACGGCCTGGTCCTGTACGAAGGAGGAGGCGGGTGCAGAGCGCAAGTGACTGCCCACGGGCAGACCACACCCACGTGGCCCGGCCCTGGCTCCCGGGAACACGCTCTCTCCCGCCTGCAGATGTGGAAGTTCACGCAGAGCCGCTGGGTGGTGCGGAAGGAGGTGGCGGCGGTGACCAAAGTGAGTGACGCTCTCGGGGGGGAGGGCCGGGCGTGGGGGCGCCCGCCTCACCCTCGCCCGCCCCCAGCTCTGTGCAGAGGACGTGAAGGACTTCCTGGAGCACATGGCCGTGGTGAGGATCAACCGGGGCTGGGAGTTCGTCCTGCCGCACGACGGGGAGTTCATCCGGAAGCACCCCGACGTGGTGCAGCGGCAGCACATGCTGTGGATGGGCATCCAGGCCAAGTACGGCTCCCGGGCGGCGAGGGCTGGCCCCTCCCACTCGGTCACGCTGCCGACCCGGTCCCGGCAGAGGCCTGACACCTGCTCGTGGTGGGAGGGGGGAGGGCAGAGGGGCCTGGCCCGTAGGCGGCGCCCAGTGCTGCGGGCACACGGGTCTCCGGGCAGCAGGCTGCCCGGGTTGGGCGGTGAGATGACGGGGACGTGGTGTAAAGTGTTGACTCTTGTTTTCAGGTTAGAGAAAGTCTATAACCTGGTGAAGAGAGAAAGTCTATAACCTGGTGAAGGAAACCACGCCAAAGCAGCTGGACGGACAGCCAGGTGTGTGGGCGCCCTCACCTCGCACCGGGCTCGGGGCTGGGCCGGGACCGCTGGGCTTTCCCTCCCCACTGGCTCCGCCGCAGGCGGCTGCAGCCTCCACACCAGGCCCTGTGCTCAGGGCTGGCGAGGGCCCAGCCCCTGGCACCGCCCACTTTGCTCTCAGCACCAGCCCAGCCTGGGCCTCTGAGCGTGGGCAGCTGGCTCTGCCAGTTCATTCCCCCTCGTTGCTGGGGTAGCTCCGCCCTTGGTAAGGTGGCTGCAGTGTCCCGCCCCGTCGGGGGAGGGTTGTCCTCCTGAGCAGCCCTCTCCGCACAGGGCCTGCGGGGCTGCTGTCTGGGGAGCAGCGGGTCCAGGCGGCCAAGAGCAGGGCCCAGCAGAACCACGCGCTGCTGGAGCGGGAGCTGCAGCGGAGGAAGGAGCAGGCCGCGGGGTCTGCGGTGCCGCCCGGCGTGCAGATCAAGGAGGAGCCCCTGAGCGAGGAGGGCGAGGAGGAGGAGCCGGCCGTGGAGGAGGGCGAGCCCATGGACACCTCACCCGGCGGCGGCCTCCTCGGCCGGCTGACCAACGGGCTGCCCGCTGGGTGGGCTGCGGGCGGGGACGGCTTCAACGGGCACCCGCCCCCCAGCGGAGCCGGCGCCCCGGCGGCCCAGGAGCTGCGGGCCTTCGTGGAGGCCACCTTCCAGAGACAGTTCGTGCTCACGCTGAGCGAGCTCAAGCGCCTCTTCAACCTGCACCTGGCGAGCCTGCCCCCGGGCCACACGCTCTTCAGCGGCATCTCGGACCGCATGCTGCAGGACACGGTGCTGGCCGCCGGCTGCAAGCAGATTCTGGTGCCTGTGAGTGAGGGCCCGCACCGCGGGGGCGGCGGGGTAGAAAGGGGCCCGAGAGAGAAGTCCCGTCACTCCAGAGCGGCGTGGGGACCAGGGAAGACCACTGACCGGGGTTCAGTCTTGGCTCTCAGGTGGAGGTTGTGCGTGACTTTGGGCCAGCCAGCCTTGGGCTCTGCGCCCTCCTCTGAGGTGGGTGATGGTTCGCCTTGTGTCACAGGCCTCCGCCAGGGCCGAGGAGACGCGCCAACCTGGTTTCTGGCACCACACCCCCCCCCCCCCCCCACCCCTCCACACCTCCGCTCACCCCTGGCCGAGATGGGGATTTCTAGTGTCACTGGTCTTGCACCCGCAGAGAAGAGATGGTTTCAGAGAAGTGGGTGATCCTGTCAGGACAGGGGCCTGTGGGTGAGCCTGTGTCAGGACAGGCCCGTGGGTGAGCCTGTGTCAGGACAGGGGCCCAGCGGGTGAGCCTGTGTCAGGACGGGCCCAGGAGGTGACGGCTGGTTCTGAGCGTCGGCGGAGTGGCTCCAGCTCCCCAGTCCTCTCTGCTCCGGCTGGTGAGCTGGCTGTTCGGCCCGGCCTGCGCTGGAGGCCTCGCTGGGCGTGGGCTGCCCGCTGTGGCGCGGGAAGCAGGGAAGCTTGCTGGCCCTTATCCCCTCAGGCTCTGCCCCGGCCTGGCAGCAGGCGGGGGAGGTGGGTGGCACAGCCTGTGTTAACAGGGAGCATGGGTGTCTGCGTCCCCGGCCGGAGCCTGCAGCCGTGCGTCTGCAGCTAAGGCCCAGCTCTGTGTCTGAGAACAGACGGGCAAGAGGCCCTGGTGCCAGGCTGGGAGGCCGTCCGGGGGAGCTGGCCCTCGTGGCAGGGAGCCTCTGGGGTAAGTCTGGTACCGAAGGCCCCGCCCTCTTCGGAGCCTCCCCCTGTCAGCTGCAGGCTCACCTTCTCTGAGCTGCGCCCGGCTGTCCTGGTGCTGGAGTGGACAGGAGGAGGGACACGGAGTGGCCTCTCCTCTCCTCCCCCAGGGCCTGCTCTCGCCTGCTTCCTCCCGGGAGGCCGGTGTCTGACACTGCGGCCTTCTCTGCAGTCACCCTCCTCCTGTGACGCCGACGCGGGCCCGGGTCACAGTCACGGCCGAGCTGGAGGAGGCCCAGGCCTGCAGCCCCGCGGCTTCACAGGCAGCCGAGGCCCCGGGAGGGCGGTGGGCGCACAGCCTGGCCGTGCGCCCAGGGCAGTGAGGAAGCCTCTGGCTGCTTTTCCTCGGGAGAGGGAGCGTGGCCCCTCCCTGCCTCCGGGCCTGGCGGCCCAGTGAGCGGATTCACAGCCGCCTGGGCTTTCCAGGGTGGTGCCAGCTGTGCCGGTGCCACCTTCCCGCCTCCCTTCTCCAGGCACCGAGCCGGGGCCGCCTCTGGGCCCACCCAGCACAGCGGCGTGGGCTGCTTGGGAGGCAGACAGGGCCTTCAGCCCCCGCGCACAGCCTGTGGAGGGACTGCAAGGAGGCGTGTGCCAGGGAGCTGGGGGGGCGGGGGGGCGTCTCCGGACACGTCTGAGGGCTGGTGTTCAGGGAAGGACAAGGCTGATGGGAAAGCAGAGTGAGCGGATGCCAGGCTCGTGGGAAAAGACGCTTCCCGCCAATGCAGAGCCCCCCACGGTCCTGGTGGGGTGGCTGGCCCCTCCCCGAGAGCCAGGCTGGTGCCAGCGGGAGGGGCCGCGGTGAAGACAAACACCACTCACACCGGGCCTCGTCAGTTTCCCCCGCAGACGGCCGCCTCCCCGGATGAGCAGAAGGTGTTCGCCCTCTGGGAGTCCGGAGACATGAGCGATCAGGTGAGGCACCTGGCTGCTGAGCCTCCAGCCGGTTTCCCAGCCCTTCCCGACCCTGACGGCCTGGCACTGTCACACCGGCCGCGGTGCCCGTGGTGTGAGCCCCCGTCGGCTCCCAGGGCAATCCGTGGGCCAGCTGCGGGGAGTAGCCTGGAAGAGGCTCGCCGGGAGCGGCCGGTCCTGGTGCGTGCAGGCTCCACGGCTCTCCGAGGGTCTGACCCCGTCGCTGGGCCTCCGGCGGCAGCCCTCACAAGGAGGCCTCTCAGTCTTGGGCGCTGGGTTTCTAAGAGAAACTGTCCTTTTCCTCTCGTCACCCCTGCAGTCACGGGGGTCCGTGAGCAGACAGGAGTTAGAACAGGAAGCTGTCTGCCGTCGTGGACCTGACCTTCCCACGTACTGGCCCGCCTTTGAGGTTAGGGCTGCATGGCTCACACCACGGGTGTCGGAAGGGAGAGAGCAAGAGCCCCCGCTGGGTTCTTGGCTCCTTCTGCCTCGTGGCGGGGGGCTGGCTGGCAGCAGGATATAAAATGGGGGCTCTGATGGGCCGTGGTTGGGGAGCAGCCCTCTGTGCTTTGGCCAGAATAGGTAGGAGGTCTCTGAGCTCATTACTCCTGGAATACTCTGATAGCTTAAAGTAGTAAGTGTGCATTTTAACATCCAGTGAGACTGGCAGCTTTATGGTGTGCCGGACCCGCCTTGGAGCCACCCCTCGACTCCCGGCAAACGCGTGTAGTTAACGCAGGGGCTCCGCTTCTCTAAGGCAGAGGAGCGCCCACAGCGCCGGAGACTGCTGACCGTGGCTGGACGTGCCTGCCCCGGCCGTGCCCGCGCTTCAGCTCCGTGGCTGCCAGTGTGCTATTGTGGAGCCAGATGCCAGCATTAGGCTGACTGTCTTCCTTCTTTTAAATTTTTTTATTAAATTATTATCTGTGTACATATCTTACCATTGTCCCCCCCTCCCTCTCATACATGCCCTCCCTCCCCAGAGTTTTGTGTCCATTGGTTGTATTTATATGCATGTTTACAAGTCCTTTGGTTGATCTCTTATCTCCCCCAGATCTCCCTCCCCTCCCCGCTGTAATTTGACAGTCTACTTGTTGCTTTACTGTCTCTATATCTATCTTTTGGTTCATCAGTTTATATTGTTCTTGATTATCCATAAATGAGTGAGGTCATGTGGTGTTTCTCTTTCCTTGACTGGCTTATTTCACTCAGTATGATGTTCTCCAATTCCATCCAGGTTGCTGCAAATGATGAGAATTCCTTTTTTATGGCAGCATAGTATTCCATTGTGTAGATGTACCATAGTTTTTTGATCCCATCCTCTACTGACGGGCACCTAGGCTGTTTCCAAATCCTAGCTGTTGTAAATTGTGCTGCTATTGTCTTCCTTCTTACGCTACTTCCTGTTTTCAATTGCCTGGTTCCTAAACACGTTACCAACCGTGATAACCGTGTTGTGTGATTCCCAACAGGATGGCTCACGGAGTCTCGTGTCTTCCTCTCAATTCATTTTGGCTTCCCAGGGATGGGGAGTTGGCTGTTCTTTCAAGTAGAGTTGTCTGTCTGGGGCTGGAATGTTGGAGGGCAAATCATTTTCCCTCTGAATATGAGACATTTCCCATTGCTCCAGCTTTCACAGCTGTTCCATGAGTCCCACTTCCTCTTCTATCTGTCTGGTTTTTATTTTGGGGTGCAATGCTTTTGGGGCATCTGTTTCCTAGGTGCCATGTCATGTCAGTGCCAGCACTTTCAGCACATGCTCCTCGCCCCTTCTCTGGCTTCATGGACTTTGTTTTTATTTATTTTTATTTTTTTTAAATATATTTTATTGATTTTTTTACAGAGAGGAAGAGAGGGGGATAGAGAGCTAGAAACGTCGATGAGAGAGAAACATCGACCAGCTGCCTCTTGCACACCCCCTACCGGGGATGTGCCCACAACCAAGGTACATGCCCTTGACCGGAATCGAACCCGGGACCTTTCAGTCCACAGACCGACGCACTACCACTGAGCCAAACCGGTTTTGGCTGGCTTCATGGACTTTGAATGGCGCTGTCCCCTGCCCAGTCAGCTCTCATGTTTGTTCTGCATCAGGGTGTCTGAACGGCGGCGTTGCACTGCCACCTTTCCCCGCTCTGCTGGGCGCATCCCTCTGCTCGGAGTCTTCCTTTGCTGGGGTCTGAGCTGTGAGAACCAGTGGCCAAACGTGTTCATCGTTCCCCAGAGTCTGTGAGCAAGGACTCTGCTCAGAGACCGGTTCGGGATGCTTCTCTTTTCATCGATTGCTTTCCATAGTAACATGTTTTTGCTATTAAAGCACCGACAGGTTTTGCTTGAAATTTTCTCCAAAAATTACCGGGTGCGTCGGAACATGATCCAGTCTCGGCTGACGCAGGAGTGCGGCGAAGATCTCAGCAAGCAGGAGGTGGATAAAGTGCTGAAGGTGAGCCTGTGTGTGTGACAAGTCCAGAGGCGGCTGCTCTGGCCTGAGCGTCAGCGCGAGGGTGCCAGGCTCCTCCTCGTGGTAGATGGAGGCGGGCTCTAGTCGGCTGCTTCCTGCCACTCGGTGGACGTTAGATCAGGTCTTTGGCAACAGATAAATGATGGACATTGGTGTGGTCTGTGCTGAAGGACTAAACTGAGTGAGGTACAGGCTCCACCTTCACCCTTCAGAGTCCTAACCCCCCCCCCATGTCGTCCCGTGTCCCCCCCCCCCCCCCCCCTCGCCTGGTATCTCTTGCATGACTCTGTCCATAGCCACGTACCAACTCCTGCATATTAACGCTCAGGAGAACCTGTTGGACTTGTCCGGTGGCTGAGAGTACTTGAGTGTACTGCTGCCTATATGCTTTTATGAACTGACTGCTCCAAATACCGTATTTGCAGATACATTGAAACACAGAAAGTTGGTGACGGTTACCTTATGTTCTTTTATCTATCGATATTATCGTAAACATCCACGGCTGTACATATAGTGACACTATTTGGGAAGCACCTTTGTTCTGGTCAGCTATTCAGCTTTTCTATTTTGTGTTTATAAAGCAGATTAAGTTTCTCCCTCTTAAGACCCCTGTGAGCAAAAAAGGGGGTCAGGGACTGAGGCCCAAACACTGAAGGGACAGATCAGGCAGGTCTTGATTTTCCATTTGTTCTATTAATTCGAGTCAAGTTGTGAAATTCTGCCCAGAATCATCGAGCGGCTACCTTTCCTGCTGATGCCTGCCCTTAACACGTTTCTCTCTCCATAGGATTGCTGTGTAAGCTATGGTGGCATGTGGTACCTTAAAGGGACAGTACAATCTTGACAGTTACCACAAACCGCCACGTCAGTGAATCTCAGCCCCAGGAAGGACAGCAGGCCAGCAGAGGTGGAAGGAGAGTCTCAGTTGCTTTAGAAGACACAGAGCAGGAGGGACCACCATCCGGAGCCTATGGCATTGCACTGTCCGGGGACAGCGGAGACTGCATTCAGCCAGTGCTAGGATTACCTTCAGTTGCATTGCTCCCAGAAGAGACCATCAGAACCTTCTTTGCAGTACAATTTGAAAATCCTGGTTTATTTTGGTTATTTGGTTTCATTCTCATAACAGAGTGTATTCTGACATGGGCAGGATGATGAAAATCATGGTTTAATATTCTACTTTTCAAACTTAATGCCAACAAGGTCTAAGTTATGTTTACAAGATTAAAAAAACCCTCTCAAGGTTATTAATAATTTAAAACACCTAGAAGCCAATATGTAGTCTTTGATGATCTATCTGCTAAGACTTTTGCCAATTTAATCCAACAAACCAAATTGAATTGTTTTACTGTCGGGTTTCTATGGCCACTTTACCTTGTAAAACAACCCACTTTATGTAGCAGTCTCAACTGTTTACATGAACCGTAGCAAAAACTAGAATCAAATCCTTCTATTAATGTTTGCATAAGGATGCAGACAAAATCAGGTAAGTATGGAACAATGTATAGTGAGGTTATCACACTTTGATGTAAAAAATCTCTATTTTGTGTATTTTTAAATAAATGTTCACACTAACCTGGCATCGCAGTGGGTGCTGCTGCCCTCAGCTGGCTACAGGAAGACGGTGCTGTCTGCGGAGCCTCGTGTGCCAAGTCGGCAAGTGGGCGGGACTCCTGAGAGCAGCACTGCCCAGCACATTTGGAGAACTGACATGGACATAGTAAAAAGAAACCGATTCAACTTACTATTTATTTAGCCCAATACAACGGAAACATGAACATGTAATAAAAAATTCACATTTTCTAGTATTAAGTTTTCAAAATCTGGTGTGTTACACATACAACATTCTCAAATTGAAAGAGCCACAAAGTGCTAGGTTTAGGGTAGGGTTAGGGTTCCGGGAGGGGTTATGGTGTATTACAATTTGGAATTCACAATGAATGAGTTGCAGTCACTGGACAAATGGAGTGAGTGTAACAATGAGAATTCAAAACTACAGACTAGAAAAATATATAGAAACGTGCTTCATACACTAGGAATACACGTTCAAATAGATTTAATATCTGAACAACACAATGTTGTCACGGGGAAAACGTGTTGAACTCAGTGTGGTACTGTTTACATTTATTTTTCCCATCAAAATGAGTTGGTGTTTTTTGGGGGGGAAAAAGTTGGTGAAACATTCAACAATTCGTTTTCACAGAGCTATATAACAGTATGAAAGTATTTAAAGCACTAAGAAATGAAAACGGTAGCTAGGCTTGTGTTCAAAGTAGTAATAATGTTCCTCACAAAGCGCTTATGATACCTGCATTAAAATGTAAAAACTCTGAGCTCAAAATAACAGACCACGGGAATGTATGTGTAAGAGTGTTCTACAATATTGGGAATTCGTTTTAGAACCTTAACATCTCTAATGGATGTTGAAATATTGAGAATTTGCATCCCAAGCCCTGGGAAAGGCAGGATCGCCTTTCAAAGGGTAATGGTTATTTGAAGTGCTGGTATATATGTAAAAACACTGCTTAACACTTGGAATTCACAATGAATGAGCTTGAGACACTTGTAGAAGGTGAATAAACTCCGGAAACTCACAAACATAAGCTAGGTTAATGTCTAAGAACGTGCTTGAAACATTAGGAATACATAAAGAACTATCTTATCTGTAACACATTGTTTAATAACAGGGAAATCATGTTAAAAAATCAGAGAACCGAGGTGGATACTGGTTACATTTATACTTCAATGCCAATGAGTTAGCATTTTTTAAATTTTTATTTTTTTTTATTCTTTATTGAATCAAGTATCACATATTTGTCCTCAAATCCCAATTTTAATCCCCACCCCCTCCCACTCATGCCCTCTCCCCCCTATTGTCCCTGACCACTGGTTAGGCTCATATGTGTGCACATAAGTTCTTTGGTTGATCTCCCTTTTCTCCCCACTCTCCCTTTGAGGTCCAGCAGTCTGACCCATGGCTCCTTATCTCTGGGTCTGTTCTTGTTCCTCAGGCTATGTTGTTCACCATTTCCCCTAGATGAGTGAGATCATGTCCTACTGGAACTATAAGAATAAAAAATGAGACAAGCAATAATCGTTATGCTGAAAAGCATATGAATCAGTCTGTAGTGAGCTGCTTTCTTGGCCACCAGTTCTTTTGAGACCCAATTTCAATGTCAAACAGTTCCTTATGTGTACATGTCAGCAATGATATTTCAGTTCTGGATGGTGGGCAAATGATGGTAATGCAGGTCCAACACTCTGGTTTGGTCCTGGGCAACCTGCAGTGATACAGCTGCTGACTGCTAGTATGGCAAGGTGTCATCAGCGGCTTCCATCTCTGGACTGCTTTTCTTCTGTCTTCATGGCTGGAGTAGTCCTGTCAATTCCTCTGTTGCCAGAATCCACATGGTCTCTGAAATGTACAAACATATCTTCGACCAAAAGCTAATAAAGGAATATTTTCTATAAATTTGACTTGGGATCCTTTTTCATTTTTTGTCCAAATGATTTCCTCTGACTTGTTTTGACACCATGTGTGTTTTTCATGGGTGTCTTGCTGATAGCATGACAATTTTCTAAAGTACAAATTTTCTAGATGTAATTTGCTTTGAGAATATTTTTCCTTACATGATATTCTACTTTCCCCCTTTTTGATTTAAATATTAGGAGGCTTTTGAAAATTTTATTATGTAGCTTTGATAGCTTTTAAATTTTAATTTTTTGCACTATAATATGACTGCTTTAGGTTCATTTCCTGTTGTGAAATTTTATCCTGAGATGAACTACCAATTAAAATTTTAGTTAACACTTTAGGATCAGCTTTTTGTTAAGTGCAATTAGTTTTTCTAGGATATTTGCTTATTTCAATTAGCCAATTTAAATTAGCCTGAAAACTTGTCTATTTTACTGTCAAATTTATCACTCTAAAACAATGTTATTTTACTGTGTAAATATTAGGGGAAAGGATTATTTGCCTTCTTGAGTAGGCCTGAGCATTCCTGGTGGTAGGCTGGATTTAGAGATTAAAAACCCACTTCCCCACACCATGGGTGCAAGACCTCTGAAACAAGTCCTGTTGTAGTGCAAGGGCAGCTGCTGTCAGCCAAGTCTCTGTCTGTTACCCGGGTCTGATTTGAGCTGGGCATGGGGGCAGGAGACTCCCTCAGCAGGGCTGAGGTTTCAGGCCCTGCAAAGTTTTGGGGGTGAGGGTCTGTGCCCCACCTCAGTTGACTCACAAGTTCTCTCCTGATGGCCCCTCTTTGACTGCCTGTCATAGGTAGTTCTTTCCCGTCTCTGGCTAACCAGCCATCCTCTGGGGCCAAACAGGGTGATATGAGGTTCAGTTCTGTCTCCTTGGTATCCTATGCCTCCGTTGCCTCCACCCAGCTCCTGTCTTAGGATTCCCATGCCTGCTGGCGGGTCCCCAGCACTGATCACATATCTTGGGGAAGCCAGGTTTCTTCTCCAGGGAGTGCCCAGCCCGCCCCACTGGGTGAGAGACAGATCCATGGTATCAGTCATCACAAGGCTCCAATCTTGACATGAACAGAAAGCTCAGGCAGCAGCTGTGGGCAATTCTATTGTGAGAAGAGGGTCACTCTTGGCCAAAAGAGTAAGAGGGGCCAATATAGAATGCTCAGGTGCCTTTCTAGGAGACCCTCTGCACAATGGAAGGGAATAAATCCTTTCATTGTTTTTATTTTATTATTTATTTATTTATTTATTTATTTTTTAAATTTATATTTTATTTGATATAAATATTTAGAAAATATGAAAGGCCATACAGTGGAAACTTGCTCTCTTGCATCTGTCCCATGTCTGCCCAGTCTTTACCTCTCCAAACAGGTAATCGCTGTTGTGGATTTCCTGTGTATCTTTCTCCAGTATTTTTATTTTATTTTTTTATTTACTTTAAAAAAATTTATTTTTATTTTTTATTTTTTTTAATATATTTTATTGATTTTTTTTGCCCCCCTCCCTCCCTCACAAACATCCCCTCCCTCCCCAGAGTTTTGTGTCCATTGGTTGTACTTATATGCATGTATAAAAGTCCTTCGGTTGATCTATTATCTCCCCCAGATCTTCCTCCCCTCCCTGCTGTAATTTGACAGTCTACTTGTTGATATACTGTCTCTATATCTATCTTTTGGTTCATCAGTTTATAATGTTCTTTATTCATAAATGAGCGAGGTCATGTGTTTCTCTTTCATTGACTGGCTTATTTCACTCAGCATGATGTTTTCCAATTCCATCCAGGTTGCTGCAAATGATGAGAATTCCTTCTTTTTTATGGCAGCATAGTATTCCACTGTGTAGATGTACCATAGTTTTTGGATCCAATCATCTGCTGACGGACACTTAGGCTGTTTCCAAATTCTGGCTATTGTAGATTGTGCTGCTATAAACATAGGGGTGCATATATCCTTTCTGATTGGTGTTTCTAGTTTCTTGGGATATATTCCTAGAAGTGGGATTACTGGGTCAAATGGGAGTTCCATTTTCAGTTTTTTGAGGAAACTCCACACTGTTCTCCACAGTGGTTGCACCAGTCAGCATTCCCACCAGCAGTGCACGAGGGTTCCTTTTTCTCCACAACCTCGCCAACACTTGTCGTTTGTTGATTTGTTGATGTTGGCCATTCTGAGAGGTGTGAGATGGTACCACATTGTTGTTTTGATTTGCATCTCTCGGAAAATTAGTGACTTTGAGCATGTTTTCATGTGCCTTTTGGCCTTCCTTCTGTCTTCTTTTGAAAATGTTCTATTTAGGTCCATTGCCCATTTTTTAATTGGATCATTCATCTTCCTTTTATTAAGTTGTATAAGCTGTTTGTAGATGTTGGAGATTAAACCTTTATCAGTGGTATCATTTGCAAATATGTTCTCCCACACTGTGGGCTTTCTTGTTGTTTTGTTGATGGTTTCTTTTGCTGTAAAAAAGCTTTTTATTTTGATGTAGTCCCATTTGTTTATTTTCTCTTTAGCTTCCATTGCCCTAGGGGTAGTATCAGTGAAGAAGTTCTTTTGGCATACGTCTGAGATTTTGCTGCCTGTGGATGCTTCTAGTATTTTTATGGTTTCCCGTCTGATGTTTAAGTCCTGTATCCATTTTGAGTTTATTTTTGTGAATGGTGTAAGTTGGTGATCTAGTTTCATTCTTTTGCATGTGTCTGTCCAATTTTCCCAACACCATTTATTGAAGAAACTGTCTTGACCCCATTGTATATTCGTGCCTCCTTTGTCAAATATTAATTGAGCATAGTGATTTGGGTTGATATCTGGGTTCTCGATTCGATTCCATTGATCTATATGTCTGTTCTTGTGCCAGTACCAGGCTGTTTTGAGAACAGTGGCTTTGTAATATAGTTTGAAGTCTGGTATTGAGATCCCTCCTACTTTACTCTTCTTTCTCAGGATTGCTGTGGCTATTCGGGGTCTTTTATTGTTCCAAATGAACTTTTGGAGAGTTCTTTCTAGGTCGGTGAAATATGTCGTTGGTATTTTAATGGGGAGTGCATTGAACCTATAGATTGCTTTAGGAAGTATGGACATTTTGATGATGTTGATCCTACCAATCCATGAACATGGTATGTTCTTCCATCTCCTTCCATCTTCCTCTATCTCTTTTTTCAGTCTCGTGTAGTTTTCCACATATAGGTCCTTTACTTCCTTAGTTAAATTTATTCCTAGGTATCTTAATTTTTTTGGTGCGATGGTAAATGGGATTCCTTTTTTAGTCTCTGTTTCTGCAGTTTCTCTGTTGGTGTATAGAAAAGCCATGGATTTCTTGGCATTAATTTTGTATCCTGCTACATTGCCAAATTCATTTATTAAGTCAATTAGTTTTTTAATGGAGTCCTTTGGGTTTTTTATGTACAATATCATGTCATCTGCAAATAAGAATAATTTTACTTCTTCTTTTCCAATTTGGATGCCTTTTATTTCCTCCTCTTGTCTAATTGCAATGGCTAGTACTTCCAGTACTATGTCAAACAGGAGTGGCGAGAGTGGGCATCCCTGTCTTGTTCCTGTTCTTAGAGGGAATGGTTTTATTTTTTGCCCATTGAGTATAATGTTGGCTGTGGGTTTATCATATATAGCTTTTATTATGTTGAGGTATGATCCTTGTACTCCCACCTTGTTAAGAGTTTTTATCAGAAAAGGGTGTTGGGTTTTATTGAATGCTTTTTCTGCATCAATTGATATGACTATATGATTTTTATCTTTCAATTTGTTTATGTGATGTATCACGTTTATTGATTTGCGGATATTGTACCATCCTTGCATTCCTGGAATAAATCCTACTTGGTCGTGGTGTATAATCTTTGTGATGTTCTTCTGGAGCTGATTTGCTAGAATTTTGTTAAGGATTTTGGCATCTATGTTCATGAGGGATATTGGCCTGTATTTCTCTTTCATTGAGTTGTCTTTATCTGGTTTTGGTATTAGGGTGATGCTGGCTTCATAGAAGGAATTTGGAAGTGTTCCTTCCTCTTGGATTTTTTGGAATAGTCTGAGGAGGATAGTTTTTAGTTCTTCCTTGAATGTTTGGTAAAACTCTCCTGTGAAGCCATCTGGGCTTTTGTTTGCTGGAAGCTTTTTCATGACTATTTCAATTTCTTTCCAAGTCACTGGTTTATTGAGATTTTTAGATTCTTCCTGATTGAGTTTTGGAAGATTATATTTTTCTAGGAATATGTCCATTTCCTCCAGGTTGTTCAGTTTGTTGGAGTAGAGTTGTTCATAGTATTTTGTAACAATCCGTTGTATTTCGGTGGGGTCTGTTGTTATTTCACCTCTTTCATTTCTGATTTTGTTGATTTGGGTCCTCTCTCTTTGTTTCTTGGTTAGTCTGGCTAGAGGTCCATCTATCTTGTTTATCCTTTCAACGAACCAGCTCTTGGTTTTGTTGATCTTATGTATTGTTTCTTTGGTCTCTATGTCGTTTATCTGGGCTCTGATTTTTGTTATTTCCTTCCTTCTACTTACACTGGGCTTTTCTTGTTGCTCTTTTTCTAACTCTTTGAGTTGTAGAGTTAGATCATTTGTTACACTTTTTTCTAGTTTTTTTGCAATAGGCTTGTAAGGATATGAACTTCCCTCTCAAAACTGCTTTTGCTGTGTCCCATAGATTTTGGATTGTTGTGTTTTCATTGTCATTTGTTTCCAGGATGTTTTTAATTTCTTCCTTGATTTCTCTGGTAACCCAGACCTTGTTTAATAGCATGCTGTTTAGTCTCCATGTGTTTGATTTCTTTGGATTATTTTTATTGTAGTTAATTTCCAGTTTTATGCCATTATGGTCTGAGAAGATGCTTGATATGATTTCTATCTTCTTGAATTTGAAGAGACTTTGCCTATGTCCCAAAATGTGGTCTATCTTTGAGAATGTCCCATGTGCATTTGAGAAGAATGTATATTCTGTGGCTTTGGGGTGGAATGTTCTGAAGATGTCAATTAATTCCATCTGGTCTAGTGAGTCATTTAGGATTGATATTTCTTTGCTGATTTTTTGTTTAGATGATTTGTCGAAGGGTGACAGTGGGGTATTAAAATCTCCTACTATGATTGTATTGCTGTTAATCTCTCCCTTAATGTCCTCCAGCAGTTTTTTTATGTATTGGGGTGCTCCCATATTGGGTGCATATATATTTACCAGGGTTATTTCTTCTTGTTGGATTGCTCCCTTTAGTATTATGAAGTGGCCTTCATTGTCTCTTGTTATGTCCTTCACTCTGAGATCTAATTTGTCAGATATAAGTATTGCTACCCCAGCTTTCTTTTCATTTCCATTTGCCTGGAAAACCTTTTTCCATCCCTTCACCCTCAGTCTGTGTGCATCTCTTTTTCTGAGGTGGGTTTCTTGTAGACAACAGATGTATGGGTCTTGTTTTCTTATCCAATCTGTTACCCTATGTCTTTTGATTGGAGCATTTAAACCATTTACATTTAATGTTATTAATAATAGTTACTCATTTGATGCCATTTTTATTCTATACCCCTGTGTTCCTTCTTCGCTTCCTATTTCTTTATTTTTACAGTAGACCCTTTAGCATTTCTTGCATTGCTGGTTTGGTGGAGATAAATTCCTTTAGTCTTTTTTTGTCTGTGAAGCTCCTGATTTCCCCTTCAATTTTGATTGATAGTCTTGCTGGGTACAGAATTCTTGGATTCAGACCCTTTCTTTGTATGACTTTGTATATTTCATCCCATTCCCTTCTGGCCTGATAAGTTTCTGTTGAGAAATCAGTTGTTAGTCTGATGGGGGTTCCTTTATATGTAACTTTCTGTCTCTCTCTGGCTGCTTTTAAGATTCTTACTTTGTCGTTGGTATTTGCCAATTTAATTATATGTCTTGGCGTTGGTCTTCTGGGATCCATTTTGCTTGGGACTCTGCGAGCATCTTGTATCTGTGTGGGTTTTTTCTTCTCTATCTCAGGAAAGTTTTCTGTCATTATTTCTTGAAATACGTTTTCCATGTCTACCTCAGTTTTCTTTCCTTCTGGAACCCCCATTATTCGAATATTGTTTTGTTTTGCATTGTCCCAAAGCTCCTGTAGGCTCTCCTCCTGCTTTTTAATTTTTTTTTCTAGAAGCTGCTCTAATTGGGTATTTTTTTCCATCTTGTCTTCTAGCTCACTGATGTGGTCCTCTGCTTCTTCTAGTCTGCTCTTTCTATTGAGTTCTTCATGGTAGCGATGTCATTTTTCATTTCTTCTTGAGTCGTCTTCATTTCCTCTTGTTTTTCTTCATTTACTCATGGGTCTTACTCATATTGTTAAATTTGTCTTCCATTCTTTTTAGCCATCTTATGATCGTTACTCTGAATTCTTGCTCTGGTAGGTTGCTTGCCTCTAATTCGTTTACTTCCTTTTCTGGTGATGCCTGCTTTTCTTTCATTTGTGGGCTGTTTCTTTGTCTCCCCATGGTCTCTCTTTTCAGGATGTCTCTCTCCTGCATTGATTTATCTCTCCTGCGTTGATTTAAAGGCACAAAATACAACACAACCAGGTACAACACACAAGGCACTGAACAGAAATGTGTTTGCAATATTAATAACTTCCAATAAAGGTAGCCACTAGGGAAAGGCAAATTAGGGAATAGGAGAGAAAGAGGAGGAGTAAAAAGAGAAGAGGGAGGGAGCAAAAGAAAAAGATAGGAAAAAGAATGTCAAAATGAATTTGGGAAACAGGGAGGAGAGAGAGAGAGAGAGAGAGAGAGAGAGAGAGAGAGAGAGAGAGAGAGAGAGAGAGAGAGAGAGAGAGAGAGAGAGAGAAAGGGGGAATAAACTATATATATGGGGAGAGAATTTCAATTGAACAACCACTAACCCCAACAAATGCTGTCAGCAGTACCTGGAGAATAATATAATCTACAACGTCCCCTAATTTCCAGCACAGGAAGGGAAAACAGAAGTAACAAAATAACAACTAACAAAAACCAATCAAATAAGAAAATACCGAGCAACAGCAACAACAAAAGAATAAGCAAAATACTCTCACTAAAAAGCATAAAAATACAATATAATCAGCATTCCCCCAAACAGCATTGAAAGAACCGTGAGGAAAACAATTTTTTTTTTTTTTTTTGCTAGTTAATATAGCTCAGAGAGGGGTGTGTATGCACTTGACACTAGGGATGGGAGATAAGATATATAAGTAGCGTAGAAATTTTAGCAGGGGGGATACAGAAAGAGTAAGGAAATCTAAAGCAGGAAAGGGTTAAGGTAAACAGGATAGCAAAAAGGGGGAGGGGTAGAAAGAGAATGATGGTGTAAAGGTCGTGTTGAGTTAGGGTTAAACAATGTTAAAGGAGAAATGAAAATAAAATGAACACTAATTCCAATGTAAAATAAAGAGAAAATAAAATGGCACTTAAAAAATGAAAATAGCAGTATTAAAAATGCTTATTGAACCTAAAAATGTAATAATTAAAAAGTTAAAATCTAGTGAGGAAAAAAAATTGTTTCTTATGTAAAAGATGCAAAAAATGAAAATGAAAAAAATAAAAAATAAATTTAGCAAAAAAAAATGTGCAGTTGTGAAGGCCAATTCACTTCTGTTATTCCATTTGACATGCCCGTTTCTCAGTCCAGCTCGTATTGCAGTTCCCTGCGTTCTGCTGCACTTCAGTGGCGCTCCCTTAGTTTCTTGTTTTTTGATCAAATAAAATTAATAAACACAGTCAGTTTGTACTCCAGACCCTAGGTGGCAGTGTATGTGGATTGATGGCTCGTCTTTTTGGTTGCTCTAGCCTTCTTTTTCTGTGGCACTCAATACCGTTTTTTTTTTTGTTTGTTTTGTTTTGTTTTTTTGTTTATTTATTTTTGCCTGGGAGCTGAATCCTGGGTGATTTCTCCTGGCTCTGCTTCTCAGTTTCCAGAAAAGCAGTTTCCCCTGCTGTCTCTTAGGGTCAGCCAATCTGGGTGTTCTCTCCTTTGTAATCAGAAGCAAAGTGTTGCAGGGGAACCAGCCCAGGTGCGCGATGGGCGAGTCTGCACGCACTTACAAACAGACTGCTTTCTAGCCCCTATGTTCTCCCTCGTGTGGGATCAGAATGGGTTGCTCCCTAGAGAACCCCACTAGTAGCAACCTTGGGGACCCCCGTCCACTCTCTCGAATCACGCCAGCCCCAACAGTGGGGGGCTTCTGTGGACACAGATTTCTGGGGCTCCAGTGCGCGCTTTTTTTTCCTTCTCTGCTGCTTTCGCTTTCGCTGTTGGGACACAGACACCCCGCATTATCCCCAGTAAAATCCAACCTTTCTGTGGAATCCCCGTGTCCACGCCGGTCAGACTGCCCCGATTCTTAACAATCTGTTCTGTGCCCCTTGGTGTTTTAAAAGAGTCCCGCTTCTGGGGAAGATTATGCCAAACCCAGCACTGGGTCTCCCCAGGCAGGGTTCTTGCTGCAGCCACAGCCTTCTTTCAGTGCAGCTCGGCGCGGGGTGCGCAGTGGCTGCAGTTGCTGCTGGCACAGCGGGGACCCAGATCCCTCACACTATTCCCCGCAAATTCTGACCTTTCCGTGGGTGATTGAAGAACTCCCTTGAATCCACGTGTTTGCGCCGATTGGGGCGTCACAGCTGCTCGATGGTCTCCTCTCTGTGGGTTTTCCAGGCCTCAGAGAAGATCCTCCTTTCCTGGTAAGATGGCTCAGCCTTCCCTCTGAGCCCGTAGCTCTGGGAGAGGTCGCCGCCGCCACAGTGCTGGCTGCTTGGTCAGGAAATCCTGTCCAGCGGACCCTTCCTTACCTTCCTTTAGAGTTCCGCTGCCCCTTAGCTGCCAATCAATATTCCCTGAGTGACTCAGACGCTACTTTTATCTGTTCTGGGGCCAGGGTCAGAACAAGTCCGTCTGTTCGGTCGCCATCTTGTCTCCACCTTCCAAATATAGGTATTTTTAATATTTTTTAAAAGCATACGCAGTGTGGTTTGTGTAGTCACAACTGAAAGTCTACTTTTGTCACTACTTGAATACAGTAAAAGATGTTTCAAAGCTTTATTTCTAGGTCAAGGCTGATAAAATAACACACATTAGAAAAGTGCACGTTCTTTTTTAATATATTTTATTGATTTTTTACAGAGAGGAAGGGAGAGAGATAGAGAGCTACAAACGTCTATGAGAAACATCGACCAGCTGCCTCTTGCACACCCCCTACTGGGGATGTGCCCGCAACCAATGTACATGCGGTTGACTGGAATCAAACCTGGGACCTTTCAGTCCGCAGACTGACGCTCTACCGCTAAGCCAAACCGGTTTCAGCAAAAGTGCACTTTCTTGCATGTCAGTGCTCATTTCCTGAGAGGAACAGCTTTGCCTCAATGACAACAAATAGTGGCAAGCAGGGAACACTACTGCCATGGAATCAACAGGAATGCTGACAGGTTACAAAAGACACATCCTGGGACTGATTACAGGATTATTCTTCCTCCAGCATTGAGTTCTTACATATTGAGAAATGACCTTATAGAAACCAGGGAAATCCTCAAAACAATTAAATGATTTTCTCTGCCAATGACTTCAGCTACAGGAAACATTTTGGAGGTGCTGAGAATGTCTGTACACAAAGGACACAACCAATAGGCCCAGGAATATTTTTGGATTTACGTTCAAGAGACATTTTCGATCTAATTTAATGCAGTCTCTCCCATCACTATGGATATAGTGTTTCTGTCTCAATAGCAGTTTAACTTCAGAGTCTTAAAACAAGTGTCACAGGACTATGAAATTTCGTATTCCATGGCACATGGCTCCTTTGCAGTTTATGGGGAGGAGTTCCGCTAAACACTGTTTATATGTATGTAACACATGCTGTGAACAGAACTTAACTCCTATTGTGAACAGGACAGCAAAATCCTCCTCTTCTGGGTGACCACTGACCTCATCAATAACCAAGGTCCTGGGATGTAAATTAAAAGTACAAAGCCATGCTTGCTTTCTTTCAAGGCCTTGGGCAGCAATGCAAGATAAGCAGGTTGTGGGCAAAGAGTGTCTTTCTGCCATCATGCTCTCCCTTCAGAAGCAGTGAAGATTTGATGTATCTGTTCACACCCGCTTGCTGACAGATCACAACAGTGCTTTCAAGTCATGGCATGCAGTAAATAGAACCAACACAATGAAAGGTACAACAGAAAAATCACCAGAGCCAAGGGGTTCAGATTGGGGAACTGGAACATAAGCCAATCATCACAGCACAGCGTGAGAACCACCTTAAGAGGGACTACTTCTTTGCTGTAGATGAGTATTCTGGACAAACCCTGAGTCAGGCTCATTCCTGGTCAGAGAGGAAGGAAGATCCTGCCAAGAGTTCAGAATATTTCTTTTTGTATTTATTATTTACAAATCTGTGACTTTAAATTTTGCCAGTTGTTCCTTTATAAAAAGAATTTTATTTATTTCAGAGAGGAAGGGAGAGGTAGAGATAGGAACACCAATGATGAGAGGCAATCATCGATCAGCTGCCTCCTCTATGCATCCCACTGGGGATCAAGCCCACAACCTTAGTATGTGCCCTTGACTGGAATCAAAACCAGGACCCTTCTATCTGCAGTCAAACAGGTTATTCACTGTGTCAAACTTCCTAGGGTGTGCTCAAAATATTGAAAATGTACTCAAGCACAAAAGAACATGCAGGGTTTGTGATTGATTCACACTGTAGAGGTGGGCCAGGTGGTAGAGAAGAAATCACTTCAGCCATAAACCTCACAGTGACATCAATCACGTAGTGGACCTGGGCAGGAAAGACAGGGTAGGAGCTCCTTAAAGCCTCACTGGTACCTGAAACCTGGGGAATCTAGCACAGGGTATGTCCTCATAAAAAGGGATCATATTAAGATAAAAGTGTTATCATAGATTCTCCTTCAGTGTTGTTATTCTGGGTAAGAAAAAGAAAACATTCACTACACATTTAAGGCCTATCTCCACTGTGAAGTCTCATTTGGCAAAAGATTTCCCACAATTTGTACACTCAAGGCTTTTACCCAGTGTGAACTCGCTGGTATTTATTAACATTAGACATACTTGTGAAGAACTTCCCAAAATCACTACACTTCTAACACTTTTCTCCAGTGTGAATTTTCTGATGTTGAATGAGTTTAGAACTCTTACTGAAGGACTTCCGACAACCTGTACACTCATATGGCTTTTCTCCATTGTGAACTCGCTGGTGTTTCTTGACATCACACTTATATCTGTAGGACTTATCACATTCACTGCACTTATAAGGCTTTTCTCCAGTGTGAACTCTCTGATGTTGAATCAGTTTAGAACTCTGGCTGAAGGACTTGCCACAAGCTGTACACTCATATAACTTTTCTCCACTGTGAACTCGCTGGTGTCTATTGACATCACACTTATATCTGAAGGACTTCCCACATTCACTACACTTAAAAGGTTTTTCTCCAGTGTGCATTCTCTGATGTTGAATGAGTTTAGAACCATGACTGAAGGACTTCCCACAATATGTACACCAAAATGGATTTTCTCCAGTGTGAACTCGCTGGTGTTTATTGAACTCGGAATTACTTCCGAAGGACTTCCCACATTCACTGCACTTATAAGGCTTTTCTCCAGTGTGGACTCTCTGGTGCTGAATCAGTTTAGAACTCTGACTGAAGGACTTGCCACAACCTGTACACTCATATGGCTTTTCTCCAGTGTGAACTCGCTGGTGTATGTTGAAATGCGACTTATATCTGAAAGACTTCCCACATTCACTACACTTGAAACGCTTTTCAACAGTGTGAATCCTCTGATGTTTAATCAGTTTAGAACTATGACTGAAGGACTTCCCACAATATGTACACCAAAATGGATTTTCTCCAGTGTGAACTCTCATATGTTGATTGAGGTTAAAGATTCCTCTGAAAACTTTCCTACAATTGTCACAATCATAAATCAGTTCTCCAGAACAGACACCATGACACTCAACAACTTTCTGTTTCTTGCTGGCAGCTTTTTCAAGTTCAGCCCACTGGTGATGACTTTTTCCACTGAGATATTCTTGGGAAACCTCACTGCCACCATGTGGCTCCTCAGTGTTCTGAGAGGTCTGGGGCTGGAGGAGCTCTGAGGAAGATTGGACATCTTCCCTAACCTCCCTGTTGTTTGAAGGAACCTCTGATAAATAGAAACTACACCTGGTAATAAATGAGGGTCTAACCATAGCTTCTTTCCAGGAGATCTCTCCACTGACATCCTTCTGTTGCTGGTGAGGGTTTGCACTGAAACAGCAGTCTCTCACACATGAGTCACTGAAGAAGCATTTGTGTTCAAAGTATTCTGCTTGAAACTCAGTCAGGTGCAAAATATCTTTCAATACTGTGAACCACCGCTTACAGGAATGTGACTTCTGGATTGCTGGAGCTGTCTTGGAAGCCCTGATGGGTGACTCTCCTTGTACAGACACACTCTGATCAGAACAGGCCCTTTCCTCATCCTTTTTATGCCAACAACCTGAAAACAGAAAAAAGGTGAGGAAACGAATGAGGACTGTGGTGACAGGGGGAAGTTCCATTACAAAAGTGTGTCGCCCATGACACCTGGGCTCCATGCAATTTTCAGATAAGAAGAGATGTGAAGGAAGCATTAATAAGATTATTCTGTGAAGTTCTGGGCCTCTGCATATCATACATAAAGGAAGGAAGACGACACCAGAAATATGACACAGAGTCCTTTCTTAGGCTAAAAGTGTTCAGTAGAGCTTGCTGCAGGTGACATAGGCAAGCTCTGCAGAATTTTGCTTATGTCTTATTTCCAGAAAAATTGAATAAATGAGTAGTTGGTGTTTGAAACCTACTTAAGCATGGATGGGCAATTCATAACACATGTGTTAAAGAATACAGCAGAGGCAGTATTAAAGAATACAGCAGAAGCAGCAATGCCCAGGAGCAGATGATGTAAAAATGCCATAAAGGTTAGCATAGCCTAAAGCCAGAAAGTCACAGGTAAAACGACATGTCAGAAAGAGTACAGTCAGTAAAAGATAAGGTAGAAATGTGGTATAGCCAGTGGCACCTACATCTGAACACTGATGGAAAAGAACTGGTACCTGGTATGAAGGAAGGTCTGACAAGAACAGTACATGGTTCATGCGAGTAAAGACCATAATCTGGCACTGATAGTCACCCAGGAATTTAGCTATAGGAAAGGGGTAGAAATGGAAGCCATGGATCTGAATATAACCGTTCCAGGAAGAGACAGCAGGTGGGATCAATTAAGCTGTCTGTAAGACCCCTGACTCCCAGAAACTTCAAGCACTTGCTGAAGCAAGTGTTGTAAGAGAAGTCTGTGGAGTCTATTGCTCTGGGCTTTCCACAGTGCTCAGCACTGGCAGCCATAGCACATTTGAAACGACAGGAATATTTGCAGAACCGATGGATTGGTTGTGAGAGAGAGTGTGTATGCCTGGAGAATAAAGTAAGAGAGAACGTCACGTCAGGACACGAGGAGAGATGTGAAGGTCTTACCTGGAGATGATATAAGAGCAAAAACTTCCAGCATCACATCGCGGTACAGAAGTCTCTGAGCCTCATCAAGGATCCCCCACTCCTCCTGAGAGAAGGCAATGACCACATCCTCAAGGTGCATATCCTGTCATAATGGGGAAAGTTCAGCCATGATCAGATTCTCTTCTAATATTCCAATTCTGTCATATTCTTAACTCACCACATCCATCTGTAGAGGGCTACTCCCCACATCAGAGAAGATACCAGGCACCGGTCCCATCAAAGTCAATCTTTCCTTATAGTCCTACTGATGCTGTGTATTCCAACAACAACAATGGGGGTTGAGCAGATAGGAGATACCTGTGCTCTGAGTCTCAATGTGAGTCACACTGTTCCTTCTCAATAACAGTGGTGTAAGGAACTTAGGGTAAAAAGAGCAGTTGCACATAAAGGGAGTGTGAGTGATTTGGCACTGGTCTTGTCAGGTAATATGTGTGTTTTCTCTCAATTTCCCTCCAAGACACAAAAAACATGGCATCACACTTCACCCTTCTGACTCCAAACCCAGATTGCTGAAGCCATTACATTTCACTACAACATTTTTTGTCACATAATTTTCATGCAGCTTCATTCCAAGAGGCACAAACTCCCTGGAAATACAAAAATGCTGTGACAAGGACAGGTTGTTTCCTAATTAGTTTCTTCTTTAAAATTCTAATTTATCACCTCTATAATGTATTTCCCCCTTATCGTCTCCCTTCCTCATGCCAGTGGAGGTTTCAAGCTCAGGTGACGCTGATGTATGCTATCTCATTCCTACTGATCATGGGGCAGCCCTCAACAAGAAACGGCAGTTGTGTGTGTGTAATGTGAGCTCTTCATCTGGCATGTAGAACCACAACAACTTCTCTTTTCAGGAATTACCCTAAATTCCCCATGTCATACCATCCAGTCCCCACCAGAAATGAACTCACCCTTCTTCCATCTTTTTTTTTTTTTTTTTTTAACATATTTTATTGATTTTTTAGAGAGGAAGGGAGAGGGATAGAGAGTTAAAAACATCGATGAGAGAGAAACATTGATCAGCTGCCTCTTGCATATTCCCCACTGGGGATGTGCCTTCAAACAAGGTACATACCCTTGACCGGAATCGAACCTGGGACCCTTCAGTCAGCAGGCCGATGCTCTATCCACTTTCATTCTTATGTTAAAGCCAGGACCCTGCAGCCATGAATTCACATACCCTCTCCAAGTGCATAATATTTTTTTCTACCACACCTGTCTCACACCTGCACTCCCATATCCTAGGCACCCATAGTCATCTCCTTGGCCTCACTCATTACTGAGTAGGCCAGAGAATGCCTAGAAAATTCCAACTGGGTGATGTACTACCCATAATTCATAGCTCACAACCATAGAGGAAGTGTTGTGTCCCTGGTTGTTTTCCCTCCTTCCCACCTCACGTAATGTGAACCACATCAGGTCTCAGATACTCAGAGCCCACCTTCACTGTTACTGCACTTGATGTCTCTGCACCAGTCTCAGCCTTTCATCACTTAAATCCCATCACTTGTGGCCCTCTACCCCATGCCCACGAGCTGAGATGACCACTCACGCCCCTAAGCTATTCCACTAAACCAATGGTAGGTTAACTGCGGCTCGTGAGCCACATGTGGCTCTTTGGCCCCGTGAGTTTTTAGCAAAGGCCAGTTTAGGAGTGCCCTAATTAAGTTAATAACAATGTGCATACCTATGTAGTTTAAGTTTTAAAAATTTGGCTCTCAAAGAAATTTCAATCGTTGTACTGTTGATATTTGGCTCTGCTGACTAATGAGTGTGCCAACCACTGCACTAAACTGACTGCAACAACCCAGCCACAGCAATGGTAACAAACAAACAAACAAACAAACAAACAACAATAAACCTGGTAAGTGTTTAGAGAAGAAAATAAGCACCAAACACAGTCTCATTTTCTTTGAAATACTCTTTGGCATCCAATTCAAAACCAACACACACACACACACACACACACACAAACACACACACACACACAAATGGTGATCTGCAACTCCTATGTGGTCTATACATTTTCCACTACATTTAAGGCAGTCTTCCTATTGAACTGCCCATCAAAATTCTAGATGCTCTTGAACTGCTCTCTGAAATACCCTAACAGGCCAGAAAATAGAAGTTTTGTATCTCCTATGAACAGAACACTTCCTACTATGAATTTCTCCATCTGAGCTGATGATGTTTCCATACATTCAGGTGCTAAACCCAAGCCTTAATTTCAACTCTATTACCTCTCTGTCTCTCTCAACCCCAACATTAGAAAATCCAGGTGGCCACACCTAAATCACCGATCCAGAATGCAACTGCTACTTCCATCTCCACAGCCACCATCATGAGCCAGTTACCATCACACGGGTCCAATCCATCACAGCTGCTTCCTTTCTAGTCTTTCTTCCTCCTCCTCACAGGCATATTGTTCATCATGCTGCAGCCGCCAGGAGTCTAATGAGACCTGGTTCAGATCACCACTGCTGCAAATCTGCCCCACTCCCATCATCTGCAGAGCAGACTCCAAAGTTGTCACAATGCTCCTCTAGATCTGATTTTCTCCCATTTTTAATAATTCCCTCTTTTTATTTATTTTTTAAAGACTTCTTTAAAAAAATATTTTACTAGAGGCCTGGTGCATGAAATTTGTGCATGGGGGTGGGGGAGGGGGGTGTCCCTCAACCCAGCCTGCACCCTCTCCAATCTGGGACCTCACAAGGGATGTCCATCTGCCCGTGGGATCAGGCCTAAACGGGCAGTCAGACATCCCTCTAACAACCCAGGACTGCTGGCTCCCAACTGCTCGCCTGCCTGCCTTCCTGATTGCCCCTAACCACTTCTGCCTGTCAGCCTGATCACCCCCTTACCACTCCCATGCCAGCCTGATTGATGTCTAACTGCTCCCCTGCCAGCCTGTTTGCCCCCAACTTCTCTCCTCTGCTCGCCTGGTCATCCTTAACTGCCCTCCCCTGCAGGGTTGATCGCCTCCAACTGCCCTCCTTTGTAGGCCTGGTCCCTCGCAACTGCCCTCCTTTGCAGGCCTGGCCAGTGCCTCCAACTGCACTCCCCTGCTGGCCACCTTGTGTCCACACGGGGGCAGGATTTTTGACCACATGAAGGCAGTTATCTTGATTTTGTGTGTTGGAGTGATGGTCAATCTGCATATTACTTTTTTTAAAAAAAATATATATTTTATTGATTTTCCACAGAGAGGAAGGGAGAGAGATAGAGAGCTAGAAACGTCGATGAGAGAGAAACATCGACCAGCTGCCTCCTGCACACCCCCTACTGGGGATGTGCCTGAAACCAATGTACATGCCCTTGACCAGAATCGAACCTGGGACCTTCCAGTCCGCAGACTAACGCTCTACCACTGAACCAAACCGGTTTCAGCTGCATATTACTCTTTTATTAGATAGGATAAAGGCCTGGTGCACTGGTGGGGGCCAGCTGGTTTGCCCTGAAGGGTGTCTTGGATTAGGGTGGGGCTTCCCTTGGGGTGTGGGGCGGCCTGAGCGAGGGGCCTGTGGTGGTTTGCAGGCCGGCCACAACCCCTGGCGACCCAAGCAGAGGCCCTGGTATCTGGAATTTATTTACCTTCTACAATTGAAACTTTGAAGCCTGGAGCAGAGCCAAACCTTCTGCTTGCTCTATGGCTGCCACCATTTTTGTTTGGATTTACCTTCTACAATTGAAACTTTGTAACCTTGAGTGAAGGCCTAGGCTGGCTAGGGCAGGTGGAAAGCTTGGCTTCTTCTGTTGCCTGGGAAACCCAAGCCTCCCTCCTGCTCTCTGTGGCTGTAGCCATCTTGGTTGGGTTTATTTGCATATTCACTCTGATTGGCTGGTGAGTGTGGCTTGTGGGTGTAGCGGAGTGATGGTTAACTTGCATACTACTCTTTTATTAGGTAGGATTGATTTTTTACCGAGAGGAAGGGAGAGGGATAGAGAGTCTAGAAACACTGATGAGAGAAACATCGATCAACTGCCTTCTGCACAGTCCCTATTAGGGATGTGCCCGCAACCAAGGTACATGCCCTTGATCAGAATCCAATCTGGGACTCTTCAGTCTGCGGGCCAACACTCTGTCCACTGGCCAACCTGGTTAGGGCTACCTCCCTCTTTTTAAAAAGAGGATGCCTGCAAGACTGAACTGGTTTGATCCTTACTCCATGTGTTTACTCATTCTGGGAGGATGTTCTACATCTCATTCCTCTAATTGCCAAAATCAGGGAGCACTTCATACAACCCTAGACCTGAACTTAGGATCTGGGCTTAGTGTTTGTTCAAAGTCCCCAGGCCCAAATGCTGGAAGAGTGGCAGGAAAGTCCCAGGAATCCACTATCTCAGAGGCCACAAGAGAGTGAGGCCCTGAAATAAGCTCCACAAACCAGTATCCCTAAGCGATGTTGCATTTGCAGGAACTTGTGGAAAGCAAAGGTCTGCTGAGAGCCTTGCAAACACTGCCAGGATCCATGGGCTCGGGCTGCTCAGGATCTTTCCCTAGACCCAGGGCCAGCTGACCGAGAGATGACCACATTACATCAGGGCCTCAGTCCTAAAGGCACACTCTTGCCTAGTTTGCTATCTTTTAAAGGACTTCTTACTCCTGCCCCCTACTGGTATCCTCTCCTTTCTAGTTTCTTCTTCCTCTGAGCAGTTGGGAAGTTTAGAACCCTACTTCAGATAATGTCCCTCTTTTATTCTCCACCATCGATGGGCCTAGGTTCCTGAGAATGAAACTAAAACTTCTCACACAATATTTTGCTTTTTTGTTGTTGTTGTTTGTTTGCCTTTAGATACAAAACAAGCTCAGGATTCCTGAATTCTTTCAGCTCAGCCACACCAATCAAAACCTTACAGGGGGGCATTGCAAGCAGCCTGTCACCCTCTTTCCTTCATACTCTATGTATCACCCACAAGTGATTCACTATTCTGGATGTTGTGACCTGGGCTTCAGAACTTGACATGCACCCAAGGATGAAGGGTAAATGGAATGAGGATGAACAGTACTCTGCAAGAAAAATGGAGTCAGGGAAGCACACAGGTCTCAATACTGGCTGTTTCTGCTCAACAAGCTACAGACAAACCACTGCACAAGGGGGCACTGCCTCTGATGGCTCATCCTCTTGTAATCCAGCACTGGAGCTTAAGAATGTGAACAGAACAAAGAGCTCAAAATGCCCACCTTGAGAAAGAAGCTGAAAGTAATACCCAAGCCAATCACCATGGGTAAATACACCTGTCCTGAGCTTTCATTGGCTAACCACAGCCATCACTGGGCGCCTTGCCCTTTGGGTGACTTAGTTTTTCTGGCCCAACGGGTGGCATTAAGATCCCAGTCACTGATGGATCACTGCAAACACTGGTACTGGAGCGCCCCAGTGACACTGGGAAATGCTAACTTTAGGATCTGGTGGCTGATCCCAGGTTTCTATAATAGGAAGTGCAACTGACCTCTTCTTTGGAGACATCATTTCAGATTCCATGAGCATTTTAGAATGTTCACTGAGGTGAAAAACATTATTTCAGTTACTCCTGAAGACCACAAATCTGAATGGATATATTGTTTATATGTTTATTTGAATTTTAGTATAGAGTATAGAAGGGAAAGCAAAAGAGAGAAACACAGATTTGTGCCTCGTGCATGGCCCCTCCCACCTACTGGGAATCCACCAAGAAAGCCTGGCTTGTGCATCACCAGAAATTAAACTGGTAGCCTTCTGTTCATGGGACTACACTCAACCAGAGACCCACTCCAGTCATCACATTTTTAGTTTTAACAAAAAATATCACATTGTTAAGATAGAATATACATAATCCTACCCTTTTTGTTTAAAAACAAAATTTGAAAACATACATAGGTGAACAAGTTGACATTTCCTACATTGTCTACATGTTTGTAGTCAGTACACATTGTGAAGCTATGGAGTTAAGAGTTACTGAATGTTTACTACATGTGCAAGGCCCTGGATTCAATGCTTCACTTGCATTATTATTTCAAGGTAAATTGACTGCTTGTGGAGTTTAATAAAAGGCAGGGCTAGAAGTCAAACCCATGTGTCTCTAACAACAGAGCTCTGGCTTCTAATGTTAGGCTCTCCTGCCTCCTAGAGAGTAGAGTTGGCAATGTATAACCATTAGGATGGGCTAGATCAGTGTTTTTCAACCTTTTTTGGGCAAAGGCACACTTGTTTCATGAAAAAAATCACGAGGCACACCACCATTAGAAAATGTTAAAAAATTTAACTCTGTGCCTATATTGACTATATATAAAGTAATTCTCTTGAATAGGAATCAAATAAACACAAAGAAAGTATTTTATAATTACTTTATTATGAAATATTAAGTAAACAAAATAGTGAAAAATTATAAAATTCTTGTCTTGTCTGCACCTACAGCACACCAGGCAACATCTCGCGGCACACTAGTGTGCTGCGGAACAGCGGTTGAAAAACGCTGGGCTAGATATTGTGGATAACAAGCTAAAGAAGTATCTTTCTTGGTCATGCTACATGTCCTCCCTGGTTCTCCTGGGACTGGAACAAAAGGTAGATACCTCCTACATACTCAGAGATGGACAGCAACAGTGGCCACTCTCAGTGCTTCCAGATTTTTCTGTCAGCTTCACTCCCAGCATATTTCATTGATCAAAGCACATCACAGGGCTGCAGCCAAATTCAGGGGGTCCGGAAGAGAACCTGACCTATGTGATGGGCCTCATTTATGTGATCACATGACCACCTCTTTTGGGGCTGTGCATAGGCAAAGAGATGGGTGTGCTTTGGTAGGAAATGACAGCGGAAAAAAGCCAGTATGGTTCTCTCTTTCTTCATCCACATAGACTTTGTCGCAGAGCTGCCCAAAACCATCACTGTCAAGATTCAAAGGAGTGAACTTTAATAAAAGAAGACTGGTTAGATATTATTAGCAGCAAACTCAAACCCATTTCTGAGCATCAGTTGCCTCCTGCACACCCCCTCCAGGGGATGTGCCCACAACCAATGTATATGCCCTTGATCGGAACCGAACCCTGGACCTTTTAGTCCGCAGGCCGACACTCTATCCACTGAGCCAAACCGGTTTCGGCCAATCCTTGTTTCTTGCTCATCCCTGTTTCTCTGTCTCTCTCCCTCTCCCTTCATTTCTACATCTAAAATCAATAAAAATATGTATTTTAAAAAACATACCTGCAGGTTCCTGATTCAGCTCACTCTTTACTCCAAGCCTTTGCACATTCTGGAAACTGTGTCTGGAGGACCGCGCACTCACTACACTGGTTGTCAGAAACAAGGTTCACATCATGAAGTCCTAGTTGTGACCTTAGGCGTCTGGGCTCAGTGTTTGTTCAAAGTCCCCAGGTCCAAGGGCTACAGGAGCGGCTGACAGTCCCAGGACTCTACAACCTCAGAGGCCACAAGTGTGTGAGGCCCTGAAATAAGTTCCACAAACACGTACACCTAATTGATTCTGCATCTGCAGGATTTTGTGGGGGAAAATGATGGTCTGTTGGGAGTCTGACAACCAGCAGGCTCTATGGGCTCAGGCTGCTCAGTGCCCGCCCAGCCCAGAGGCCAGGTGCCTGTATGATCTCAGGGCTCAGTCCTCAGTGCTCAGTACTTAGTACTCTTCCAGTTCCCTTATCATTTACAGGACTGCCCCTTCCTGTCCACAGCCGCTGTCCTCTGTCTTCCTCTGAGCAACGTCAGAAAAGTTGGAACTCTGCCTCAGAAAATGTCCCTCTCTTCACAACCATCCATGGCCCCGGAATTCTGAGAGTGAAAGTAAAACTCCTCGTGCAAAACCACAGCTCAGCTCTTTGCTGCCTTCACACCCACAACAGGCCCGGGTTTCCCAGTCCTCCCCGCTCAGTGTCACCATCACGTCCTCACACAGTGGCTCGGCAGCCGTCCACCCTCCTCCCCATCACCCCGGGCCCCCGGAGGGACTCACCGTCCTGAGCGGGGCCCGGGCGGCGGGCCCCGGGGAGGCCGCTCCGCGGGCGGGCGGGCGGGCGGGCCCCGGGGGTCAGGGCGGGACCGGAGGGCCCCGGGGGTCAGGGCGGGACCCGGAGGCCGCTCCGCGGGCGGGCGGGCCCCGGGGGTCAGGCCGCGGGGACGCAGTGAGCGGAGGAGCCGGGAGGCGCGGGACGCCGATCTCCTCGGGCTGTGGGGGCTCCCGGCGCCTCAGACACGCCCTGCCCCGCAGGCAGCGGCCCCCGGGCCTCCTCCGGCTCCGACGGGCGCCCTGAAGCCTGGGACTCTGTGAACAAAGCCCTAAGAGGGTAAAACGACCACTGTGAGGAGGAAGGCGCAAGTCCCGCCCTACCCGGGTGCGCATACATCATAATTCCCTTTGGCTCCGCCCACGTAAGTGCTGGGCCTTCTGGGTAATGTAGTTTTCTCAACCGCACGCAGGAGTACTAGCATCCCAGCCAATGGCTTAGGTCCCAGGTCGTCAAACTGCGGCTCGCGAGCCACATGCGGCTCTTTGGCCCCTTTGAGTGTGGCTTTTCCACAAAATACCACGGTCTGGGCGAGTCTATTTCGAAGAAGTGGAGTTAGAAGAAGTTTAAGTTTAAAAAATGTGGCTTTAAAGAAATTTCAATCATTATACTGTTGGTATTTGGCTCTGTGGACTAATGAGTTTGCAGACCACTGACAGGTGAATACAGGGATTGTGGCCCAGCAAGGGACGCCTGGGGAGGGACTAGATGGGACCAGAGGCCTGGCTAACTGGAGCTGACAAATCTCTGAGGGGAAGAAGGTGGAGAGGACTGTAAGAGATTCACCAAAGAATAAACAGTACACAGAGGGGGAAATGGGAAACATAATGCTATCAACAATAAAAAATATATAAATTTTCATAAATTTTAAAGTAATGTAGCCCAGCTGGTGTAGCTTAGTGTTTGAGCCTTGACATATGAACCAGGAGGTCATGGTCCTTTTCATTTCATTCTTATTTTAAAAAAATATTTATTGTTTAAATTATTACACATAGTATTACATATAACTCCTTTTCCCCATAACCCCTGCTATGCCAAGAATATATTACAAAGATGAAAGAAGTAATGCATATGCACAGGGCCTTTCTGAGCCCTCCTATTTTTAACAGCCAAGGACTGACTGGAATAACCCCAGTGGCTTTGGGGACGGGAGTCTCCTGAGAGAATGTGGGTAGATCTGAAAGTACAGCAGTTAAAATCCATTACGGGTTGCATGAACCTCCTCTTAGCTGTCTTCAAGTATTTCTGGGTAAAGTGGTGCAGACATAAAGATATAAATTAGAGATATAAGTTAGAGGCAATTTCATAGCTCAGTAATTTAATTAATGAGAAACTATTAAGCATCTACTCTTATAAAAACAATGAAAATAAATAATGAAGAAAATAATTCATTTCTCACGGATGGCATTGGGAGAAAGTAGACAATAAACAAATACTTAACAGGCCAAGTGTGAACAAAAAAGTGACCACACATCGCTTCTCGGCCGTTTGGCTAAGATCAAGTGTAAAAAAGTGACCACATACTAAACCTGACAAGCCCAGGGGAGGTGCCTGGCAGCCCTTACAAACTCAGAGACCTAACGTCACCACAGTGTTGTCAGTGGAAGTGGGTTATCCACCGGGTGTTTGGAGTTGGGTCCTTACAATATAACATAAGAAAAAGAAATGTCTGAGACTCACACAGGAGGAGGAGTGATTGACATCCCTGGGTTTGCAAAGTCCCGTTCCCCTTAATCCAGCTGGGAAATGTGCAGCTGGGGATTCAGCAGAGCCTGAAGCAGAGCCAGTGTCCAGAGTTTCCATGGTGGAGCTGGGTCCTGCATAACATCAGGCTGGTGCAGTCCATTAGTCGATCGTGTGTGGGGTCCACACGGCCTTGGGCTATGTGGGCAAAAGCAGGAGCATGAGAGTCCCGAGGGCCAGCAGCATGGGCCTAGCAAGAGAGAGAGAACTCCTTTGTTTAGGAGGTAAGTGTCTCAAATCCCCTCGCACTTGCAGTAGCCACACTCATTGTAACCAGTGACCTGCTCCCAGGTGTTAGTGACAGGCAAGTACCTTCCCTGTTTCACGGAGACTTGACTGGGCCTGCATCTCCTCTTCCCCTGTCCAGTCCCTTCCCCCTGCCACCTGCTGGGAATAGCCCTGGGGAGTGTTAAACTGCCGTTTTCTGGCGAAGCTGCACACAAGACATGCCTATTCCCTGTGGCCTTCCCTTTGCTCCTCTGTTGGGAGCCGAGTCCCCTACCGATCTGAGAATGGGGGATGGAGCAAGGGTGGGCAGCCCTGCCTGCTCTCCCCCAGGAGTCGGGTCACTTGGGGACGTGGCAAGCAACAGTGTCCTTCGTTCTGCTGTGCGTGCGAGAATTGGAATCTGCAAACATGTCCTTGAATTAACATAGCAGAGCACAGCTGGATGAACCTTTCCCAGGCAGATATCTTCCTGCGGAGGTCTTAAGGAACTGGCACGTAGCATCATGTTCTTGGAGAAAGCCATTTGGAGGAACGCCCAGCTTTAGTGTATAAAAGAGATTGTGTCCTTAATAAACTTGCTGCAGTGCCATCGAGCATTCCAGCCCTCCTGAAGCCCCGCTGTTCCTGTCTTTCTTTTTCTCAGCCTCCTAGCCATACCTTCAGGACCTGTTTTACCGGCTGGTTCCGGTACTCCTCTCCAGTTATTTGCACCTGGGTTTGTTTCGACGGTATCACTGATGCAAAAAAGCAGCAGACCATTTGATGGATGAGAACAGAAAACCCCAAAACCAAAAACACAACCTAAGAATTTAATGCACAGTAAAGTGACTTTATTTTATTTAAAAAAAAATATATTTATTGATATTTTTTTACAGAGAGGAAGGGAGAGAGATAGAGAGCTAGAAACGTCTATGAGAGAGAAATATTGACCAGCTGCCTCCTGCACACCCCCTACCGGGACGTGCCCGCAACCAATGCACATGCCCCTGACTGGAATCGAACCTGGGACCCTTCAGTCTACCACTGAGCCAAACTGGTTTTGGCTAAAGTGACATTTTAAACTAGGCGAGAAAAGGTGTTTTGTGACAGGTGAATAGTCCCTTTTTAACAAAAAGTTCTTAGAAGTTAATACCATGCTCCAGAATAAAGCTTCGATTGATTAAACATTCATTTGGGGGAAATAAAATGTAAGTGTAAGAGGTGGGCCAAAGGGGAGATTAAGAGGCACCTGGAAAGAGGTTTTATTTAATCTGGAGGACAGGCACTGGTTTCCCACAATTTGCACTTGCAGACACATATTGCCACAGTCTGAAGCCATGAAAACATCCATCTGTCCTTGCATCAGGCACATCCCCTGGATCTTGGCTGGGGTGCAGAGGGATGAAGAAGAAAATAAACCGAGTCACAAGGAGATTTAGAGATGTTTTCAATGGGAGTTTTCTGGAGCACCAGACCTTGAGCACACCACCCTAGCCCTGGTCTTGGGCAAAAGATTGCCTTTCACAGGGGTGAGTAACCTTCACAAGTGTCTGGAAACACTTGGCCAACTCCCAGGGATGTTTGAACAGAACCCGCCCCTGCCCACAGGTGGTTCCTGAGATTTGAGAGGCTTGGGCCTCACACATGGGCTCTTGCTGCTCTTGACTGCAAGGCTCTGTGCACATGGGCAGTGATGTCAGAGAATGTTGCTAGGTTACTATGATTGTGAGCTGGGAGATGCTAGACTTCTAAACTGCCAAACTGCCCTGCTTGAATGCAGTGGTGTGAGGTGGTTGGCTAGAGAGCTAGTTTTGGGCTCAGGAGGCACAAAAATGGGAAGGGAAGGTAGGCTACACTGAAGCCTAGACTCTTCTCTATCATGAAAAAGGTGTTTTCTTTTTTGGAGAATGCCAGAGTGCCATTCCAGGACTCCCCTACCAGCGGGACCAAGGACTCCCCTACCAGCGGGGCCAAGGACTGCCCCACCAGCGGGACCAAGGTTGGCCCCACCAGCGGGGCCAAGGACTGCCCCACCAGCGGGGCCAAGGACTCCCCTACCAGCGGGGCCAAGGACTGCCCCATCAGCGGGATGATGGTCACTCCTACCAGCGGGGCCAAGGTTGGCCCCACCAGCGGGGCCAAGGACTCCTCCACCAGCGGGGCCAAGGTCGGCCCCACCAGCGGGACGATGGTCACTCCTACCAGCGGGGCCAAGGTCTGCCCCACCAGCGAGGCCAAGGTCTGCCCCACCAGCGGGGCCAAGGTCTGCCCTACCAGCGGGGCCAAGGTCGGCCCCACCAGCGGGATGATGGTCACTCCTACCAGCGGGGCCAAGTTCAGCTTTACCAGAGGGGCCAAGGTCGGTCCTCTCGGCGGGGCCAAGGTCGGCTTTACCAGAGTGGCCAAGGTCTGCCCTAGCAGTGGGGACAAGGACACCCCTACCAGCAGCTTAATGATCACTCCTCTCAGTGGGGGCAGGGACAGAACTGCCAGAGAGGGGTACAGTATCCGGAAACGCAAAAGGCCCTGCATTCTAGACGAAAATCTGAATGAGCTCCACAGAGCTGCCAGAGATAACAACCAGTGGAGAATGAAAGTACTCCTCCTTTTAGGGAAAAGTGACGTGAACGAAAGGGATAAGATTAGCAGGTAATAGGGGCTGCAAGGCTGGGGGCCCCGGGGTCCACTGGGAGGAGGTGGGTGGGCCTGGGAGAGATGTACCCTTGCTTGGGCTCAGCAGCTGGAGACCAGCCCTCCTGTCAGCCAGGGCACTGGGCTGACTTCCCTCTGGGCCCTGCAGCACTTCTCTGGTGGACACCTGACCTGGGGTCTAGCGCTCAGACCAAGTTTGTAAGTAGCAGAAACAAAAACATAAAGACCCACTCATAATTCCTCTTACAGAACACTTTACTGGCAACTTTTAAGTGATTCAATTGCATATCAATAATTGAAATGAAATTGAACATATGCAACACTTTATATTTGATGTACACATTTTTATACCATAATGTTGCATACTATAGAAAAGTGAATAATGAGAGAGATAATTCCCATAATGGATCAACTTCTAGGCGAAAAGTTCTTCAGATAAAACCCAATAACCACTTTATATCAATGTATGCCTATGTTCTTTATTAAAAATATTTTATTGATTTCAGAGAGGAAGGGAGAGAGATAGAAGCATCAGTGTTGAGAATCATTCATTGGCTGCCTCCTGCAGGCCCCACACTGGGGATTGAGCCCACAACTCAGACCTGTGCCCTGTCCTGAATCAAACTGTGACCTCTTGGTTCATAGGTCGATGCTCACCTACTGAGCTGCATCAGGGCTCACCTATGTTCTTTATTAAGGGACCTCAGAAGGATTTGAAGTGGGAAGATGGCTGTTTAGGAAGATTCAATTTCTGAAAATGTGTGCTCTTTCTATGTTTATCAGTTTTACAACCAAATAGATATGGTTTAACATTTTTCAAGTTACATGTTATCATTTATCGTTATGATGAGATTAAGAACATTTTTTGTATAGTAGACAAGGTTTATCATTTTAGATATCAACATATACTATAGATTTCCACAAAGTAGTTGTTTACTAATAGCTGAAAAGAGAGGTAAATGACTGAAACAGAATGGAAAATGACCAAACGCCCAAATATATGAAAGACTTTAGAACTTGATGCTGGTAACATTTCATGCTTGTAGGAAAAGGTCAGAGACAAATGGTGGAGAAATATATGTTGAGTATTTAGAGAAAACTAGCTAGATTTTATGTCCTCCAAATAAATTCCAGATTTAAAAATTTAAATATACAAAATGAGAAAAGTTCCAGAAGGAAACACAAATGCCTACTTATACTTCTTTTTTCTTAAAAAAAAAAAATTTTTTTTTTATTGATTTCAGAGAGGAAGAGAAAGAGAGAGATAGAAACACCAGTGATGAGAGAGAATCATTGATTGGCTGCCTCATGCATGCCCTCTCCACCCCCCTACTAGGGATTGCACCTGCAACCTGGGCATATGCCCTTGACCAAAATGGAACCTGGGACCCTTCAGTGCCCAGACTGATGCCCTGTTTACTTAGCTAAACAAGCCAGGGCTATTTATACTTTAAAAAAATGATTATAAACACTTCAAAAGATAGATTTCTAGAGATTGATTGAGCAATATAAAAAATTCAAATCCTCTGTGTGTCAGAAATTAATATTAACAGGGTAAAAGAAGAAGTACCAGCAAAATATATGCAATGTATGTGTATCAGAGAAAAAAAGTCTTCATTTTACAGAGAAATGTTTGAAATCAACAAGAAAAAACTAATTTGAAAGTGGACAAGTATATTTGCATATGTACAAGGGACCAATGGACAAAGGAAAATATTTAGTGTCCTTAGTAGGAAAAGGAATTTAAGTTAAAAGAGGAAAATAGTATTTTCCATTCACACGGTCTGTGAAGATGACCAGTGATTATCCTCATACTGCTGTTTAAAGTTTAAGTTGCTTCTGACTTTTGCCATAGGCAATTTGGGGCTGAGTACCACATTAAGAATATATTTATATTCTCTATACGCATCAATTTTATTTATGCTAAAATATCTTTATGAAATAGACAAATTACATAGCTTGTTTTATTCAGCACTGCTTAAAATAGCAATATAATAAGTAGAAAAAGGTAAGTTTGGTTACACACATACACAAACAGGCCAAAAGTATGCAAAATGTGATATAATTTATTTCTGAGTATTTGTATTAAAAATGAGCATTGCTTTAAAAAACCTGATTTCTGCAATGATCCTGAACCAACATTCTAGTAAGTATTATTTTGAATGAAATAATACTGGGGAAGAGCAATAATATGAATCCTGCACTGATCAGATTGATTGCTCACTTCCTGTTTTTTTGGACTTATGTTTGAAAAATTTTTGAGGATTGTTATCTTCAGAAGTAAAGGGAATCTCTTTTTACATTTCTTTTTATTGTTGACACTGTTACAGATGACCCCCATTCCTCTCCCCCGTCTTAGTGCCTTCCCACCCAGCCCCTTTCAGCCTTCACTTCACAGTGGTCTGTGTCCCTGAGCTGTGCAAATATGCATATATGTTCTTTGGTTAATCTCTTTGAGTCCTCCCAACCCCTCCCCTGAGATCTGTCAGTCTGTTCCCTGTATCCATGGCTCTGGTCCTATTTTGTTTGTTAATTCATTTTGTTCCACATGTAAATGAGATCATATGGTATTTGTCTTTCTCTGATTGGCTAATTTGCTCAGCATAATAATCTCCAGGTCCATCCATGCTGTTGCAAAGCATATGAGTGCCTTCTTTTTTATAGCAGCGTAGTATTATCCCATTGTGAAAATGTTCTACATCTCTATCTACTCATCTGCTGATGGGCACTTGGGCTGCTTTTTATCTGTGCCAGTAGAGTGTATGCATATATCTAATTACATACATATGTGTTTTATTTTATATATATTTATTATATATAATATGCAAATGATTACAGATTAATCATTTTAGTTGTGTGCTTATGAAAATAAAATATCAAAAATATTGCCCAGAATAACTCATTATAACTCATATAGTTGGTTGGAGTGCTGTCTGGTATAGCTCTTGTACACTGAAAGGGCGTGGGTTCACGCATATCTAGGTTGTGGGTTCGATCCCTGGTCAGGGTACCTACGGGAGGGAACTGATCTCCATCACATTGATGTTTTTCTCTCTCTCACTTGCCCCTCTCCCTCCCTCTTTCTCTAGAATGAATTAAAAATAATTTTTATAGTTAATTTTTGTCTTGTTTTGACAGGATGACAGATGTCTCCTATTTTTCCCCCCATTTATGTCCCCCCTCAACCCAGCCTCCACCCCACCACAGGCCTTTTCCATACTATTGTCTGTGTCCATGGTTATGCAGATATGTATATATGTTCTTTGGCTAATCTCTTCCTGTTCCCCCTTCCCCACCCTGAGACCTGTTATTCTGTTCCCTGCATCCATACCTCTGGACATATTTTGTTCATCAGTTTATTTTGTTCATTAGATTCCACATATAAGTGAGATAATGTAATATTCATCTTTCTCCAACTGGATTGTTTATTTAAAAAATAGAAAATAGAAATGATTATTACTATTCCAGAAGTATCATTTTAATTTATAAAAGTTTTCTTTAAAAATATTGAGCTCTCCCATTGTTTATTCATTCTTTCAATCTGTTTGTACATGAAACATAACCTGAATATCTATTATGTAGCAGGACCCTTTCAGTCTCTCTCCCAGAACCTTTTTTTAATTCTTAAAAGGTTCATGTTTGCCAATATGAGCAAAAGGAGACATTAAAAATGGAAACATTAGAATTTAACCACAGTTGAAGCTTTTTTCTCCCTGTTTTCAAACAAAAGTATTTCTGAAGGTAGGAAATTGTAAAAAATAACTATTCCCTGCCATTTTGAAAAGTATAATACTATCTATATATATAAAAGCCAAGTGACCAGAACAACAGAACAACTGGAATGACCGGTTGCTATGACGTGCACTGCAGCGGCCAACTAGCCTGATCTGGGCCCTGATTGGCTGTGGCCTCTCCCCATGGTAGTTCCTGACCCCAATCAGCCACCTCATCCTGATGGGGGGGACTGGACAGCCAAATGCCCATGGCCTCTCCCCCCTGCTGGCCTGGCCCAGACCCGCCCCCATCAGGGAGGGCTGGCCAGACCTCACCCATGCATGACTTTGTGCCTCAGGTCTCTAGTTAAATAATATTGATCATTGGGAACATCTATTTTCCAGACAATCTATACCGGGTACATCTATATATTGGACAAAATGAATCATCCTATTTATTTGAATGCTGCATTTCCTTTGGCTTAAGTTTTCTTAAAAATCAAAGTATAAATTACTTTTAAAAATTCTTGTTTTGCTTTTTTAGTTCTCTTTCCCCCATAAGGCTTTTAAGAACTTAAATTTATTTAAATGCCAACCATTTATTAGAACTGCAAGAGCAATGTTGTACTCACCATTATGCCGCTTAATGTAAGGCAACATGGATGGCATGATGCCAGTATTCAGTATTTTATGCATCAATAAACTTTTTAAAATGCTGTCAATAATAGTTGTAACATGTTCTGAATTAGAAATTGGACTCCAATGTCAGAGATGTTAAAGTGTGAGAAGATAAGCATTTTAGAATCATTGAAATACTGGTCTGCAGAGTAGGTATAATGAGATCATTGTATTTAATTGAAATGTCTTTATAAAGTGGTAGTAATAATGACACTAATATTATCTAACAATTATTGTGTGCTAGGAACTGTAGTAAACACTTTGCATAGATTCTCATTTAAGCAAACAGTGACGTCCTGGGAGATAATTACTATTTTTATATCCATTTTGTTGATGAGGAAGTTGAGGCGCAGAAAGGCCAAGGGATACCTAGTAAGTGACAGTTGAAATAGGATCAGACCCAAGTTGAGCTGAACTCCCAGGTCATCTTCTCTCTACTCAAATAGGCTGCCCCTTCATTAATGTGGTGAGTAACAAGCACTAATAACTATTGCAACTGTTTTCAGAAGAAAACGCAGTATTTGTTTTGAAGTCATAGAGATAAATGTTTACAATGACATGGATAATGTGTGTTTGAGACAGTGCCCTTTAAGTTCCTAAAGAGTGCTCTGTCTTCCATAGGACTGCTCTCCATGTGGCCTGTGCCTATGGCCAGGCAAAGATGGTGAGACTCCTAATAGAGAGAGGATGCCAATTTGACCTCTGTGACGTGGAGAATAAGTCAGCTATGATTCAGGTATGCACTCACCAACTATGTCAGCATAATTACTTAGAATAAAAATGGATTTACCTCATTGGCTATGAATCATTGGTGAAAGAATGAGAAGGGTTTGATTTAATTACTTAGAATAAAAATCAATTCATCTCATTGAACTAAAAATCATTGGTGAAACTTGTGGAATGTTTACTTTGATTCCTAGAATTTATAATTTATTTCCTGGCATAATACTGACAGGCCCTACAACACCGGAATACGAACTGTGCAAATGTGCTGCTAGATTATGGTGCAGATCCAAATATAGCAGACATCGAAGGCAACACTGCTCTCCACTATGCTGTCCGTAATCACTGTGTCGGAATGGTGAAAAGACTGCTCTCCTGCAAGGCAGATGTTGAAGTGAGAAATAAGGTATTGCTCAAGTAACCTTATTGACAAAATATTCGAAATACATATTTTAGTTTAGTTACAAGCATTCTTAAAAAAATATGTTTGTATTGAGAGAGGAAGGAAGCGGGGGAGAGAAACATCAATGATGAGCAAGAATCATCCATTGGCTGCCTCCTGCACATCCCCTACTGAATATTGAGCCCACAAATCCAGCATGAGCCCTGACCTGCCATCAACTGTGACCTCTAGGTTCACGGGTCTATATTCAAACACTGAGCCACACCAGCTGGGCACAATAACTACCGTTATCTTTCTCACATACATATACTGAATATGATATATCAGGCCCTGTCACCATGGGAACAACTCCAAAGCTGAGTTAGAGAGGGCAGGAGAAATGTAGTGTCCACAGACGGGGGCGAAGCTCTGTCTCCCTTCCCACCCAGAAGGAAGGACTTGCCGTTAGTGCCTGGGCGTGGGAGAGAGGCTCAGAGCCCGCTAAGGACTGAAGGCCTGGGGGAGTGAGGAGATGCTGGGGACTGGCTGCTATGCTGGCAGGGGCTTAGGAAATGGTGCTGCTGGGTATCAGGGGGAGGAGGAGGCCTAGTGCCCAGCAAGGGGAGCTGGGTGAGTGCAAGTGGGAAGAGGAAGCCCCAGTCCACAGGCAAGAAAATAACGATAGTGTACCACGATACGAATAAAGATTCTTGGAACCAGCACTGCACATGTTGGAAGTGAGATTTGGAGAGTGATGTTGCAGCTTATCTGTTGAAGAGGGAGTGGAGGCCATTTTAAAGCGAAGGACAGCCAGTGACTGCACAGGGGTGAGAAGAAAGAGGCTCTTATATTTTTTAAAATCCTCACCATAGGATATTCTTTCCCATTGATTTTAGAGAGAGAGTGGAGGGATGGAGGGATGAGAGAGAGAGAGAGAGAGAGAGAGAGAGAGAGAGAGAGAGAGAGAGAGAGAGAGAGAGGGAGAGAGATCTATGTCAGAGAGACACATGGATTTGGTGCTTCCCCCACAAACTCCCTCTGGGGTTACGGATCCAACCTGCAACCCAGGGACGTACCTTTGAACAGGATTCTAACTCAGCCCCTCTATGTGCAGGCTGACACTCCAGCCATCGGGTAACACTGGCCAGAGCAAAAGGGGCTACTTTTTTTTTTTTTTTTTACTTTCTGTATTATACGTGTTACTTCAGAGGATCTTTCATAATTTTTAATATTCAATTTGGATATATGTAATTTCTTAAATTATAAATTGTTTTTGCTTCTTTACAGAGTGGCCTCACACCACTTGAACTTGCTGAACTTACAGACAATGACAGAATAGTGGAATTGCTAATATCCAGAGGTGCAAAACAGGAAGAGATGAAAAGGTACAATTGTTTGTTCTTTTTAACATTTTATTTGGAGAGCACATTTATTAACTGGGGACAGTGAAACTGCAAGAGCTTCAATAGAAGAAGCAGGTGTTAGTTGGAACCATCCTAAGCTGCCAGAGAGATTCAAATAATGCTGCAGGAGAATACCAGACGCTACTTTCTCTTTTGTTACCAGATCTGTACTCCAGGTCACTCCCTTCCTGTGGAGCGTCTTTGTTTAGGTAGTGGAAGGTCCCATAATTATGCCTCAATGGAAGCCAGTCAACAGAAAGCTCTGAGTCAAAAGTAGGTTATTGGTCCTTACTACCTTATTTCAGAAGGTTGTTAGGAGGTTTAAATTAGATACTAGAGGCCCATCTATGACTCATCAGTGTTCTGGGTGACCAGTAGGATTGCATCTTCTAAGCCAAATGGGGTGGACAGGGAGATTAAGCATCATTCTCATAAAGAACTGCTGGGTCACAGTTTGAGTAGGAAGAGAAGGGGTGGTAGGAGTCTAGGCAAGGTCCTGGCTTCTGTTAGTTTTCTGTGGTTGGTATGATTCACTACGAAAAGAAGGGTGTAATCTGACTGCATGAGGTAATCTATTTGTAAATACGTTTAGTTGCCAGTTTCATAATAGCTGAGATGCTCTGAAATATAAACCACAACATAGGTACAGGTAATAACCAAAATTCATAACATTTTCTGAAAACCACAATATTTGAATGTTAGAAACCATAAAAAGTTCACAATGGGATTTATTTGGGATTCAGAAATAGTTTCAGCAAATAAAGTTTGTTTTGTCCTTTGCTTTACTATTTCCTGATCATATGTTTTTGCTCTATTATCACATTTAAAGCTCCTAACAACCTTCTGAAATAAGGTAGTAAGATTCTTCTTTTGTAGAGGAGGACCTTGAGCCAAAGAAAAGTGAATTGTTTGAGAAGAAATAGCTGTGGGATATAGAAGCAGGAGGTGTGAGTTCAAGACATTTGTGATAATGTCAACTAACTCCAATTAAATCACTGAACTGTACTACCCTCAAATCCTGACTACCTATAACTTTTTAAAATTACATACTTCATAAAACAGTTGTATAACTTACAAATTTATGGTATATGTAAAGTTTTAATATTAGTGATGATATCTGAAATATTCTAAGAATTTACAATATTTGTAACTGTTTTTATGTTAATATTAAGAGGGTAATATTATTTACCACCATTTTTTGTACACAGTAAGGAAGAACTAACTTCTGAAGAAAAGGGACCCCAAAAACCTGAAAGTTGCACTCCTGGTAAGATTTCTGACAGTGAATTTCCCTCGATGGTCCCCCATGCATGAAGTAAGAGTAGGGAAGTTTTGATAATGAGAGAGCGGGGAAAATACCAAACAGCGTGGAAGTTGCATGTATAGTTTTTCTTAATCTCTTTCCTAATAGCATAGTATTCAGTCTGATTAACAAATTTAATTGTAGGTAATTTTAAATCTGGGGCAATATCCTTCAAAAAGAAGGTCATTATTCTGATGTTGCAGAATTGAAACATTTTAAAAACAGTCATTGTCCTCTGAGAGCTTGTTAGCATCATTGTTATTGCTATTACTTACTATATTTTATTTAGTGCTTACTAGGTGCCAGAGGTCATTGGCATCTTATAATTATCCCTATTTATGCATTGTACTGGTGTTTAGTATGTGTCAGACACTTTCAGTCCATGATGAGAGTTAGAGTTTTAAGAATGCGGCTGAGGCTTTGGCTGGGTTTCTCAGTTGCTGAAAGCATTGTCCCCGATATTCCAAGGGTGTGGATTTGATGCCTGGTCAGATTGGCACAATGAATGCATAAATAAGTGGACCAGCAAACCAGTGTTTCTCTCTCTGTCTTTGTCTCCTAACTCTAATCAACTTTTGAGAAGTTTAAAAATATGTGGATGGGTTTTAAAGTAAGCATGCAGACCGCAAAGAAGGTTCCCAGGTAAAGGGGCAGAGGGAGATGTTTGGCAGTAAGAACATCTCTAGAGATTACATGTTTGGTAGCAGGAACAGCAGGGCAAGGGCTAAGATATACACATGAACTTTGTGGGAATTATGAGCAGTAGAGTTTCAAAGGTGCAAAATGTGTGCTATGGGGATGGTTGGCAATGAGGTAAGGCAGGCTTATGGCAGTCTTTTGTACCACAGAAAGGTCTAGATCTTATCTTCTTCTGGGCCTTGGGAAACGTATCAGCTAGAATGCTTTTAGCTTCAAATATCAGGTGCCTCATTATTAGAGGCCAAAATAATAGGAAACAGGTAGTTTGATGATGATATCAGGGTTCCAGTTATACCTCATTCAGCTGTGAGGTTCTCAGTGTTTGTGAATGCTTTCCTGGTCAGTAATTAGCAAAGGTCCCAAAGCAAACTATTTTCACAGGTCGATATGTGAAGGCCAAAATGCTTTTACTTAGATGTTTCTTTTTTCTTTTATAATATTTTGTTAACAGTAAAGTAGAGTTGGCACACATTGTATTACTTACTAAAGGCCCAGTGCACAAAATTCATGTGGGGTGGGGTGCGGGGCGTGTCTCTCAGCCCAGCCTGCACCTTCTCTGATTTTGGATCCCTCTCACAATCCAGGACTGCTGGCTCCCAACCGCTTGCTTGCCTGCCTGATTGCCCCTATCCATTTCTGCCTGCCAGCCTGGTCACCCTAACTGCCCTCCCCTGCCAGCCTGGTCGCCCCCAAATGCCCTCTCCTGCAGACCTGGTCCCCCTCCCCCCACAACCCTCTCCTGTAGGCCTAGTCACCCTCAACTGCCCTCCCCTACAGACCTGGTCCCCCATCCCCAACTGCCCTCCCTTATTTGTGTATGAGGATAGTAAACATCCAAATAGCTTTGTGGTTGTTCAGCAAGAATGAAGACTAAGGTAGGAATCCAGGAATATTTACTGCAGAGATTCATTGTCGATTCATTGTAGAGCAGAAGAGGAAGAAGGTTAGATTTGATAAGGGCCCTGTGGCAGTGGTATGAAGCAGGCATCAGCAAGCTTTGTGTGCAAAGGCCTGATTTTAGTCCAGGAGTTCTGTCATATCTACTCAAGTCTGCCATTGTAGTGTGAGAGCAGACCTAGAGAATCTGTAAGTGAACAGGCACAGCTGTCTTCCAGTGAGACTTTATTTGCAAAACCAGATGGCAGCTTGTATTTGGCCTGTGGGCCCTGGTTTGCTGATCCCCCCTGTAGAGGATAGATAGAAGGGAACCACATAAAGTGCCTGGTAGACAAAGGAACATTTTGCCTCCTTGGACTAGCATTAATCCATTATGAAGATTTCATTCATCTGTAATGAAATGAGTCAGGAAGCTCAATTTATTTCATTTAAAGTGTTGGTGTTTTCTAGGTCTATTTCTCTCTCATTTGTTTTGCTTAAAAATAACATATTAATTTAAGAGGGAACAATAATAGTTGGTAGTGTCCCTCCTTCTGCCACGTGAGAGCCATCTGTTCAGAGCTCATGTTTGACTAGGGCAGTTGACAGTAACAAAGTAAAGCAGAGACATTAGAGAGGACTAGTTCATAAGATTTTTGTGATGTTAGCATGTATAGAATTAGTGGAGATAGAGAATTCTAAGGTTTCCAGATAGTGCACTGGGAATTAGATTGCACGTGAAGAATAGATGAGCAGAAAAGTGCAACAGTTCAACAGGAAAGACCAATATTTATCAATACAGGTTGAGTTAAATGAATATCTGTGGACATCCCCACATTTTGGATACAATTTCTTTTACATTTTGACTTATCCTCTCAACAACTGCCTTCAAGAGGTATGCCATGATGTTAGTTTAATAAGAAATTTAAAAATGATTAGGAATAAATGAAAAGAACTCTGTATCATTACAATACCCGTTTAGTATATATGATAATTACATGGTTGTTTTGTTTGTTTGTTTTGTTTTGCCTAGTTGATTGGTTCATAACTTTTGTAAAAGGGAATTAAACCCTTTTTAGTTGGAGAAAATGTCAGTGTGATGTCTTCTTTTTCTTATAGGAACTTTGATATTATAGAACATGTTGTCAATCATTAGGATTCTGTATTTCCTATTGTGACTGAATAGGAATGTTGCTTGTTTCACATTTTTCTGACATCATTGTTCCATTTATCCCTTTCATGTCTTTATTACAATAGTTCCAGATCAACAGTCAACTCAAAGACTAGCCTGGAATGAAACCAAATCAATGACAGGTACTTTGGGAAATCAGCTTCTGTATTGTAATCATGTATAAGACATCAATCCAAAGATAATTTCACATAAGGCAATTTGGTTAGAGGTTCAAAACCCACCCTAGGTTTGCTTATTTACTAGAAAAATTTACAGTACTAAGCACATAGTTGTGCTCATATCTAAGATTTTCATAGTGAAAGAACTAAAGCAAAATCAACAGAGAGAAGAGGTGTGTGTGACAAGGTGTGACACCAGGCACAAGCTTCTAAGAGTCCCCACCCTGTGCAGTTACCAGGAGGTGCTTAGTTATTCCAGTGTCAAATTCTGAAAGCACACATGAAATATGTCATCTACCAGTCTGGTTAGACTCAGTGTCCAGGTTCTTATGGCATGCTAATCACATAGGCATCTTCTCCATCCCATGTACCAAAGTTCTAGATTCCCAGAGCAGATGCAGGTGTTCAGCATGAACCCCATTGGGCCCTGTGGCTGTGGTATTAAGAAGGCATCAGCAAGCTTTGTCTGCAAAGGGCCTGATTTTAGTCCAGGAGTTCTGTCATATCTACTCGAGTTTGCCATTGTGGTGTGAGAGCAGACCTAGAGCATCTGTGAGTAGGCACAGCTGTGTTCCAGGGAGTCTTTATTTGTAAAACTAGTTGGCAGCTTGCATTTGGCTTGTGTACCTTAGTTTACTAATACCTCAGGTAGAGAATAGATGGAAGGGAACCATATAAAAAGCCTGTGAGACAAAGGGCAGTTGACAGTAGCAAAATAAAGCAGAGACAGTAGAAATGTCAAGTTCATATGATTGTGGTGATGAGTTGTGGTGATTGCAGGGAAATATCAATAGTTAGTTGGGAGAGAGAATTCTAAGGTGCTTCATACGTTTCCGGGTAGTGCACTGGCATTTACAGTAGATTGGACATGAAGAATAGGACTTCATCTGATGAGCAAAAAAGAGCAATGTTTCAACAGGAAAGACCAGTACTTTCCATACATGTTGAGTTTAATGGGATATCTATGGATATCCCCACATTTTGGAAACAATTCTTTTACTACTTGACTTAACCTATCAACAACTGCCTTTAATTGGTGAGCCATGATTTTAGTTCAATAAGATATAAAAAAAATTAGGAATAGAAAGAACTCTGTAATCATTAGAACACTCATTTAGCATATCATATATGATACGTTCTTTTGGAGATATCCCAGTTACTTGATTGATTCACAAACTGTTGTAAAAAGGAATTAAACCTTGTTTAGTTAGATGAAATTATCAGTGTGATGTCTTCATTTCCTTTATAGAAACTTTGATAATATAGAATATGTTGTCAGTCTTTAGGATTCTGTATTTCCTATTGTAATTAAATAGGAATGTTGCTTATTTTACATTATTTTCTGATATCAATGTTTGATTTATTCCTTTCATGTCCTTATTCCAATAATTATAGGTCTATGGGAAACTAGAAAAGAAGCATGGGCCCAAAAAACCTCAGTGACAGGTATTCTATGAAATCAGCTTCTTTTTTAAAAAAATATATATTTTATTGATTTTTTACAGAGAGGAAGGAAGAGAGATAGAGAGCTAGAAACATCGATGAGAGAGAAACATTGACCAGCTGCCTCTTGCACACCCCCTACCGGGGATGTGCCCGCAACCAATGTACATGCCCTAGACAGGAATAGAACCTGGGACCTTTCAGTCCGCAGACCGATGCTCTACCACTGAGCCAAACCAGCTTCAGCAAAATCAGCTTCTGTAATGTAATAATGTAATGCAATTTTATTAGAAGTTTCTAAACCCACCCCAAGGTTTGCTTATTCACTAGAAACTTCACAGGACTCAGCATATAGTTGTGCTCATACCTGATATTTATTACAGTGAAAAGACTGAAGAAAAACTAGCCAAGAGTAAAGGTGTGTGTGACAAAGTGTGGAGGACAGCAGGCACAACCTTTCAAGAGCCCTTCTCCCTGTGGAGCTACCAGGATGTGCTTAGACATTCCAGCGCCAAATTCTGACAACTCACATGAAATGTTACCTACCAGTCTTGTTAGACTCAGTGAGAGGTTTTTAAGGCATCTTCCCATAGCATGTACCAAAATTCTAGATTCCTAGAAAGAAAGCAAGTGTTCAGAATGAACCCCATTGTTTGTACAAGGTGTTTAGACACACGGGGCCACTTTGATCAGGTAGGAAAAGGTGGAAAGCCTCCCCAGATTGAGGTTTTCAGACACCCACAGGAGGGTAGTCATTTAAGCAGGACTTTCTAAGAATAGCAGTCTTAGGCCTGCTGCATAAAGTGTCTCTGCACAGCAGGCATAGCCCTGACTGACTATTTGACCTTGATTTGAAAATTTTAAGAGCAAGTAGTATTCAACATAACATGGTACTGGTTTCAGTCGCATCATCCAAAATTGTTTGCAATGAGGGTTACTCTTGTAACTCTTGGTGAGTATTTCACAGATATTTTTTACTAGGACATATTAGGCAATTATAAATTCTCTTTTTTCCCCTAATTAATGTTTCAAGATAATTTTTAGATGAACTCATCATAATGATTTCTGATTTAAAATTGGAAGAAAAAGTGTCTTTTAATTATATGGAGGATTCAGTTTTGATTTATATTGTACTAAATCCCTGTTTATAAATACAACACAAGATATTCAACCATATTTATCATTTATTTTTCTGCACTAGTGTACATTTAAAGGTATTAGCTTTATTTATGTCTTTTCACATCTTTCACTCAATTGCAGGGATAATACCCATTTTCTAATACTGGGTTTTATCTTAAATTCCAAGGTTACTAGATATTGAAAATTGCATTAATATGTTGATATGTGTTAAAAGCAGATGCAGGGAATACATTATTTTGAACAAAAAGTAATAAACCATATTTTAGAGCCGTTTAGGTGCACAGTAAAGTGGAAAGTATAGAGAATGCCCATAAACCACACAAATGCAAACATACACAGCCTTATTCATTTTTATTAATTAATTAATTTTTTATTGATTTCAGAGAGAAAAGGGTAAAGAGACATAGATAGAAACGTCAACTATGAGATAGAATTATTGATAGGCTGCCTCCTCACACCCTATACTGGGTAGTGAGCCCACAACCCAGGCATGTGACTCTATTGGGAATCCAACCTTAACCTCCTGGTCCCTGGGTCAATGTTCAACAACTGAGCCACACAGTCCTGGTGCCTTGCTCATTTTTGACCTCCAGTAACAGTGAAGTATATTTATTACAATGGATGAATGTGTACTACTCATCATTATCAAGCAAAGTCCTTAGTTTAGAGTAAGGTTCACTCTTGGTGTTGTACATGCTATGGATTGTGATAAATGCATGAAATCACATACCCACCTTTAGAATGTAGAATCACACAATACTAGTAGCCCTGTACATGAATCCATGCATGAGTAGTTTGCCCCCCAGTGACCCAAGCGGAGGTCCTGGTGTCTGGGATTTATTTATCTTCTGTAATTGAAACTTTGTAGCCTGGAGCAGAGGCCAGGGCCTGCCAGGGCAGGCGGGAAGCTTGGCTTCCTCCATTGCCGGGGAAAACCAAGCCTCCTGTTCGCTCCCTGGCCTCATCCATCTTGGTTGGGTTAATTTGCATACTCACTCTTGATTGACTGGTGGGTGTGGCTTGTGGGTGTAGCAGAGGTATGGTCAATTTGCATATTACTCTTTTATTAGATAGGATTGGAAATGGAGCCATAAAGAATTGGTTCCTTTATTTTACTGTGTTGCGAAGTGTAGTGCCTTTCAACAAACTTTTCTCATGATAGGAGTGTTTCATCCTGGAACAGGCAGTCTGCACCTATTATTAAGAGCTGGAGAGTTTGTATTGTGTTGCATCAAAATAAGTATATTATCCTCTAACTGCTCTTAATGGAAGAAGCCATAAAACTCATGCTATTTAAGATTGGCATGGTTAGTCTATAATTCTGTTTCCACTAGCAACATTTTCTGTCAGTCTGATGGGGTTTGGTTAAGATTATTGTTCCTTGCACATAGCAGTGCACAGGTAAGTATCAAATTTTGATACCCTGTTTCCCCGAAAATAAAACAGTGTCTTATATTAATTTTTGCTCCCAAAGATGAGCTAGGTCTTATGTCCTGGGGTCATCTTATTTTTCCATGAAGAAGAATACGGTACACATTTATTGTTAAATGAAAGTAAAGGAAATTTATTTCCTGTATATGGTACGTTAGTATGGTAGTTGACAACACAAACCAGACAAACTGTGAATCCTACACTATCAACAATTTACTCATTTATTCAATGACAGTCATGTCAACATCTTCTGGAACATCATCATAACAATCCAATTCCTGAATTTCCTGGTGAATTTCTTGTGACTCCATTTCTTTCAGAATCAGTGGACCAAATCTCTCATGTTTAGCAATAGCACTGTCTTTAAATGAGTGCTTCTTGTCAAGGTAGCCTGCTCGCAGTGCATTTGCAATGCAACTGTCAGTGATTTTCTCCCATGAATTCTTCACCCAAGTCACAACTTCTTGCAGTTTAGGTTTCACAAAGTTTCCACACTGATTTCTCTCCATTCTGTTTTCAATGTAGTCATTAATTTCCATGTGAAAATTGTCTTTGAATGGCTTGTTTATTGCAATATCAAGAGTCTGGAGATAGGCTGTCATTCCTGCGGGAATCATTATCTGATCTATTTTTCTTTCCTGAAGAAATGTCTTCATGTCTTTAGCATCCCAGACTAGCAGGCCTCTTTGACTCCCTCGCATACTAAGCGGCAGCATTAAATCGACTCACTTCCTTATAACTGATTGTTTGGCCCAGGCTTTTTCAGTTTCAAGAATAAAAATGCCCAAAACATGTTCAATCTTTTTCTTCTTGCCCTTAGAAATGATTAAAGGTGGGATTTTAATGCCATCCAGACGAATTGCCAAAATACAGTAAACACGTGCACTTTCGTAAGCAGTGGAGGGAATGTACACTAAGGAGGCACCCTGCTGTTCAATTGTTGTTTGAGATGATTGCCCATAAACACTGCAGTTTCATCCATAGCAATCATGTTGGAAAGATTATATTTAGAGAAGTCAGCTTCATCAATAAAGGACTTGAATGCAAGTGCTCACTTAATAACTTGAATATCTTCCAACCTAAACAATGTTGTACCAGTAGATCTTCTTAAAGACAGTTCACTTTGCTGAAGGAAATTATCCAGCCAGTGTTGTGATGCTTTGAAGTCTTCGGGGGCTATGTCAAACTGTGATGCCATTGCAAGGGCAAATTCTTGAATCTGAGCCCTATTCACAACCAAAGCCTTTGCTCTCCTGTCAACAACCCATTCACAGATCAGGTCTTCCAGCTCAGAAAATAATGGCTGCTGACCTGATCCACACTTGCGCTTTTTAGCATTTCCCTTGTCCACTTCTTCAATGAGGTTACCATACTCTGCTTGCCATTTTCGGACCAATCGGATACTCAACATCTTCTCTTTGCAGAAAGCAGTAAGATTTTGGCCCCAAGAGTCTTCCATGATTCCTTTCTTGTACTCCACGGAGTAGCTTTTTCTTTTTGCGCTCATTTCTAGGGGTAAAAAAAAGGAATTAGGGTGTCAAGGTGGGGGGAGGGGGATCACTTAAAATGACACAGGGGGGATCAGAGAGGAGAATAAAAATGGCACAGGAGAATCAGAGGGGGGGATTACCATTTTAGTAACCCCTTTTGATCCGCCTGTGTCATTTTGATTGCCCCCTCTGATCCTCCTGTATCATTTTAAGTGATCCCCCTCCCCCCACCCCTGTGCCACTGAACACCTTCACCAGACATCCCTTCTACCCCTTTATCAGACATTTACCCCCTGGGGCCTGCCTGGGGACTGTCACTGGGCTTGCTGGGGCCTGGATCTGGGCTGGAGCAGGGTCTGCCACTGACTGAGAACCTTCAGTCATCATGAGGGCGGCCGAGAGCATCAGGTAGTGTCACCAGAGACAGACCAGCACTCACCACCTTCTCCACATCCCATCTGCTCTAATCCTCCTGTTCTTCTACACGCATCTGCGAAAGTTTCCTCCTCTCTCCTGCCCTGCGCTCACTCTGACCTCTACACAGCAGTGACGTCAGGACTCCGCTTAATGCTACTGGTTGCTAGATGCCAGTCGGGGTGGCCCTAGCGACCAGTTTACGGTAAATTAATTTTTATTCTGAGACAGAGCCTGGGGGAGGGAGGCCTTATTTTTGTGGGGATGCCTTATATTTCACCCAGAAGGAAACCTGTAAGTAGGTCTTATTTTCGGAGGATGTTTTATTTTCGGGGAAACACGGTAGATCCCATTTTATTCTTTTTTTTTAAGTTTTATATGTTTAACAAGAGAAAGTAAATGTATTTAATGCATTAATGGCCTACCAATAATATTTACTCTAGTATAGTCTTCAGGTGTGGTCCCAAAGTTATACTTTCTAACAATGCATTAATTCAGTACTTTTAAAGTCCTGTATTCTTATTGTTTTAAAATGTATTTTACTTTTTTAAAAATAGTGATTGATGTCGCTAAAGAAGACTCTTTAAGCAGGTAGGATTTTGTGGATTTTTGAAAATTATAGCTCACTAAGAAAATGCAGAGAAACGAAACTAATATTTCTAGAGTGCTCTACTGTGGGCTATACCATATACTATGTAATTAGCCTGTGTTATATAGTCATCACAATAGCTTGGTAAAGTAGCTATGCTATTTTAGCCTACTTTAAAAATAGTTTTATTGAGATTTTTACAGAGAGGAAGGGAGAAGGATCAGAAACATTGATGAGAAAGAAACTTTGATCTGCTGCCTCCTACACACCCCTGACTGGGGTTGTGCCCACAACCAAGGTACATGCCCTTGACCAGAATCAAACCTGGGACCCTTCAGTCTGCAAGCCGACTCTCTATCCACTGTGTCAAACCTGTTAGGGCTTAACCTACTTTTTATTAATGAGGCAACTGGTTCAGGGAGCTGGATGAATTGACCCACGATTCCATAGTTAGCAAGGGCTGAGCCATGATTTGGCTGTCATCCAAGTTGGCCCCCAAAATTTTCTGTTGTCCCTCAACATACACAGATAAGTTCCTGTGAACCTCTGCCATGGAGATAAAGAGGCAAACCAGAGCAACTCAGAAAGTAAAATCTGATTGTATGTTAACTCTGATTTAGTTTTTCTAAGCATTTATCTTACTATCCTTGACAAATGTAGTGGTAAATAGGACCTTGTTTTTCCCACCGAAGCTTCTAGGGCACATCTCAGTTAGCTATGGCCACAGAACCAAGTTTTACCTAAGCAAGGCCTCATCAGGCAAGTGTTTTTAGTAGAATTATATGAATTCTGCATGAACTAATTGTTTATATCTTAGTGAAAAATATCAGTATAGGTTATGTTATATTAATTATATTCATCATCTAATTAGAGGGTATTTCTAATATATTTCTTTCTTGACTTGACTTCTCAGTCTCGTTTTCCCCTCAGAGTGGTATCTTTGCCAAGTTGTATGAAGTTTTGTCTTTTTTTCTAGTCCTTTTTTTGCCTACCTTAACTTTTCCCGATTTTTACAACTTTCTTTTCTCTTTTTCTTGGTGTCTCTTTCATTGTGTTATTTTTCCCCACTCCCACCAGCTCTGGTGTTCTTCATTTTTCTGTAGACAGAATCAAAGGCAAGTAGAATTGCAGGAGTTTAAGGAAGCCTAGCAATTACTAATCAAACAACCCTTTAGTACTGCACCTGTGCTGAACACACTGGCCAAGAGGCGGATCTTCCTCTCCCTCTTCCCCATGTCAGATAGTGACCTCAGCATAGTTTCTTGTCTCTTAGAGGACTTTAAGTTAGCAATACCCCATTTTGGATATTGGATTTAAGAGATGGCCTTTTTCCCCCCTTCACTTTAGCCTTGGAGGTGATTTACACAGATGGACACTTCAGCATGTAAATGATCAACTCTAGACAGACAAACAGGGTATTAACTTGGGGAGTATATTAAGTTAGCTGTTTCAATAGCATAACTGAAGATTCTAAGGGTGAAGTGACCTCTTTGTTATATACATAGCTCATATGCTTGCAGGAAATAATGAGTCTAAAAATATAGTCAGGTTTCTTCTACAGCAAAGTACTGATGTCTTTTCTCAAGATAACGGGGTAGGTGGCAGAAGGATACATTTTTGTAGAGGTTTTAATTTGTAAGTATTTATATCACTGGACTAAGGTATAATCATTTCACTGTTACTCTCTCTTTTTAAAAAAATATATTTTATTGATTTTTTACAGAGAGGAAGGGAGAGAGATAGAGAGCTAGAAACATTGATGAGAGAGAAACATCAACCAGCTGCCTCTTGCACTCCCCCTATCAGGGATGTGCCCGCAACCAAAGTACATGCCCCTGACCAGAATCGAACCTGGGACCTTTCAGTCCGCAGACCGACGCTCTACCACTGAGCCAAACCGGCTTCGGCCATTTCACTATTACTTTTTATGTAACAGGTGAGCATTCATGGTTTGGTTCTGGCAGTTTGGGGATGCCAGTCAGTTAGTAGGTCATCAGCCAGAAAACAAAGGACCAGCTAGTTAGAAGAAGCAATGGATCAAATTCTTTATTTCAGAACGTTTAATATTTTTACCCATTTCATTCCAAGAAGGGCCACTATGTATGGCATGGGGTTGCAAATCTCAGCTCTGGTTTTTCTAACTAGTTATTTGGGGTCTTCAAGTGTTCACTGTAGCAGAAAAATCTGTAGTCTCTGGCGGCTATCTCCTGAACAAAGGGCGATGAAAGGGCTGACTCCATCCTGTCCCTCGCCCTCCATCTGAACCGTAGGCACTCCATCTAGTTCCCACAACCTCCATTTTGTAAGATCTGCTGTTTAAAGTTTCCCATTAAACACGGATGGTCCTTTGTTCTGTTAATTCCAGGAAGTAACTAAAACAGATAGCCTCCCTATAGAAGTAACTCTGCTATTTCTAGCTTCTGTAAGCATGCTTGCTCAAACAATGGGAGGTATAAGACTTTTTTGGGGAGGGGCTAGCGATCTGAATCTGTGCCAGTAACCTAATGCACATACTTGTTAGCCTGTAGTCGCTGCCCCCTCTTAATTATCTGGTTCTGTAAGCTGCTCTGCCAGCAAGGGGAGCTGGTCCATCCATGGTTCCTCCCATGTCAGGTGTCTTCTGGTTGTCTGAGCTGTGCTCGAGGCTGCAAGCTTTCTGCAGGATATCTGCTAAGCACACTACCCCCATTCAAGCACATTTTTTTTCCTTTATAAGCTAACACCTAAGTTCATTCAGGGTCACGAGAATTTGAAAGATCCAAGTCCTCCCAACGCTTCCTGCTTTTGAAATAAAGACTCAAAATTCAGCTCTCTGATTATGGCGTCTTCTGTTTTGCTTGCTGAGTTTTCAATATAACACTCCTATACCCTCCCTTGAATTTTTCCGGAACATAAAGGATTCCCTAAGTCCGGGAAGACTATCTTCTCTTACAAGTCAGATGGATATGTAAAAAAAGGACATTCTAATTTTTATGTTGTTTCCATTGATTCTATTGCTGTTGAGTTGCCATTGAAACCCATCATATAATAATTATGATTGATCTTTGCTCCCAGGTTGGCCTTGTTGATCCAGATTATTGAGTCTTTCATGAAGACTCACACTTGGACTTGGGGGGTCACACCTTTTCTTGTTATTTTTTGTTTACATAGATATTCTTTGTAGGCTTAGCTCCTGGCAGCTGGGCCTCCTAACTCTAGCCACTCATAGCCTCCCCGACACACTGGAGAGTTTATGTGGAGCTCACTTCTTAGCCCAGATCTTTGGGAATGAGCGTCATGTTTTTTTGTTGTTGTTGTTTTTTTTTTTTTTTTTGTTGTTGTTGTTGTTTTTCTGCTAGCAGATGTTACTTACAACAATCCTAAGCTGACAAAGAAATTCAAATAATGACACAGGAAAAGATCAGGAGTTCTTTGTCCTTTGTTACTATATCTAAGCCCCAAGGTCACTTTATATCTTGTGGATCATCTGTGTTTAGGCAGCGGAAGGCCCCATATCGCTTTCTCAGAGCAGTAAGCACCAGATTTCCTGAGGTCTCATATTTGAGGTTGGCCCCTCAGTGATCTCTTTGCCATAATAATGAAACTTCCCCAAGTTATGTGAATTTACCTCAGGTTTCAAAGTATTTTAAATTATGCCTCACATGGAATCCAGTCAACAGAAAGCTCTGAATCAAAACTGGGTTATTGGTAATTACAATTGCTAAGAGCCCATCCATGACTTATCAGCATGGGTATGTGACCAGTAGGACTGTATCTCCCAAGCCAGTTGTGGGTGGACATGGAGATTAAGCATCTTTCTCATAAAGAACTGCTGGGTCACAGTTTGAGTAGGTAGAGAAGGGATAGTATTAGGCCAGGCCAGTCCTGGCGGCTGCTAGTTTTCTGTGGTTGGTATGATTTGCTACAAAAAGAAGAGAGCATTGTGTTATCTGACTTCATGAGGTAATATATTTGCACATAAATTCAGATACCAGTTACATAACAGCTGAAATGCCCCGAAATACAGACCACAATCCGAGTACAGGTAATAACCAGAATTCATAACGTTTTCTGAAATCTGCAACATTTAGTAACCATGACAAGGTCACATTGGGATTTATTTGGAATTCAAAATAGTTTCAACAAATAAAGTTTGTAACTAGATTTTTTCTTTGCTTTACTTTTTTTTTCTGAGCATATCTTTTGCTGTATTATCTCATTTCATCCTCCTTCACCTTCTGAAATAAGGTAATAAGATTCTTATTTTGTAGAGGAGGACCTTGAGCCACACAAAAACCTATTGGTTATAGAATTAGGATGTGTGAGTTTAAGAATTTATGATTATGTCTAGCTAACTCTAATTAATTCACTGAACTATATTGCCATTATATCATGACTGTTAGACCTTATTTTTTTAAAATTACATACTTCACAAAACAGTTGTATAACTTATAAATTTAAAGTGTATGGTATAATCAAAGTTTTAACATTAGTGCTCATATTATCTAAAATATTCAAAGAATTTACTACATTTGGAAAATATTTTTTATGTTAATATTAAGAAAGTAATATTACTTATCACTTTTTTTTTTTTTTTTTTTTTTTTTTCACAGAAAGCAACAACTGACTTCTGAATTTAAAAAAGAAAAAGAACTCCCAAAATTTGACAGTCTCACTCCTGGTAAGATTTCTGATAATTAATTCCTTTTGATGCTCCTACCATAGATGAAGTAAGAGTAGGGACTTTTTATAATGAAAGAAGAGGGGAAAAAAAACACACCAAATAATGAGTAAGTTGCATGTATAGTTTTTCTCAATAGATTAGTAGTCAGTATTATTAACAAAGTTAATTGTAGGTAATTTAATATCTGGGCAATATGGTTTGCAAAGAAGTTTATTTATTTAGTTCTGACCCCTAAAATCCCACATTATATCTTTACTAGAGGCCTGGTGCATGAAATACGTGCACATGGGGGGAAGGGTGTCTCTCATCCCAGCCTGCACCCTCTCAAATCTGGGACCCCTAGAGTGATGTCCAACTGCCCATTTAGGCCCTATCCCAGTATGATCAGGTTTACATGGGCAATCAAACATCCCTCTCACAATCCAGGACTGCTGGCTCCCAGTCACTCACCTGCTTACCTTCCCGATTTCCCTAACCAATTCTGTCTGCCAGCCTGATGACCCCCTAACCACTCCCCTGCCAGCCTGATTGATGCCTAATTATTTCTCTACCAGCCTGATTGCCCCTAACTGCCCTCCCCTGCAGGCCTGGTCACCCCTAGCAGCTCTTTCCTGCAGGCCTGGTCACCCATAACTGCCCTCCCCTGCAGGCTTAATTGCCCACAACTGCCCTCCTTTACAGGTCTGGTTCCTCCCAACTCCCCTGTTGGCCATCTTGTGGCAGCCATCTTGTGTCCACATGGGGGCAGTCATCTTTGACCACATGGGAGCTGCCATCTTGTGTGTTAGAGTGATGATGAATTTGCATATTACTCTCTTATTAGATAGGATGTTAAAAAGAAAAAAGGTGTTAAGTTAGGATGGTACATGTTTCCTCTATATTTACATTATACTAAACTGGACTTGTTCTAAAAATGGATCCTTTGTTTAGTTTTAACTGTAAATGAATAGAATATTTGTTATTGCATAGTGATTTGCCTCACCAAAAAAAGTAACTATAACTAGGAACTCAACAATACTTTTCTAGTAGCACAAACAAATCTCAAACAGTAAGAACTACAACACTTAGCCAGCATGTAAGAATCTTGATGTCATTGTATTACAGACGTCTACCCATAGTTCAGAACTTGGCAAGGCAATGCTTGTTGAGAAGCACCAGGTATTTTCATATTATATCAACAAGGCCTCACTATTACCAACTTTACTAGAACCTGGTGCATGAAATTCGTGCACAGGGGAGGGGGGTGTCCCTCAGCTTGACCTGCACCCTCTCCAATCTGGGAACCCTTGGGGAATGACTGATTGACGGTTTAGGCTTGTTCCCTGTGGGATCGGGCCTAAACTGGTAGTCAGACATCCCTCTTGCAATCAGGGACTACTGGCTTCTAACAGCTCACCTGTCTGTCTGCTTGATTGCCCCTAACCACTCTGCCTGCTGGCCTACTTGCCCCCAACTATCCCCCTGCTAGCCTGATCACCCCCAACTTCCCTCCCTTCCTGGCCTGATTGCCCCCAACTGCCTCTCCATCAACCCTGCCACCAAGGCTTTGTCTGGAAGGTCTCCCGGATAGTCTCTTGATCTAATAAGCATATTACCTTTTTATTAGCATAAATTCTTCAGAAGTCAAAACAGAATGGAATATGTTGTCTTCACTAATTGTAGTAATTATCAGGAATCTGGAATTTCTTTAGGACAAGATGCTCTGTTGCCAGTATTCAGAAGAAAATGATAATAGATATTTAAATAGCCCATCCCGGAACTCAATAAATTATAATAAATGTACAAAAATATTTCCAATAACAAAAACGTCAGATGTGGCATCTAGTTCATTGTACAATCTGAACTGTATTATGACACCTTGGACTTGATAGACCTTCATCAGAGGATGTGTATAGGTTGGCTTTAATAGTTATAGAAAATCAATGAAGAAATAGCATTTTGACCTTGAAGGTACTCATAATCTGGGAGAGTTATCACTGGTTTATTTCTCTGTTTTTATAAACAGAATTTTGAAAGAAAATGTCAAAATTCATTTATTCATTTTTCAGCTGGTTGGTCTGCCATTTACCTTTCAGGTACTAAGTGTTATTCTGATGTTGTAGAATTGAGACATTTTAAAAACAGTCATTGCCCTTTAAGACCATGTTAAATTCATTTTAATTCCCATGATTTGCTTTGCTTTATTTAGTGCTTACTAGGAGCCAGATTGCATTAGGATTTTAATAATTATCCTTGTTTATTCATCTTATTGGTATTTCATATATATTAGCCCCTTTAAGTCTATGATGAGAATTAGAATTTTTAAAATGTGGGTGAGGCTTTGTCTGGGTTTCTCAGGTGCTTAACACATTGTCCCCTTATATGTTAAGGTTGTAGATTTGATGCCTGGTCAAATACCAGATTGATCTAATGAATGCATAAGTAAGTGGAACTAAAAATCAGGGTTTCCATCTGTCTCTCCATCTTTAATTAGTTTTTAAACAGTTCAAAAAAATGTGGATGGTTTATTTTTGTATATTGTGTAAGTTGGTGATTTGGTTTCATTCTTTTGCATGTATCTGTCCAATTTTCCCAACACCATTTACTGAAGAGACTGTCTTGACTCCATTGTATGTTCCTGCCTCCTTTGTCAAATATTAATTGAGCATAGTGGTTTGGGTTGATATCTGGATTCTCTATTCTATTCCATTGACCTATATGTCTGCTCTTGTGCCAGTACCAGGCTGTTTTGAGAACAGTAGCTTTGTAATACAGCTTGAAGTCTGGTATTGAGATCCCTCCTACTTTACTCTTCTTTCTCAGGATTGCTGTGGCTATTCGGGGTCTTTTATTGTTCCAAGTGAATTTTTGGAGAGTTCTTTCTAGGTCAGTGAAATATGCTGTTGGAATTTTAATGGGGAGTGCATTGAAACTATAAATTGCTTTGGGAAGTAAGGACATTTTAATGATGTTGATTCTACTAATCCATGAACATGGTATGTTCTTCCATCTGTTTATATCTTCCTCTATCTCTTTTTTCAGTGTCGTGTAGTTTTCCGCATAAGGTCTTTTACATACTTAGTTAAGTTTATTCCTAGGTATCTTAATATTTTTGGTGCGATGGTAAATGGGATTCCCTTTTTAGTCTCTGTTTCTGTAAGTTCACTATTGGTGTATAGAAATGCCATAGATTTCTTGGCATTAATTTTGTATCCTCCTACATTGCCAAATTCATTTATTAAGTCAATTAGTTTTTTGATGGAGTCTTTTGGGTTTTGATGTACAATATCATGTCATCTGCAAATAAGGACAATTTTACTTTTTCTTTTCCAATTTGGTTGCCCTTTATTTCCTATTCTTATCTAATTGCAATAGCTAGTACTTCCAGTACTAGCTCAAACAGGAGAGGCGAGAGTGGGCATTCCTGTCTTGTTCCTGTTCTTAGAGGGAATGGTTAAAGGTTTAATTTCCAACATCCACAGACAGCTTATACAACTTAATAAAAAGAAGATAAATGACCCAATTAAAAAATGGGCAATGGAGCTAAATAGAATCTTCTCAAAAGAAGGCAGAAGGAAGGCCAAGAGGCACATGAAAACATGCTCAAAGTCACTAATTATCCGAGAGATGCAAATCAAAACAACAATGCGGTACCATCTCACACCTGTCAGAATAGACAACATCAACAAATCAACAAACAAGTGTTGGCGAGGTTGTGGAGAAAAAGGAACCCTTGTGCACTGCTGGTGGGAATGCAGACTGGTGAAACCACTGTGGAGAACAGTATGGAGCTTCCTCAAAAAACTGAAAATGGAACTCCCATTTGACCCAGTAATCCCACTTCTAGGAATATATCCCAAGAAACTGGAAACACCAATCAGAAAGGATATATGCACCCCTATGTTCATAGCAGCACAATCTACAATAGCTAGGATTTGGAAACAGCCTAGGTGACCATCAGCAGATGATTGGATCAAAAAACAATGGTACATCTACACAATGGAATATTATGCTGCCATAAAAAAGAAGGAATTCTCATCATTTTCAGCAACCTGGATGGAATTGGAGAATATCATGCTGAGTGAAATAAGCCAGTCAATGAAAGAGAAACACCATACGACCTCACTCATTTATGGATAATAAAGAATATTATAAACTGATGAACCAAAAGACAGATATAGAGACAGTAAAGCAACAAGCAGACTGTCAAATTACAGCGGGGAGGGTAGGGAGATCTGAGGAAGATAAGAGATCAACCGAAGGACTTGTATACATGCATATAAGAACAACCAATGGACCCAAAACTCTGGGGAGGCAGGGCATGTATGGGAGGGAGGTGCAATGGTATATGTACAGAGATAATAATTTAATAAAAAAGTTTAAAAAAATGTGTATGGGCTTTAAAGTAAGCAGGCAGAACACAAAGAAGTTTTCCAGGTAAAGGGGCAGGAGGGGTGATGTTTGACAGGAGGAATATCTATTATGCTTATAGGTTTGGCAGCAGGAAGGGCTGAGATGCACCAGTGAATGTTGCGGTAATTATGAGCAGTACAGTTTCAGCGGTGCAGCATGTGAGCCATGGGGATGGTTGGTAATGGGTGAGTGCCTAGCTAAGGCAGGCTTAGGAAAGTGTCTACTGCCACAGAGTGGTGCAGGGGTCTTCAAACTACGGCCCGCGGGCCACATGCGGCCAGCAGAGGAGTCTGATCCTGCCCGCCAGGTTTTTTGGGCAGTGAGCGCAGCCGAGGTGTTACAGTAGGAATTAGTAGTTCATATAGTCCGGCCCTCCAGCTCTCTGAGGGACCGTGATCTGGCCCCCACTTTAAAAAGTTTGAGGACCCCTGGTAGAGCCTATCCTCCAGGCCTTGGGAAATTGATCAGATGGGATGCTTTTAGCTTTGGGATTAGGTGGCCTCATTAACAGAGGCGGAAACAGTGGTAACCAGGATTGTGTTGGTGACTCAGTGATGTCATCCGTATCCACGTTATTGCCTTTTTCTCAGCTGTGAGGTTGTCAGCACTTATGTCTGCTTTCCTGTCAGTAATCAGCTATGGCTCCAAGGCATCCTTTGCTCACACGTCTATATGTGAAGGCCAAAACTCTGCTTTTCTGTAAACATTTCTTTTTCCTTCACAACATTTTTTGAAGCAGAGTTGGCCCACATTATATTACTTTAAGGTGAGCAACCACTGTGGTTTGACATTTATGTTTCTTGTGACGTGTTCACAATGATAATGTCTAGTAACCATCTATCACTGAGCAAAGTTATTATGCTATTGACCCATTTCCTGTGCTGCACAGCACACTACACCCCTCTGGCTTGTGTAATTTTTAACTGGAATTTTGCACTTCATATTCTTTTATTTCACCTATCACCTCAGCTTACTACGCTCCAGCAACCACCAGTTTGTTCTCTGTAGCCACAGGGTCTGTTTCTGTTTGGATGTTAAATTACACCTGCAAGTGAGACCCTATGGTGTCTGTTTTCTCTTGTTTCACTTAGCATAAGACCCTCCTGGTCCATCCATGTTGCCATATCTCTCTCTCTCTCTCTCTCTCTCTCTCTCTCTCTCTCTCTCTCTCTCTCTCTCTCTCTCTCTCTCTCTCTCTCTCTCTCTCTCTCCTCTCTCTCTCTCTCTCTCTCTCTCTCTCTCTCTCTCTATATATATATATATATATATATATATATATATATATATATATATATTCCACAGCTTTTTATTTACTTATCTATTGAAGGACACCTATGTTGCTTCCATATATTGGCTATTGTAAATAATGCTGTAGTGAACATAAGGGTGCAAATAACTTTTTAAATTCTTGTTCATGTTTCTGTTGAATAAATACCCAGAAGTAGAATGGCAGCTCTAATTTTATTTTTTGAGGACGTCATTCTGCTTTCCACAGTGACAATCACATGAGCAGTGCTCGGGGCTTTCTCCTTTCTCCACATCCTCACCAACACGAGTCATTTATTTATAATTTGATGACAGCCATTCTGAGTGGATTAAGGATTTACTTCCTTATGACTTTCATTTGCATTTCCCTGATAAATGATATTGAGCTATGTGTTTCCTTAATTTTTAAAAAGATATATGTTTTTATTAACAGTAGTGGGCGAGGAAAGAAAAGGGAGAGAGAGAGATAGAAACATCAATGAGAGAGAGCCAGCACATCCACGGGCTGTCTCCTGCACACCACCTCCTGGCATCTGCCCTGCCCTGAAATATCACCAGTGATCTCTTGGTGCCTGGGAAAAAGGACTCAATCCACTGAACCACACTGGCTGGGCCTATGTCTTACTTTTAAATAGGAAGAAACTGAGAGACTTGAAGTTGACTTCCCTAACTTCTCTCTCTCTCTCTCTCTCTCTCTCTCTCTCTCTCTCTCTCTCTCTCTCTCTCTCTCTTAATAAATCTTTATTGTTCAGATTATTACAATTATTTCTCTTTTCCCCCCTATAACATCCCTCTACCTGGTTCCCACTCCACCCTCTGCCCTTACCTCCCCCGCACTGTCCTCATCCATATGTGTACAATTTTTGTCCAGTCTCTTCCTGTACCCCCACACCTCTTTTCCCCTGAGAATTATCAATTCCCTCCCTTTCTATGCCCCAGATTCTATTATATTCACCAGTTTATTCTGCTCATCAGATTTTTTATTCACTTGGTTTCTAGATTCACTTAATTATAGATATGAATTTGTTGTTCATAATATTTATCTTTGCCTTTTACTCCTTCTTGCTCTTCTTAAAGAATACCTTTCAGCATTTCATATATTACTGGCTTGGTGGTGATGAACTCCTTTAGCTTTTTCTTGTCTGTGAAACTCTTTATCTGACCTTCAATTCTGAATGATAACTTTGCTGGATAGAGTAATGTTGGTTGTAGGTTCTTGCTGTTCATCACTTAGAATATTTCTTGCCACTCCCATGTGGCCTGCATAGTTTCTGTTGAGAAATCAGCTGATAATTGTATGGGTGCTCACTTGTAGGTAATTAACAGTTTTTCTCTTGCTGATTTTAATATTCTCTCTTTGTCTTTTGCTCTTGGCATTTTAATTTTGATGTGTCTTGGTGTGGTCCTCTCTGGATTCCTTTTTTTGGGTTCTGTGTGCTTCCTGGAATTTTAAGTCTATTTATTTCACCAGGTCGGGGAAGTTTTCAGTCATTATTTCTTCAAATAGGTTTTCAATAGCTTGCTCTCTTCTTCTGGCATCCCTATAATTCTGATGTTTGTACACTTGAAGTTGTCCCAGAGGCTTCTTACACTATCTTCAACTTTTTGGATTCTTTTTTCTTTTTGCTTTTCTGTTTGAGTGTTTTTTGCTTCTTTGTATTTCAAATCTTTGACTTGATTCTTATGTTCCTCTAGTCTGCTGTTGGGTCTCTGTATAATATTTTTTATTTCAGTCAGTGTATGTTTAATGTCTAGTTGGTCCTTTTTCATATCCTCAAGGGTCTGGCTAAATTTATCGGCCTTTTCTAGGAAATTCTTGAAAAACCTTATAACCATGGTTTTGAACTCTATATCCAGTTATTTGTTTTCCTCCATTTTTAAAAATCTGTTTCTTTGTCTTTTCATTTTTTGCTGCTTCCCTGAGTTGTTAGGGTAGCTTTGTGTGCTAGGTTTTATAGATGGCCCAGTGGGTCAGTCTCCTCAGTTACATGAGGTGAACACTCTTGGTGCACCCCTTTGTGGACTGTGGTACAGCCTTGTTGTAGTTAAGTCTTGATTGTTGTTGGTATAAATGAGAAGAATTGAACTTCCAGGCCAATTGGTTGTGAGGATCAGCTGTGTCTATGCTGGGAGAACTTCGGTGCTGGAGACAGCCTTATGAGACAACACTTATAAAATTGCAAAAGCCTTTGTGCTCAGCTTGGATGGGGCAGACTCTCAGGGCTGAGCAGACAGTCTTGGCTCCCTGTCAGCCCTTCCCTATGAGGCCCCTGGATCTCAATGTTCCTAGGTAATTGCTGCAAGCGCCTCTGAGAGAAAGCTGCCCTTGAGGTTGCCAGACAGTCCAGTTTCTCCCCCAATGAATCTGGAGTCCCAGATTCTCACCCAGAACTGGAGTTTAGTGCAGTCTGGATCTTCTGGTTCCCTCCAGCTAGAGTTAGCCAGCGGCACACTCAGCAGTCAGTCCTCTCTGTCCTCACTCACACATGCGTGGGCACCTCCAGACCTCTGCCCGCCGCGACTTCCCTGAGTCTCCGTGTGCCTTTCTCTCTACCTGACAGTCCATACTCCCCCCGTATGAGTCTTGGTCCATAGGGTCTCGCCTGGAACTGGAGTTCAGTGCAATCGGAACTGGGCTTCAGTGCAATCAGGAGCTTCCTTCTCCCTCCCCCTCAGAGAAAACCAGCCAGGCACTCAGCTGCCCTTCCTCTCTGCACGTGTGTCTCCATACCCTCAGTCATGATTCTCCGTGACCTTTTCTCTTTTTGTAGAATTTCCACTGGATTTTAAACTCAGCCAGCTTTCCTGTGGTTCTGGATGATGTCGTTTTGTCTTTTAGTTGTAGTTTTGAAATTGTTGTGTGAGGCAGCAGTTTAGGTGTTTACCTATGCCACCATCTTGGTTTCTCTGACTTCCCTAACTTTTTATAGGCTTGAGTTGAACAGGTGCTCATACCAGTGAGTTGTAAACTAGTGACTCTGATGAGGTTATTTCTCTTTTTGAAACTGATACACAATGAAGATACCAGCTTCTTTGTGTATCACCTTCTTTGTGTATCAGGACAGTTCAAATAGAGTTGTGGTTCTCCAGCAAGAATGAAGACTAAGGTGGAGAGCCAGAAATACTTACTACAGGGATTTATTTGATCCACAGAGGAACAAGATTAGATTTGATAAAGGCCCTCTGATTGTGGTGTGAAGCAGGGATCACCAATCTTTCTCTGCAAGAGGCCTGATTTTAGTCCATGTGGTCAGTCATATCTAATGAAGTCTGCCATTGTAGTGTGAGAGCAGTCCTAGATAATCTGTAAGTTAGTGGGCATTTCTGTCTTCCATTGAGATTATTTGCAAAACCAGATGGAAGCTTGTATTGGCCTGTGGGCCCTAGGTTGCTGACCCCTTCTGTAGAGAATAGATGGAAGGAAACTGCATAAAGGGCCTGGAAAACAAAGGGACATTTTGCCTCTTTGGATGAGCCATGAGTCCAATTTGAAAGTTTTTTGCTTTCATGGTCAAATGAGATAGGAAGCTAAATTTATTCCATTTTAAGTGTTGATTAGGGCAGTTGACAGTAGCAAAATAAAGCAGAGAGAGCAGAGAAGTCTAGTTCATGTGATTGTGGTGATGATTGCACATAAAAAGCTGGTGAGGAGAGAGAAATCTAAAGTAATTAATAGATTTCCAGGTAGTGCACTAGCATTTAGATTGGGCATCAAGAATAGAATGACCATGCTATGACACGCACTGGTGCCAGGCCAGCCAAGGCGGGTGTGATGCAATTGGTTGTGTGGCCCACCATCACCCCACAACCACCCGACAGAGGGAGGTTCAGACCACTTTGCCAGTGGGGTGATCAACCGGGGGGCTCCGTGATTGCCCCAAAGAGGGAGGCCTAGGCCACTGTCTCTGGGGTGATTGATAGGAAGGTTCCACAGAACTGGGGAACTGGGGAGGTGTGGTGGTGGACATGGGCAGCACCAGGCCAAGGAGGCAGAGACATGAGGCAGGCCAGGCCAGACCAGGCCATGAGGCTTCCAGAGTGACACCAGGGCTGGGGAGGCCCAGCAACCGAGATTATGAAGGCCTACCCTTGCATGAATTTTGTGCACTGGGCCTCTAGTATATGATAATTACTGTCCTTTTGTAGTTACCCCAGTAACTTGATCAATTCAAAACTGTGGTATAAAGGAATTAAACCTTGTTTAGTTGAAGAAAATTGTCAGTGTGATGTCTTCATCTCCTTTATAGAAACCGATATTATAGAACATGTCGATCATTAGAAGTCTGCATTTTTCTATTGTGGCTAAATAGGAATGTTGCTTATTTCACATTATTTTCTGATTTTAATGTTTGATTTATCTCTTTCATGTCTTTATTCCAATAGTTATAGATCTACAGAAATCTGGAAAAGGAACATGGACCGAAGCAAACTCAATGATAGGTATTTGCAAAATCAACTTCTGTATTGTAATCATGTATAACATATCAATTCACATAATGTTTTCACATACTGCAATTTTGTTAGAGGTTCCAAAACCCACCCTAAGTTTGCTTATTCACTAGAAATCTTTAGAGGACTCAGCATATACTTGTGCTCACACCTGAGATTTATGACAGTGAAAGCCCACAGTAAAATTAGCAAAGAGAAGAGGTGTGTGTGACAAAGGGTGGAGGACACCGGCACAAGCTTCCAAGAGTCCTCTCTCTGTGGGGTTATCTTGATGCGCTTAGTTTTTCCAGTGTATAATTATGACAACATACGTGACACATGTCATCTACCATAGTTTACATTAAATTTCCCCGTTGGTGTGAAACATCCTATGGACAAATGTAGGATGGCACATACTCACCATGACAGTATCAGATATAATTATTCACTACCTTAAAAATCCTCCATGCTCTTCTTATTCATCCTTCCCTTCCCCCTAAACTCTGGAAACCCTGATCTTTTTTATGTCTCCCTACGTTTGTCTTTTCCTGAATGTTGTGTAGTTGGAATCATACAGTCGATACCTTTTTGAATGTTTAAAAAATGAATTCCAAGGTAACTGGATGTAGTTATTTGGCCTTAGAGGTTTGTTGTCCTTCGTAAACGTAGGATCTGAATACATTCGCTGTACTAGCTTAAAGAGAATGATTTTTATAGATATTTGACACCGAATGGGGAGAGTTGAGAAAAATGATCACTCACACTGCTGCAGAGTACTAACTCTCTGGACCACCCTGCGCTCTGAGACAGGAACAGGTGCGCTCTGACAATGGCAGGAGATAGTCTCAAGGGGATCTACTTTATACAACTAGAATCACAAAGTCTTTCCTACTTATCTTGCAATTGGAAATGGTATCAGAAGGAATCTATTTCCTATGTTTTGCTTTGCTTAGTACCCAAGCTTCCTTATGATAAGAGTGTTTAATCCTTAACTGGCGAGTCTTCGCTCAAGAGCTGGAGATGTTACATTGTGTGAGAGCAAGTGCACTCTCTTCTAACTGCTCTTAGTGGAAGAAGCCAGAAATCTCATGTTATTTAAGTTTGACGTGGTTAGTTCATGATTGTTTCCACCCAAAGTGCCATTTTCTGTCAGTCTGATGGGGTTTGGTTAGGATTACGTTCATTGCACATAGTACTTCACAGTTAATTATAAATTTTGATAGACCCCATTTTTTTTTTTTTGCATTATATAGATTTAAAAAGAGAGAGTAAATTTTCCTAATGTATATGGCCTACCAATAATGGGATTATTGTTTATTCTAATATAGTCTTCAGATGTGGTCCTGAAGTTATACTTTCTAATAATGCATTAAACTGGCACTTTTAAAGCCCTGTGTTCTTATTGTTTTAAAATGTATTTTACTTTTTAAAAAATAGTGATTGAAGTCTCTTCAGAAGACTCTTTAAGCAGGTAGGATTTTATGGATTTCTATTATAAAAATGTATGGTAACTATGGGAACGCAGAAAAAAGAAACCAACATTTCTAGAGTGCTCTACTGTGGGCTAGACCCTATAATATGTAATTAACCTGTGTTATACAGTCATACAATAGTTTTGAAAAGTAGGTGTGTTAATTAGCCTACTTTTTTATTAATGAGGCAACTGTGGTTGGATGAATTGACCCATGATTCCATTGTTAGCAAGGGACTGACTGATGATTTGGCTGTCAACCAGCTTGGCTCCCAAATTATTCTGTTGTCCCCCAACATACATTGATAAGTTCCTGTGTAGCTTAGACAACTAGATATAGATTCAAATCTGATCAACTCAAAGAAATCAAAGCTGACTGTGTGTTAAATCTGGTTTAGAGTTTGCTAAGAGGTCCAGTTAGTTCTACCATTTATCTTACTGTTATTGAGAATTGTAGTGGTAAATAGGACCTTGTTTTCCCCACAAAAGCTTTTAGGGCACAACTCAGTTAGCTATGGCCAAAGAGCACAAGGTTTTACCTCAGCAAGTCTTAATCAGGCAAGAGTTTTTAGGTTAAATGATGTGAAATCATCCTGAAATGAATAACTTAAGGAAAGAATATCTATGTGTAGTTCATGTTATGTTAATTAAATTCAGCATCTATTTTTGAGTATATTTTAATAGATTTCTCTATTTGATGATTTCCAAGTCTGTTTTTTCCTCCAGGTTGGTATTTTTGCCAAGTTGTATGAAATTTTGTCTTTTTTTCCTAGAGACATTTTCCCCTTTTCTATGATTTTTAAATTTTTTTATTTTCTTCTCTACCTTTTTTTTGTTTGTGTTTCTTTCATTGTGTTATTTCCCCCACCCCCGTTTCTGCCATCTCTGCTGTTCTCCATTTTTCTATAGACAGAATGAAATGCAGGTAAAATTTCAGGATTTAAGTAAGCCTAGCAATTAATTAAAACACTCTAATACTTCAACTTGAGTTTAACATCATGGCCAAGTGGTGGTTCTCCATTTAAATCTTCCCCAACTTCAGATTAGTGATCTCAACATGGTTTCTTATCTATGAGAGGACTTTTAGTTAGCAATGCCTAGGTGGGGCAAGAGCGTTCTTTCTTTTTCACTCATTTTGGCCCTCGGGGTAATTTACACAGATTAACACTTCAGCATGTAAATGGTCAATTCTAGACAGAAAAACAGGGTATTAACTTGGGGAGTATATCAAGTTAATAACATAATAGAAGATGCTGAGGGTGAAGCAATCTCTGTATTATACATACAGCCCTTATGCTTGCTGGAAATGATGTGTCCACAAATACAATCTGGCTGCTTTCTCAGCAAGGTACTGGTGTCTTTCCTCAAGATAACTGTGGGTGGACTGCTGATGAATATGCTTTTTGAATGGTTTCAGTTTGTGTTTGTTTTAAAATGCTAGTTATCATTAAAATGAGGTTTAAAATCATTCCACTGTTCCTTTTTATGTACCACCTGAGATTTCATAGTTTGGTTCTGGCACTTCGGGAATGCCAGTCAGTTAGAATAGGTAATTATCTTAAAAAAAAAAAAAAAAAGCAATGGCTCACCCAGTTTGCAGAAACAATGAGCAATATTCTTTATCTCAGAATTTTTAAGGTTTTTACCATTACATTCCAAGGAAAACTTCCATGCATGGGGTTACAAATAAAATCTCAGCTCTGATTTTTCTAACTATGCAGTGTGTTGAAGTGTTCAATGTATCAGAAAAACCTGTAGTTTCTGTGAGCTATCTCGTATACCCTCACCCTTAATTCTTCAGGAACATAAAGGATTCCCTAAGGCTAAGGGAGACAGTCTTCTTTCATAAGTCAGATGAGGATGTCAATAGTACATTCTAAATATTCTGTTGAATCCATTGATTCTATTGCTGCTGGGTTGCCATCTAAACCCGTCCTATAGTCACAATTGATCTTTGCTCCCGGGTTGGCCTTGCTGATGCTGATTCCCGAGTCTTCATATTGACTCACACTTGGATTTCAGGGTCATACCCATTTTTTCTTTACATACATATGCTTGCATGCTTAGCCACTATTCCAATTACCAGCACGCTCTTCTGGTAGCTGGGCTTCCTAGCTCCAGCCACCCACAGCCTCCGTCACATACTGGAAAGCTTATATGGAGCTCACGTCTTAGCCCAAACCTCTGAGGATGAGTTACCCTTTGAGCTTCATTTTCTTTTTTGTTTTTTGCTAGCGGATGTTACTTAGAATTAGTTACAATTCTAAACTGCCAGAGAGATTCAAATAATGCTGCAAAGACCAGATTTTTCTTTCTCTTTTACTATATTTATTTATATTACTATATCTATTTTCTAGGTCACTTTATATCCTATGAACCATCTTTGTTTAGGTAGTGGAAGGTCACGTGTCTCCTCATCAAGTGTAGTAAGCACTAGCTTGCCTGAGGTTTCATAATTTAGATTGGACCCTCAAGGGATCTCTTTGGCATAAAAATGAAACTTTCCCAGGTGACTGGAATTTACCTCAGGTTTTAAAATATTTTAAATTATGGAAGCCAGTCAACAGAAAGCTCTGAATCAAAAGTAGGTTATTGGTTCTTACAATTGCTAAAGCACCGTGCATAACTCATCAGTATCCATGGGTAAGCAGTAGGATTGTAGCTTTCAAGCCAATTGGGGTGGACAGCGAGGTTAAGCATCGTTCTCATAAAGCTCTGCTGGGTCACAGTTTTTTAGGTAGAGAAGGGATAGTGTTAGCCCAGGCCAGGTCCTGACCTTTGTTATTTTTCTGTAGTTTGTATGATTTGCTGCATAAAGAAGGGAGCATGGTGTTATCTGGTTTTACTATATTATGTTAAATAACAATATGAGCAGGGCGAAGTGATCTCTGTAATCTTTTTGTACTTAAGTTTAGTTGCCAATTACATGAGAGCTGACATGACATGAATTACAAACTGTAATATAAATACAGGTAATAACCAAAATTCATAACATTTTCTGAAAATTGCAACATTCGAATGTTAGAAACCATGAAAAGTTTACAATGGGTTTTATTTGGGATTCACAAATAGTTTCAACAAATAAAGTTCATAGCTCAATTTTTTCTTTACCATTTTCTGAGCATGTTTTTCCCCCCTCTCTATTATCTCATTTAATCTCCTACCAACCTTCTAAATTAAGGTAGTAAGGTTCATATTTTGTAGGGGAGGACCTTGAACCAAAAATGTGACTTGTTGAAAACAGAGAACTGTTGGTTATAGAACTAGGATGTGTGATATTTGCCATTATGTTAACCTGACTCTAGTCAATTCACTGAACTATACTTTTTTCAAATCATGACTGTGATACCTTATTTTTTAATTACATACTTCATATGACAGTTATATAACTTACAAATTTAAAGCATATGAGATAATTAAAGTTTTAATATTAGTTCTGACATTATCTGAAATATTCTAAGAAGTTATTACATTTGGAAAATATTTTTATATTCATATTAAGGAGTAATATTATTTAAAACCTTTTTTTGTACACAGCAAACAACCACTAACTTCTAAATATAAAGAAGGAAGGGGGCCCCAGAAATCTGAAGGCCGCACTCCTGGTAAGACTTCAAATAGTGAATTACTCTTGGTGGTCCTACCAGAGATGAAGTAAGGGTAAGGAAGTTCTGATAGTGAGAGAGCAGGGGAAAAACCAAACAAGGTGAAGTTGCATATATAGTTTTTCTTACTCTCCTTAATAGAATAGTAAGCAGTGTTAACAAAGTTAATTGTAGGCAATTTAACATCTGGGGCAATATCATTTGAAAGGATGTTCATTTATTTAGTCTTGACCCCTAAAATCCTATATAATATCTTTATGTAAAAAAGAAAAATATATTTTAAGTTAGGATGGTGTATGTATACCAAATTGGACTTGTTCTAAACATGGATATTTTGTTTAGTTTTAAATGTGAATGGATTACACGTAGTAAATGAATACTTGTTATTACATAGTGATTTGTCTCACTAAAACTAGGAACTCAACAATACTTCTCTGGTAGCACAAACAAATAGCAAACAATAAGAGCTACAACACTTAGCCAGTGTGCAAGAAACCCAATGAGATTTTTTTTTTTTAAGATATCTACCCATGGTACTGAGGTCAGAAAGGCAATGCCTGTTGAGAAGCGTAGCAAATTTTTCATATTATACTCACAAGGTCTCACTATTATCAACTTCATTCCTCAGAAGTCAAAACAGAATGAGATATGTTGACTTAATTGGTTGGATAATTGCCAGGACACTGGCATTTCTTTAGAACAAGATGCTCTGTTGTCATTGGTAATGACATTGATAATAAATATTCAAAAGCCCAAGACAGGACTCAACAAATTTTAATAAAAGTATAAAAATGTTTCTCAAAACAAAAAAATGGCAGATATGTTATGTAATTCTTTATGCAATCTGAGTTGTATGAAGATATCTTGAAGTTATGATATCATTATCAGAGGACTTGCGTTGGTTGTTTTTGCAAGTTATAAGAAACACAAAGATGAAATAGCATTTTGACCTTGAATGTACTAATAATATGAAAGAACTGTCCCTATTTTCCCCCTCCGTTTCTTTTTTTAAACCAATTATCAAACAAAATGTCAAAATTCAGTTATTCATTTTCAGCTGAATGGTGTGCCATTTAACTTTCAGGTGTTTTTCAGGTACTAAGTGTTATTCTGATGTTGCAGAATTGAAACATTCTATCTAATGAAAGAGTAATATATAAGTTGACCATCACTCCAACACACAAGATGGCTGCCCCCATGTGGTCAAAGATGGCTGCCCCCAGATGGACACAAGATGGCCACCTCAAGATGGTCAGCAGGGGAGAGCAATTGTGGGTGATCAGGCCAGCAGGGGAGGGCAGTTGGGAGGGACCAGACCTTCAAGGGAGGGCAGTTGGGACGATCAAGCCTGCAGGGGAGGGCAGTTAGGGGTGACCAGGCTGTCAGAGGAGGAAAGTTGGTGGTGACTAGGCCTGCAGACAAGGGCAGTTGCGGGGACAGGTCTGCAGGGGAGAGCAGTTTGCAGGGGAGGAGGTGTGTGTGGAGAGCAGGCCTGCAGGAGAGGGCAATTAGGGGCAATTAGGCTGGCAGTGGAATGGTTAGGGGTTGATCAGACTGGCAGGCAGAAGTGGTTAGAGGAAATAAGGAAGGTAGGCAGGTGAGCAGTCCTGGATTATGAGAGGGATGTTCAACTGCCCATTTAGGCCCGATCCTACCGGGATTGGGCCTAAATGGGCAGTTGGACATCCTTCGAGGGGTTCCAGATTAAAGAAGGTACAGGCTGGGCTGAGGGATACATACCCTCTGCACGAATTTCATGAACCGGACCTCTAGTTTTAGAGATGGTCTTTGCCCTCTAAGAACTTGTTAATATTATTGCCATTTCTATGATTTACATCAGCGTTTTTCAACCGCTGTTCCGCAGCACACTAGTGTGCCCGAGATGTTGCCTGGTGTGCCGTAGGTGCAGACAAGACAAGAATTTTATAATTTTTCACTATTTTGTTTACTTAATATTTCATAATAAAGTAATTATAAAATACTTTCTTTGTGTTTATTTGATTCCTATTCAAGAGAATTACTTTATATATAGTCAATATAGGCACAGAGTTAAATTTTTTAACATTTTCTAATGGTGGTGTGCCTCGTGATTTTTTTCATGAAACAAGTGTGCCTTTGCCCAAAAAAGGTTGAAAAACACTGATTTACATTACTTTATTTATTGCTTACCATGTGCCAGATCACATTAGGAGCTTATAATTATCCTTGTTTATTCTTTTTATTGGTATTTAGTATGTGCCAGGAACTTTAGGTCCATGATGCATATTAGAATTTTCAAAATGTAGTTTAAGCTTTGGCTGGGTTTCTCAGTTGCTGAAAGCATTGTCCCTGATAGGCCAAAATTGTGATTTGATACCTGTCCAGGGTACCTACCAGACACACAATGAATTTATAAATAAGTGGAACAACACATCAGTGTTTCTTTCTGTATCTATCTTTAATCATTTTTTAAATTTTAAAAATAAAAAAAATGTGGATCAGTTTTAAAATAAGCATGTAGACCACAAAGACGTTTGCCAGGCAAAGGGGCAGAAGGGCTGATGTTTGGCAGGAGGGATATATATGTTGATTACACATTTGACAGCAGGAATGGCAGGGCAAGCGCTAAGATGCACAAGTGAATGCTGTGGGAATTATGAGCAGTACAGTTTTAATGTGCAAAATGTGTGCTATGGGAATGGTTGGGAACGAGGTGAATGCCTAGCTAAGGCAGGCTTAGGAAAGTTTTTACTACAAAAGACAGGTGTGGGTCATATCCAAGCCTTGGGAAATTTATCAGATAGAATGCTGTCAGTTTCAGATAATAGGTGGACTAATTAACAGAGGCCGAAACAATAGGAACCAGGATTGTTTTGGGGACTCAGTGATGTCATCAGGATTCTAGTTTTTGTCCTTTGTTCAGCTGTGAGGTTGACAGTGTTTATATCTGCTTTCCTGGCCAGTTATAAGTTTTGGCTCCAAAGCATCCTATTCTCACATATCAATATGTGAAGGTCAAAAGGACTGCTTTTCCTTAGACATTTCTTTTTCACTTTTAAAACATTTTGATAAAGTAGAGTTGGCACACATTACATTACTTTCAGGTGCAGAACCATGGTGGTTTGACATTAAAATACCTTATGATGTGTTCAAAATAGTATGTCTAGTATCCATTTATCACCAAGCAAAGTGATTATGATACTAGAAGCCTGGTGCATGAAATTCCTGCATGGGGATTGGGGGGGGGGGTGTCCCTCAGCCTGGCCTGCACCCTCTCCAAACTTGGACATCCCTCTCACAATACAGAACTGCTGGCTTCTAACCATTTGCATGCCTGCCTGCCTGATTGTCCCTTACTGCTTCTGCCTGCCAGCCTGATGGATGCCTAACTGTTCCCCTGCTGGCCTGATCACCCCCACTGCCCTTCCCTGCAGGCCTGATCACCCCCAACTTCCCTCCCCTGCTGGCCTGATCACCCACAACTGCCCTCCCTTGCTGTGACTCACCTCCTCCACCACGATCCACCTCCTCCGTGTGAGGTGGCAGAGATACTGGGTCCCACATCCGCTGTACATGTGGCCATCTTGTGACGGCTATCTTGTGATAGCCATCTTGTGTCAGCCATCTTGTGGTGACCTGAGGGCTCGATGCCACCTAGGTTAATATTAGTATAGATTGACACATCCCCTGTTCTGCACACTACATCACTGTGGCTTATATAATTTATAACTGGAACTTGTCACTTCTTATTCATATTCTTTATTTTCACACATCTCCTCAGCTTACTCTCTGGAAACCATCAGTTTGTTCTCTGTAGCTATGGAGTCTGTTTCTGTTCTGTTGTTTAGATTGCACCTGTGTGATGCTATGGTATTTGTCTTATTTCAGATAGGACCAACTCAGTCTATCCATGTTGCCATAAATGGCAAAAATAATTTATGTCTGAGTAATTTTATTATATATATGTATATAAACACACACACACACACACACACACACACACACACACGTGAGTGTGACTGTGTGCCAATACATTTTACATCCTGGTTATTTACTTATCTATTGAAGGACACTTAACTTACTTTCATATCTTGGCTATTGTAAATAATGCTGTAGTGAACATTGGGGTGCAGATGTCTTTTCAAATCTGTGTTCATGTTTCTGTTGGATATTTATAGCAGAAGTAGATAGCAGTTCTAGAATGTCCATGCTGCTTTCCCCAGTGACTGTGCCAATTTACAATCATGTGAGCAGTGCGGGAGCCTTTCTCTTTTCTTCACATTCTTCCAACATTTGTTAGCTATTTATATTTTGATGACAGCCATTCTGAGAGGAGAGAGGAGATACTTCCTATGACTTTCATTTGCATTTACCAGATTAGTAATGTTGAGCTATGTGTTTCCCTAACTTTTTTAAAAAAATATGTTTTTATTGACTTTAGAGGGAGAGGAAGGAAAGGGAGAGCAAGAAACATCAATGAGAGAGAACCATCACATCCATGGGCTCCCTCCTGCACACCCTTCCGGGGGATCAAGCCTGCCACCCTGACTCCAGTGACCTCTTGGTGCATGTGACAAAGAACTCAATCTACTTACCCACACTGGCTGGGCCTATCTGTTTGTTTTAAATAGGAAGAAACTGAGAGGATTGCAGTTGACTTCCCTAACTTTTATAGACTTGGGTTAATCCCATGCTCATTCCTAAACCAGTGAGTGGTAAACTAGTGACTCTGATGTGCTTACTATAATCCTTTGTCTTTGGAGTAGGAGAGGTACCACTTTCTTTGTGTATCAGGATAGTAAATGTCTCAATAGAGTGTGGTTCTCCAGCAAAAATGAAGACTAAGTTTAAGGAGCCAACAATATATACTGCAGGATTTATTGGGGTTTTGAGAAGAGGATCGAGGTTAGATTTGATAAGGGTCCTGTGACTGTGGTGTGAAGCAGGCATCAGCAAGATTTCTCTGTAAAAGGCCTAATTTTTGTCCACATGGTCTGTCATACCTACTCAAGTCTGCCATTGTGGTGTGAGAGCAGTCCTAGAGAATCGGCAAGTGAACAGGCACGATTGTCTTCCAGTGAGGCTTTATTTGCAAAACTAGCTGGCAGCTTGTTCTTGGCCTGTGGGCCCTGGTTGGCTGACCCCTTATGTAGAGGATAGATAGAAGCATAGAGACTGAGAGACTAAAGGAACATTTTGCCTCTTTGGACTAGCCTCATTTCATTAAGAAATTTTCATGCATCTGTGCAGAAATGAGTCAGGAAGCTCAATTTATTCCATTTAAAATATTGGTGTTTTTCTAGGTCTATTTATATCTCATTTGTTTTGCTTAAACAGATATTATTAATTTAAAAAAGACCAATAAATAGCTATTGGCATTTTGTCCCATGTGAAAGTCATCTGTAAAGAGCCCATGTTTGACTAGGGAAGTTGACAGTAGGAAAATAAAGCAGAGAAAGTAGAGAGGTCAGGTTCATAAGATTTTTGTGATGACTGCAGGGGAAGAGTGAGCAGGGAGAGATAAATATAAGGTGATTCATATGTTTCCAGGTAGTGCACTGGTATTTAGATTGCACATGAAAGAACAACAGTTCAACAGGAAACACCAGTATTTTTTCATGCAGGTTGAGTTTAATGATCATCTATGGATTGGGCCTAAACAGGCATTGGGACATCCCTCTCAGAATCCAGGATTGCTGGCTCCCAACCACTCACCTGCCTGCCCCTAACTGATTCTGTCTGCCAGCGTGATCACCCACTAACAATTCCCCTGCCAGCCTGATCAAAAACTAACTGCTCCCCTGATGGCCTAATTGCCCCTAGCTGCCCTCTACTACTGGCCTGGTCCCCCTAAACTGCCCTCTACATGCCAGCATGGTCACCCCTAACTGTCCTCCCCTGCAGGCCTGGTGACCCCTAACTTCCCTCCTCTGCTGGCCATTTTATGGTGAGCATCTTGTGTTCACATGGGGTCAGCCATCTATACCACATGAGGGCAGCCATCTTGTGTGTTAAAGTGATGGTCAATTTGCATGTTACTCTTTTATTAGATAGGATGCTTCAAGGTATATTTAGGTAAAATCAGCTTCATGATTCCTGACTTAAAATTAGAATAAAAAGTGTTCTTTAATCATATGGATGATTCAGTTTTGATTTATATTGCTATAATCCCCCTTTGTTTATAATTACAAGGCAAGATATTCAATCATATTTTTGAGATATTTTCTTGCATCAGTATTCATTTAAAAGTACTTGCTTTATTTATACCTTCCATATACTTAACTCAATTGCTAGGAAAGTACTATGTTATGATAATTGGATTTTTAACTTAATTTCCAAAGTGACTGGTTTTGAGAATAGTATTAATATGTTGATATATCTTAATAGCAGATTCAGGAAATACATTATTTTAAAGAATAATTAATAAGCCTTATTTTTTTAGATCAGTTTTAGGTGCACATTAAAATTGAGCAGAAAGTACAGAGAGAACCCCCAGACCAAACACACACACACACACACACAGTCTTGCTCTTTTTGTCATCCTGCACCAGAGAGAGACATTTATTGCAATGGAGGGATGTGCAATGGCTTGTCAGTATTAACAAAAGTCCATAGTTTACATTAAGGATCACTTTTGGTGTTGTACATTATATGGGCTTTGACTAATGCATGATGGCACATACCCACCATTACAGTGTCATATAGAGTCATTTCATGGCCCTAAAAATTCTCCATGCTCTCCTTATTCATCTCTTCCTATCCCTAACATCTGGAAACCATTGTTATTTCTTAGTCTCCATTGATTAGCCTCTTGCTGAATGCTGTATAGTAGGAATCACACCGTGTTTATCTTTTTGAATGTTGAACAAATGAAAATTTCATGGTAATTGGATGTAGTTATCCAAGATGTTTTGAGACCTTAGTGGTTTGTTGTTGTTCTTCATCAGCATAGTGTCTGATGACATATGCCATACAAGCTGAAATAGAATGCTTTCTCTAGGCATTTGCCACCTATTGGATAGGGTTGAGAAAAATGACCTGATGCACATCTGCAGAGCACTAGGTGTCTCTCCCACTTTCTCTATGAGGTGGAGACAGACATTCTCTAGCAATGAAAGGAAGCAGCCTCAACAGGTTATATTTATATAACTGGAATTACAAGGTCTTTCTTACTTATTTGCCCTTGGAAATGGGGACAGAAAGCGTCCATTTACTATGATTTGCTTCGAAGGAAAATGTATTGCCTAGTCATCTAGCTTCCTAGTGATAGAATGTTTTATCCTAAACTGACTACTCTTCACTCAGGTGCTGGAGATGCATTGTGTTATGGTAAAATAACTCTCTTCTTACTGCTATTAGTGTAAGGAATCCAGAAAACTCATGATATTTAAGTTTGACATGGTTAGTCTATGATTCTGCTTCCACTATTGATACAATTTTCTGTCAGTCTGATGGAGTTTGTTAGAATTATGTTCATTGTACATAAAAGTTCACAGGTAAGTACCAAATTCTGATACAACCAATCCTTTTTTTTTTTTTGCATTTGATATATTTAAAAAGAGAAAGTAAATGTTCTTAATGCATTAATGGTCTACTAATAATATTCACTCTACTATAGTCTTCAGGTGTAGTCCAAAAGTTATACTTTCTAACAATGCATTAATCTGGTACTTTTAGAGTCCTGCATTTATATTGCTTTAAAATGTATTTTACTTTCTTTTTTAAAATAGTTGTTGATACCTCTGAAGAAGACACTTCAAGCAGGTAGGATTTTATGGATTTTTCAAAATTAATATGTTAACTAAGAAAATGAAGAGAAAAGAAACTAACATTTCTAGAGTGTTCTACTGTGGGCTAGATCCTACCTAAACTATGTATCTAACCTGTGTTATCAATATATAGTCATCATAATAACTCTGTAAAGTAATTGTCCTATTGTAGCCTACATTTTATTAATGAGGCAACTGTGGTTCAGGGAGGTGGATGAATTGACCCATGATTCCATAATTAGCAAGGGGTTGAGCCATGATTTGACTGCCAACCATTCTGTTGTCCCTCAACATGCACAGATAAGTTGGTGTGTAGCTCTGCCCTGGAGATAAAGATGCAAACCAGTTCATCTTAGAAAGTCAAATCTGATTGTATTTTAATTCTGATTTAAAGTTTTCCTTAGAAGCCCAGTTAGTCTAAGCAATGATCTTACTCTCCTTGACAAATGTACCGGTAAATAGGACCTTGTTCTTCCCACCAAAGCTTTCAAGACACATCTCAGTTAGATATGGCCACAGAACCAAAGATTTTTACCTAAACAATGCCTAAACAGGCAAGTGTTTTTAGGTAAAATGATGTATAATCTTCTTGGGAGGAATTGTGTATCTGTGAGTAAAGAATATCTACGGTATGTTATATTCATTATATTCAGCATCTAATTAGAGGATATTTCTAATAGATTTCTCTCTGTACTGATTTCCCAGTGTGGCTTTCCCCTCAGGCTGGTATCTTTGCCTAGTTGTAGGAAGGTTTGTGTTGTGTGTTTTTTTCTTTTACCTTAGAGTCCTTTTTTTCATCGTTCATTGCCTCCTTGATTGTTTTACTGTCTTCTTTACTTTTTCTGGCATTTGTTTCATTGGGTTATTTATTTGCTCTTCTGGCATCTCTGGTTTTCTCAATTTTTCTGTAGATAGAATGAAAGGCAAGTAGAATTTCAGGAGTTGAAAGAAGTTTACCAATTAATTAATCAAAACATTCTTTAGTACTTCAACCTATGTTTACCATCATGGCCAAGTGATGGTTCCTTATTTAAATTTTCCCCTACTTCAGATTAGTGACCTCAGTATAGTTTCCTATCTGTTAAAGGACTTTAAGTTAGCAATACCCAAGTGAGATAAGAGATGGCCTTTTCCTTCTTCATTTTACCCCTGGAGATAATTTACACAGATGAACACTTTAGCATATAAATGGTCAATTCTAGACAGACAAATAGTTTTAACTTAGGGAGTATATCAAGTTAGCTGTTTCAATCACATAATTGAAGATGGCGAGGGAGAAGTGACCTGTGTGTTATATACATAGCCCGTATGTTTGCATTAAATGAGTCTACAATTACAGTCATGCTTCTTTTCAGCAAGATAACGATGACTTTTCTCAAGCTTACTATGGATGGATTGCAAAAGAATATGCTTTTGTTAGTGCTTTTAATTTGTGTTTGTTTTAAAATACTAGTCATCACTAAATGAGGTTTCAAATCATTTCACTGTTACTTTTTTGTGTGACAGGTGAGATTTCATAGTTTGGGTCAGAAGATTGGGATGTCATTCAATCTAGGTCATCAGCCAGAAACCAAGGCTCAGCTTGTTAGAAGGTGCAATGGGTCAGATTCTTTATCTTAAAACTTTTAATATTTTTACCCATTTAATTCCAATAGAACTCTTATGATGGGATTATAAATAAAGTCTCATCTCTGATTTTTCTAACTAGCTATTTTTTGTTTAGAAATGTTTACTCTAGCAGAGAAATTTGTAGTGTCTGGGGGTATCTCCTATCCATTCCCCTTTGAATTCTTCAGGAACACAAAGGATTCTCTAAGTTTAGGGGAGACAATCTTCTTTCTTAAGTCAGATGGAGAAGTGGAAAAGGAAATTCTAACTTTTCTGTTGTTTCCATTGATCCTATTGCTGCTGAATTGCCATTGAAACCCATCATACAGTCATGATTGATCCTTGCTCCCTGGTTGGCCTTGCTGATTCAGATTCCTGAGTCTTCACTGATTCACACTTGGACTTGAGAGTTATAGCTTTATTTTGTTTTATTTTAGTTTAGTTTATTAGCTTATATACATATGATTTACAGTATATGCTTAACCACTATTATAATTATCAGGACCTTATTCTAGAAGCTGGACCTCCTGGCTCTACTCAACTACAGCATCCTCTCCTATACACATACACACACTGGAAAGCAAATGTGGATCTTACTTCTTAGCCCAGTCCTTTTCAGACTAGTTACTTTTTGAGGTTTTTTTTTTTTTTTTTTTTTTTTTAATTTCTCTCTCTTTTTTTTTCCCCCCAGCTAGAAACTGTTAGTTGGAAATCTTTTGAGCTGCCAGAGATATTCAAATAATGTTTCAGGAAAGGACCAGATGTTCCTTTCTCCTTTGTTACCAAGGTCACTTTCTATTCTACACACATCTTTCTTTAGGGAGCGGAAGGTCCCACATCACTCTCCCAGAGCAGTAGGCACCAACTTGCCTGAGGTTCCATAATTGAAGTTGGCGCCTCAAGTGATCTTGTTGCCATAACAATGAAAGTTTCTCAAGGGACTTAAATTTACCTTAGGTTTCAGAGTACTTCAATTTATGCCTCAAACAAATATTAGTCAACATAATGCTCTGATTCAAAAGTAGGTTATTGGGACTTAAAAATGCTTAGCCTTTATCCATGACTCATCAATATTCATGTGTGACCAGTAGATTTCTATCTTCCAAGGCAATTGGGTATGGACAGGGAGATTGAGAATTATTTTCATAGAGATCAGCTGGATCAGAGTCTTGGGGATTAGAGAAGGAATAGCAGTAGTTCAGTCCAGGTCTTGGGTTCTATTAGGTTTCTGTGGTTTTTATGATTTGCTACATAAAAAAGGGGGCATGGTGTTTTCTGACTTCAGTAGGTAATCTATTTGTATATAAAATTAGTTGCCAGTTATATAGTAGCTGAGTTACTCTGAAATAGAAACCAAAATGTAAGTACAGGTAATAACCAAAATACATAACATTTTCAGAAAATTGCAACATTTGAGTATGAAAAGCCCACATTGGTATTTATTTGGGAATCCAAAATAATTTCAAGAAGTAAATGCCATGACTAGATTTGTTTCTTTGGCTTACAGTTTTCTGCGAATATCTTTTTGCTGTATCATCTCTTAATCTTCCTAACCAAGTTCTAAAATAAGGCAGTATGTTTCTTATTTTGTGGAGGAGAACTGAGCCAAAGATGAATGACTTGTTTGAGAACAAAAAGCTGTTGGTTATATAACTAGGGTGTCAGAGTTCTAGAAACTTGTGATTATGTCAAACTAACTAATGAGTTCCCTGAATTATACTGCTCTCAAATCATGGAGGTTACATTTTTAAAAATTTTGTAGTTCATAACTCAGTTAGAACTTACAGATTTAAAGTGTATGGTATCATTAACATTGTAATATTAGCTCTGATATTATCTGAAATATCCTAAATATTTACTATATTTGGAAAATATTTTATATTAATATTAAAAAATAATGTTATTTATCACAATTTATGTCCACAGCAAGCAACAGCTAACTTCTAAATATCAAGAGGAAAGAAGACCTCAAAAATCTGGAAGTAGAACACCTGGTAAGACTTTTGATAGTGAATTCCTATTGGTGCTCCTAACATAGATGAAATAAAAGTAAGAAAGTTTGATAATGAAAGAGCAGTGAAAAAATATCAAACAATGTGTAAGTCACATGCTTAGTTTTTAAAATCTCTTTCATAATAGCATAGTATTCAGTATTAATAACAAAGTTAAAATCTGGGGCAATATCATTTGAAAAGAAATTCATTTATTCAGTCATGTTCCCTAAAATCCAATAAGATATATTCATGTAAAAAATAAAAGTATGTTAGTGTGGTTTATGTTTCCTCTGTATTCATGTTATACCAAATTAGACATGTTCTAAAGAAGGATCTTTTGTTTAGTTTTCACTGTGAATGGATTATATTTCGTGAGCACCTGTTAACACATAGAGATTTGTCTTACTAAATAAACTAAAACTAGGAACTCAACAATACATTCCTGATAGCACAAGCAAATGGCAGACAATAAGAACTGCACCACTTATCCAGTGTGCAAGAATCTCAATGAGATTGTGTTTTAAAGGTATCTACCCATAGAACAGGAGTCAGAAAAATAATGCCTATTGAGAAGCATAGCGCAGGTTTCACATTATACTAACAAGGTCTCCTTATATCAACTTCAATACTCAGAAGTCAAAACAGAAGGAGATATGTTGACTTCATTCATTTGATAATTAACAGAACACTGGAATTTCTTTAGAACAATCTGTTCTGTTGCCATTGATGAAAAAAATAATCATAATAAGTACTCAAATAGCCCAACCTGGGGCTCAGGAAATTATAAAAAACATATAAAAATGTTTCTCAATAACAAAAATGCCAGATATGTTACCCAGTTCATTGTACAATCTGAATTATGTGAAGACACCTTGGACTTAGTAGACTTTATCATTGGACTTGTGTAGGTTGGTTTTGTCAGTGATAGGAAACACAAAGATGAATTAGTGTTTTGACCTTGCAGGTATAAATTATATGGGAGAGCTTTTCTGGGTTTATTTTTCTTTTGCATTTTTAAAACATAATCTTCACAGAAAATATTAATATGCAGTTATTCATTTTTTGACTTAATGATCTGTCATTTAACTCTCAGGCATCTTTTAGGTACTTGTTACTATGATGTTGCTGAATACAAATAAATACCATCCCTGCATCCAAGAGTTAGTTATTATTACCATTTAAGTTATTTTCTGTAATTTATTCAGTGTTTCTTAAGTGCCATAAATCAGTAGTTGCTTAAAATTACAGTTATTTATTCTTTAATATGCCTGAGTAATATATATGCAGTTATATATATATATATATATATATATATATATATATATATATATATATATATATATAGTGACTGGGCCAGCAGCAGAGGACAGTTAGTGACAATCAGTCTGGCAGTGGAGTGGTTAAAAGAAATTAGGCAGGCAGGCAGGCAAACAGTTGGGAACAATGTGTCCTGGGTTTTTAGAGGAAAGTCCGACTGACGAGAGAGAGAGAGAGAGAGAGAGAGAGAGATGAGAGAAAGAGAGAGAGAGAGAATATATGTACACACTAGAGGCCCAGTGCATGAAATTCATGTGTCCGTCCAACCTGCACCCTCTCCAATCTGGAACCCTTATAGGGATGTCTGACTAAATGCACAGTTTTTTTTGGTGTTGCATGTGCTTCCTGGACTTGTAAGTCTATTTCTTTCACCAGGTGGGCGAAGTTTTCTGTCACTATTTCTTCAAATAGGCTTTCAGTATCTTTCTCTCTCTCTTCTTCTGGGACACCCATAATTCTGAGGTTGGTACACTTGAAGTTTCCCAGAGGCATCTTAAACTATCTTCAACTTTTTGGACACTTTTCGTTTTGATTTTCCGAAGGAGTGTAATTTGCTTCTTGGTTTTCCAAATATTTGACTTGATTCTTACAATCCCATAGTCTGCTTTTTGGTCTCTGTATAATATTTTTAAATTTGGTCTCTGTATAATATTTTTAATTTCAGGGGCATGCTTATTTTCTAGTTTATCATTTTTCATATCATTGAGGCTCTAATATTTATTGGCATTTTCTGAGAAATTCTTGAAAAACCTTATAACTGTGGTTTTGAAACCTATATCCAGTGTTTTGCTTTCCTCCATTTCATTCATTTGTGGCCTGCCTCTTTGTCTCTGCATTTTAGCTTCCCTGAGTTGATGAAGTTGCTTTGTGTGCTAGGTGTCCTAGCAGTGTCCAGTAGCTCAGCCTCTCCAGTTACATGAGGTGGACACTCTTGGTGCAGTCCTTTGTGGGCTCTATGTGCAGTCTTGTAGTTAATCCTTGGTTGTTGTTGGTATCACTGGGGGGACATGACCTTCAGGCCAATTGGCTGTGAGGATTAGCAGTGTCTCCACTGGGAGGGCTTCTGTGCTCAGCCTGGATGTGGGGGAGTCTCAGAGTGGGGCAGACAGCCTTGGTTTATGTCAGCCCCGCCTTATGGGAGCCCTGTGTCTCAGTGTCCCGTGGCTGTGAGAACTTCTGAGAGAAGGCTGCTCTCGAGTTTCGCCCACTGCCAGCCAGTCCAGTTTCTCCCTGAATGACTCTGGTACCGAAAGTCTCACGCAGAGCTGGATTTCAGTGCAGTTGGGAGGTTTTATTTCCCTCCTGAATGAGAAAACCAGCAGCACCTTTGCTGCCTGCCCTCTTCATGCACTGTGAGTAATTCAGCTGTGTACTCAGCTGTCCACCCTTTCAAACATACTGATCTTAGCATCTCCACAGCTCCTCTGAGTCTGTGCCTTTTATCTTTTCTTCTGGCTATAGAATTTCCACTCAGTCAGCTTTGTGGTGTTCTGGACGATGTCTGCTCTGTCTTCCAGTTGCAGTTTTAAAATTGTTGTGTTAGACGAAGAGGTGTTTAACTTATGCCTCCATGTTGATTTCTCCCTGTATTTCTTATTCTGACTAAATAGGAATCTTGTAAGTTTCACATTATTTTCTGACATCTTTCATTCATTTATCCCTTTAATATCTTTATTCCAGTTGCTATAGATCTACAGAAAACTTGAAAAGAATCACAGACTGAAACCAAAACAAAGACTGGTATTCAGTGAAATAAACTTCTATATTGTAATCATGTATTACATCAGTCCAAATCATATTTTCCCTTCATGCAATTTGTTAGATGTTTCTAAACACACCACTTGGTTTGTTTACTAATGAGAAAAGTTTACAGGACTCATCATGTAGGTGTGCTCACATATGAGTCTTAATACAGTGAAAAGTTTAAAGTAAAATCAGCAAAAGAGAAAAGGTGAATGTGACAAAGTGTGGCAGACATCTCGTATAAGCTTTGAAGAGTCCTATCCCTGTGGAGTTACCAGGAGGTACTTAGTTATTTTAGTGTAAATTTTTGAGAACACACATGGAATATGTTATCTATCAGTCTGGTTATACTCAGAGCCAATGTTTTTATGGCACAGGGATATTCTCATAGGGATATTCTCCATAGCATGAACCAAAATTTATATCCCTAAAAAGAAAGTAAATCAAGTGTTCAGTAGGAATCCCATTTGGTTGTACTAAGTATTTAGGCACAGGAAGCCACACTTATCATTTAGGGAAAGGCAAAACCCTCCACAGATTCAGGTTTTCAGATACCAACTGAAGCATAGCCATTTGAGCAGGACTTTCTAAGAATAGCATTTGTAGGCCTGCTGCATGGAAATTTTCTGCACAGCAGGTATAGCCCTGACTGAATTTTTGGATTTGGCCTCAAATTTTGTTTTTTAAACAAGTAGTATGATAATATAGCATAATACTGGCTTCAGTCACATCATCTGTAAATGCTTGCAATGCTGGCCACGTTTTGTGACTCTTGGTGAGTATTTCACAGGTATTTGTACATAAATTACTAGGGCAATATTAGGCAATCATCAGCTTTCCTTTATATCCAATTAATGTCTCCAAGATATCTTTTACATAAAACCAGTCCAATGATTTGTGATTTAAATTAGAGTAAAGTGTCTTTTAATTACATACATGATTAAATTTTTATTTATATTTCACTAAATTCCTGTTTATAATTACAAAGCATGTTACTCAATCATATTTAGTAGTTATTTTCTTGCCACAGTATACATTTAACACTATTTAATTTATTTATGTCTTTCCATATGCTTCACTCCATTGTGAGGATAACTCCCATTTTCTAATACTTGGATCTTTTTTTTTTTTTTTGTAATTTTATTTTATTTTATTTTTTTAAATAAATTTTTATTGTTCATATTATTACAAATGTTCCTTTCCCCCCCCTTCTCACCCCACCCTCTGCCCTTACCCCACCCGCCATTGTCCTCATCTATAGGTGCACAGTTTATGTTCAGTCTCTTCCCACATCCTCCTCTCCCCTTTTCCCCAAGATTAAACAGTTCACTCCCCTTCCATACCTCTGATTCTATTATATTCAACAGTTAATATTGTTCCTCAGATTTTTTTTTTTTTTTAGTTTCCTTGGTTTTTAGATTCACTTGTTGATAGTTACGTATTTGTTGTTCATAATTTTTATCTTTATTTACTTTCTCTTCCAAAAGAACCCCCTTCAGCAATTCATATAATTCTGGTTTGGTGGTGATGAACTCCTTTAGCTTTTTTTTATTAGTGAAGCTCTTTATCTGACCTTCGAATCTGAGTGATAGCTTTGCTGGATAGATTATCTTTGGCTGTAGGTTCTTGCTATTCATCACCTTGAATATTTCTTGCCATTCCCGTCTGGCCTGCATGGTTTCTGTTGAGAAATCAGCTGACAATCGTATAGGTGCTCCTTTATAGGTAACTACCTTCTTTGCTCTTGCTTCTTTTAATATTCTCTCTTTGTCTTTTGCTCTTGGAATCTTAATTATGATTTGTCTTGGTGTGGTCCTCTTTGGATTCCTTTTGTTTGGAGTTCTGTGCGCTTCCTGGACTTGTAAGTCTAATTCTTTCACTAGGTGGGGGAAGTTTTCTGTCACTATTTCTTTCAGTATGTTTTCGATATCTTGCTCTCTCTCATCTTCTGGGACCCCCATAATTCTGATGTTGGTTCGCTTGAAGTTGTCCCAGAGGTTTCTTACATTATCTTCAACTTTCTGGATTCTCTGGCCTTCTTGCGTCTGCGGAGGAGTGTCTTCTGGCTCTTTATGTTCCAAATCTTTGACTTGATTCTTGCGATCTTCCATTCTGTTTTTAGGACTCCATAAAATATTTTTTATTTCAGACAATGTATTCTTTATTTCTTGTTGATCCCTTATTATTTCTAGATGATCCCTTTTCATATCCTCATAGGTCTTGTTTATTTTATCGGCCTTTTCTAGGAGATTCTTGAACAACCTTATAAGTGTGGTTTTGAACTCTATATCCAGTCGCTTTTTGTCCTCCATTTCTTTTGTTTGTGATCTATTTGGTTTAGGCATTTTCGCAGGCAGCTTTCCTGATGGGGCGGGGTTTCAGGGTGGAGCCTACAGCTTTGGCTTCCGTCAGCCCCGCCCTATGCGACTCCTGAGACTCAGGGTCCTTCAGTACTTGTTGCAAGCGCCTCTGAGAGAAAGGTGCCCTCGATTTTCGCCTGCTGCCAAACTGTCTATGCTCTCCCCCAATGAGTCCGGTATTGGGGTTCAGTTCAGTTGGTAGTGGGATTGGAGGTGGCGTTCAGAGCAGTCTGGAGCCCCTGTCTCCTTCCCGTCAGGGCACTCCCGCGGCATAGCCGGCCGGCCCTTCTCTGCGCGCAGTGTGCGCCTCCGGGACCTCCTTTTGCCGCTTCCCTGGAGTCCTGCCTTACAGCCCGGCTCCCTATGGATGAGCCTGGGTCCCCGGGGTCTGGCCTAGAATTGGGATTCAGAGCAGTTGGAGCTGGATCCAGCACAGTCGGAGCTTTTCTCTCCTTCCCGCTTGGGACCGCCAGCCAGGCACTCGGCCTCCCTCCTCTCCGGCTCCGTCCTCTCCGCGCGCGCCGCGTGTCTCCGTACCTTGGGCTTTTACAGCTCCTCCACGCTTCCTTCTGCTTTTCTCCTTGCTTCTTGTTGTAGAATTTCCAGTCAGTCGACTTTCCTGTAGTTCTGGGTGATGTCCATTTTATATTTTAGTTGTATTTTATTGAAATTGTTGTGTGCGGCTGCGGCTAGTTGCCTACCCGAGCAGCCATCTTGGATTCTCTAATACTTGGATCTTTATCTTAATTGTTAAGGTGACTGTGTCTTGAAAACAGTGTTAATATGTTGATACATGTGAATAGATTTCCTGATACATTATTTTGAAGATAAATTACTAAGACTTATTGTTAAGAGCAGTTTCAGGTGCACAGTCAGATTGAGCAGAAAGTACAGTGTGTGCCCATAAACCACACACTCAAACAGCTTTGCTCATTTTGCATATCATGCACCAGAGAGGTACATTTATAACAATGGATGGATGTGCACTGAAAATGTATGATGGCACATACCCACCATTCCCGTATCATATAGAATCACTTCATTATCTTAAAAATCCTCTGTGCTTTCCTTATTCGCTCCACCCTTCTCATTAATCTCTAGAAAACACTGATCTTTCCTTGTCTCCATAGGTTTGCCTTTTCCTGAATATTATATAGCTGGATTCATACAGTGGGTATCTTTTTAAAAAATATATATTTTATTGATTTTGTACAGAGAGGAAGGGAGAGAGATAGAGAGTTAGAAGCATTGATGAGAGAGAGTCATCAATCAGCTGTCTCTTGCACACCCCCTACTGGGGATATGCCCACAACCAAGGTACATGCCCTTGACCGGAATCAAACCCGGGGCCCTTTAGTCCCCAAGCCGACGCTCAATGCATTGAGCCAAACCAGTTTCGGCTCAGTGGGTATCTTTATGAATGTTTAACAAATGAAAATTTCAAGCTAAATGGATGTAGTTATCCAAATAGTTATTTTTTATCTGAGTTATTTGTTGTTGTTGTTGTTGTTGATCACCATGGGATATGATGACATGTACCATACCAGCTGAAAGAGAAAGATTTTAATAGGCATTAGCCACATAAGTGAGAGGGTTGAGAAAAGTATACTGTGTGGACCACCCTGCTCTATGATGTGGGAGCAAATACTCTCTAGTAATGCAAGGAGACAGTTTCAAGGAGTTCTACTTCATACAACTGTAATCACTAAGTTCTTCCTACTCATCTTGCAATATGGAATGGGGCCAGAGAGAGTCTGTTTGCTATGTGTAGCTGTGCTGCAAAGTGTAGTATCTAGTGTATTTCATCTTAAATTAGCCAGTCTTCACTGAAGAGATAGATAATTTGTATTGTGTTACGGCAAAATATGCATACTCTCTTCTAACTGCTGCTAAAGGGAGGAGTCCAGACAACTCAGGCTAGTTAAGTTGGACATGGTTAGTCTATGATTCTGCTTGCACTAACAACATAATTTCTGTCAGTCTGATGGGGTTTGGTTAGGATTATGTTCATTTTACATAGCAGTGCACATGAAGGTATCAATTTTTGATACATCCCATTTATCTGTGTGTGGGCTTGATATATTTAAAAAGATAAAGTTAATGTTCTTATGTATTAACGGATTTTCGAACATATGATTAATATTTGCTCTATTTTTGTCTTCAGGTGTGGCCCCAAAGTTACATTTTCAAACAATGTAATAGTCCAGTACTTTGAAAGTCCTGTATTCTTATTGTTTTAAATTGTATTTTCCTTTTTTTTTTTTTTTTTTTTTAAATAGTCACTGATGTCTCTGAAGAAGACTCTTCAAGCAGGTAGGATTTTATGGATTTTTAAAAATTATATGCTCACTAATACAATGCAGAGAAAGGACACTAACATTTCTAGCATGCTCTACTGTGGGCTATACCCTATACTATGAATTAGCCCGTGTTTTAGAATTATCACTATAGCGTGGCAAAGTAGCTGTGCTAATGTAACCTATTTTTTTTTTTATCAATGAGGCAACTGTGAATCAGGGAAGTGGTTGAATTGACCCATGATTCCATAGTGAGCTAGAGGATGGGCCATGATTTGACTACCAACCATTTTGGCTCCCAAATTATTCCGTTGTCCCTCAACATACACTGATAAGTTCTTCTGTAGCTTTGCCATGGAGATAAAGATGCCAAATAGTTAATCGTAGAAAGTCAAATCTGATTGTATGTTAATTCTGATTTAGAGTTTTCCTTGAAGCCCAATTATTCTAAGCAGTGATCTTACTCTCCTTGACAAATGTACTGGTAAATAGGACCTTGTTCTTCCCACCAAAGCTTTTAGGACACATTTGAGTTAGCTATGGCCACAGAACCAAAGATTTTACCTAAACAATGCCTATACTGGCAAGTGTTTTTAGGTAAAATGATATATATTCTACTTGGGAGGAATTGTTTATTTGTGAGTAAATAATATCTATGTTATATCCATTACATTCAGCATCTAATTAGAGGATATTTCTAAGAGATTTCTCTATGTACTAATTTCCCAGTCTGGCTTTCCCCTAAGACTGGTATCTTTGCCTACTTGTATGAAGGTTTTTTTGTTTTGTTTTTCTTTTCTTTTCCCTTAGAAGTCCTTTGTTCATCTTCCATTGCCTCCTAGATTCTTTTACTGTCTTCTCAACATTTTCTGGCATTTCTTTCATTGGGTTATTTATTTGCTCTTCTGGCATCTCTGATGTTCTCCATTCTTCTGTAGACAAAATTAAAAGGCAAGTAGAATTTTATGAGTTGATAGACACTTACCAATTAATTAATCAACACATCCTCTAGTACTTCAACCTGTGTTTACCACCTTGGCCATGTTATGGTTCCTTATTTAAATCTTCCCTTACTTCAGATTTGTGACCTCAGCATAGTGAGTTATCAATACCCAAGTGAGATAAGAGGTGGCCTTTTCCTTCTTCACTTTAGCCTTGGAGGTAATTTATACAGAGGAACACGTCAGCATTTAAATGGTCAATTCTAGACAGAGAAACAGGGTATTAATGTAGGGACTATATCAACTTAGCTATTTCATTCACATAACTGAAGTTGCTGAAGGTTAAATGACGTCTGTGTTATATAGATAGCCTGTATGTTTGCAAATATAGTCACGCTTCTTTTTAGTAATGTCATGATGAGTTTTCTCAAGTTTACTATGAGTGGACTACAGAAGAATATGCTTTTGTTAGTGATTTTATTTTATATTTTTATTTTTTTAAATAAATCTTTATTGTTCAGATTATTACAAATGTTCCTCTTCTCCCCCCGCCCCCCCCAATTGCTCCCCTCCACCAGGTTCCCACCCCACCCTCTGCCCTTTCCCCACCCCCCATTGTCCTCATCTATAGGTGCACAGTTTATGTTCAGTCTCTTCCCACACCCCCTCTCCCCTTTTCCCCAAGAATCATCAGTCCACTCCCCTTCCATACCTCTGATTCTATTATATTCACCAGTTGATATTGTTCATTAGGTTTTTTAATTCCCTTGGTTTTTAGTTTCACTTGTTGATAGTTTCATATTTGTTGATCATAATTTTTTTTATCTTTATCTTCTTCCTCTTCCTAAAGAACCCCCTTCAACAATTCATATAATTCTGGTTTGGCAGTGATGAACTCCTTTAGCTTTTTTTTATTTGTGAAGCTCTTTATCTGGCCTTTGATTCTGAGTGATAGCTTTGCTGGGTAGAGTATTTTTGGCTGTAGGTTCTTGCTATTCATCACCTTGAATATTTCTTGCCATTCCCGTCTGGCCTGCATGGTTTCTGTTGAGAAATCAGCTGACAATCGTATAGGTGCTCCTTTATAGGTAACTACCTTCTTTGCTCTTGCTTCTTTTAATATTCTCTCTTTGTCTTTTGCTCTTGGAATCTTAATTATGATTTGTCTTGGTGTGGTCCTCTTTGGATTCCTTTTGTTTGGAGTTCTGTGCGCTTCCTGGACTTGTAAGTCTAATTCTTTCACTAGGTGGGGGAAGTTTTCTGTCACTATTTCTTTCAGTATGTTTTAGATATCTTACTCTCTCTCATCTTCTAGGACCCCCATAATTCTGATGTTTGTTCGCTTGAAGTTGTCCCAGAGGTTTCTTACATTATCTTCAACTTTCTGGATTCTCTTATCTTCTTGCTTCTGCGGAGGAGTGTCCTCTGGCTCTTTGTGTTCCAAATCTTTGTCTTGATTTCTGTGATCTTCCAGACTGTTTTTAGGACTCTGTATAATATTTTTTTAATTTCAGACAATGTATTCTTTATTTCTAGTTGATCCCTTATCATATCCTCATAGGTCTCATTTATTTTATCGGCCTTTTCTAGGAAATTATTGAAAAACCTTATAAGTGTGGTTTTGAACTCTATATCCAGTCGCTTATTGTCCTCCATTTCTTTTGTTTCTGATCTGTTTCCTTTTCTTGGCATTTTCATAGCTTTCCTTAGTTGGTAGGGTGGCTTTGTGTGCTAAGGTGTCCTATATGTTTCAGTGGGTCAGCCTCCCAGTTACCTGAGGTGGACAGTCTTGGTGTAGCCCTTTGTGGGCTGTGTGTGCAGTCTCGTTATTAAGCCTTGCTTGTTGTTGGTCTCACTGGGAAGCGTTGATCTCCAAGCCAACTGGCTATGAGGATCAGAAGTGTCTCAGCTAGGTGGGTTTCTGTATTCCGCTTGAATGGGGTGGAGTCTGGGGGTGGCACAGCCTAACTTTGATGAATCCCTCAAGATTGGTTGCAGGTGCGTGCACCTCTTTGGTATAGGTGCAGACAAGCTTTGGATTCCTGTCTGTTCCTTCCAAGGAGAGTCCTATTCGCGGCGAATGGTGAACGAGAAAGCTAGCCACTGGAAGGGCTTCTGTGCTCCACTTGGATGGGGCGGAGTCTCAGGGTGGTGCAGACAAGCTTTATTCAGCCCCTCCCTATGAGGGTCTGGTTTCTGAGTTCTGCAGTAATGGCCGCTGGCTTCACACACCGAGAGATCTCTGCCCACTGCCTGACAGTCTGGCCTCTCCCTATCTGGGGCCTCTATCAGAGCAATAGGGTGGTTCTGTTTTCCTTCCGAACAAGAAAGCCATCAGTGTATTAGCTGTCCACCCTCTCCGCGCACAGGGAGTAAGCCAGCAGTGAATTCGGCCCGTCCTCTCCGCTCTCCGCAAGCAAGCCAGCAGCAAAGTCTGGTGGCCGCCTTTTCCTTTCCTTCACAGTTCCTGAGGTTCAGCGTGCCTTCTCTCTCCTTCCCAGATGGTAGAGCCTCCGCTCAGCCAGCTGTCCAGCGCTTCAGGGAGATGTTTCTCATGTTTTCCAGTTCTAAATTCAAATTTGTTGTGGTAGGCTGCATTCAGGTGTCTACCCTACGCTGCCATCTTGGTTTCTCTTGTTAGTGATTTTAATTGGTGTTTGTTTTAATATACTAGTTATCACTAAATGAGGTTTCAAATCATTTCACTGTTACTTTTTTGTGTGACAGGTTGGATTTCATAGTTTGTGTCAGGAAGTTTGGGGATGACATTCAATCTAGGTCATCAGCCAGAAACAAAGGTTCAGCTGGTTCGAAGGTGCAATGGGCCAGATTCTTAGGGTTTTTACCTGTTTCCTTCCAACAGAACTCCTATGCATGGGATTAGAAATAAAGTCTTACCTCTGTTTTTCTATGTAGTTATTTTTGGTTTTGAAATGTTCACTGTAGCAGAAAATTTGTAGTGTCGGGGGTATCTCCTATCTATTCCCCCTTGAATACTTCAGGAATATAGAGGATTTTCTAAGTTCAAGGGAGACAATCTTCTTTCATGAGTCAGATGGAGAGGTGGAAAAGGACATTCTAACTTTTCTGATATTTCCATTGATTCTATTGCTGCTAAATTGCCTTTAAAACCCATCATACAGTCATGATTGATCTTTGCTCCCTGGTTGGCCTTGCTGATTCAGGTTTCTGAGTTTTCTTGTTGATTCACACTTGGACTTCATAGTTAGAACTTTTTAATTTTGTTTTTTTAGCTTATATACATATGATTTACAGTAAATGCTTAACCATTATTCCAATTACCACCACCCTATTCTGACAGCTGGGCCTCCTGGCTCTACCTACCTAAGCAACCCCCTCCACACAGATCCATACTGGAAATCCTATGTGGAGCTTACTTTTTAGCTCACATCTCATACTAGTTATCTTTTGAGGTTCTTGGTTTTTTGTTTTTCTGGCTAAAAACTGTTAGTTGGAAATATTTTGGACTGCTAAGGACATTTAAATAATGTTTCAGGAAAGTACCAGATATTCCTTTCTCCTAAGTTACCATACCCCCAAGGTCACTTTCTATTCTGTGGAGCACCTTTCTTTAGGGAGCGGAAGGTCCCACATCACTCTCCCAGAGCAGTAGGCACCAACTTGCCTGAGGTTCCATAATTGAGGTTGGCCCCCTCAAGTGATCTCTTTGCCATAACAATGAAAGTTTCCTAAGTGACTTAAATTTACCTTAGGTTTCAGAGTATTTCAATTTATGCCTCACATAGAAGCCAGTCAACAGAAAGCTCTGAATCAAAAGTAGGTTATTGAGACTTAAAAATGCTTAGGCTGTAACTCTGATTCATCAACATCCATATGTGATCAGTAGGTTTCTTCCAAGCTAATTGGGGGTGGACAGAGAGACTGAGCATAATTTTCATAAAGATCTGCTGGATCAGAGTCTGAGGAGTTAGACAAGGAAGAGCAGTAGTGCAATCCTGATCCTGGCTTCTATTAGTTTTCTGTTGTTTGTATGATTTGCTACATAAAGAAGGGAGCATGGTGTTATTTGTCTTCAGGAGGTATTCTATTTGTACATACATTTAGTTGCCAGTTACATAGTAGCTGAGTTACCCTGGAACAGAAACCAAAATGTAAGTACAGGTAATAACCAAAATTCATAACATTTCCAGAAAATAGCAACATTTGAATATGGGAATTTTATTTATTTGGGAATGCAAAATAATTTCAAGAAATAAATGTCACCACGAGATTTTTTTCTTTGATTTACAGTTTTCTGAGTGTATCATTTTAAAATTTCTTTATTGATCAATTTATTACATATATCTTTTTGCTGTATCATTTCCATTAATCCTCCTAACCAAGTTCTAAAATAAGGCAGTAAGTTTCTTATTTTGTGGAGGAGAACTGAGCCAAAGATGAATGACTTGTTTGAGAACAAAAAGCTGTTGGTTATAGAACTAGGTTGTCTGAGCTCTAGAAACTTGTGATTATGTCAAACTAACTAATGAGTCCCCTGAATTATACTGCTCTCAAATCATGGAGGTTACATTTTAAAAAATTTTTTGTACTTCATAAAACAGTTGTAGAAGTTACAAATTTAAAGAATATGGTATCATTAACATTGTAATATTAGCTTTGATATTATCTGAAGTATTCTAAAATTTAGTATATTTGGAAAATATTTTAATATTAATATTAAGAAAGGAATGTTATTTATCACCATTTTTGTACACAGCAAGCAACAGCTAACTTCTAAATATAAACAAGAAAGAAGACCCCAAAAATCTGAAAGTAGAACTCCTGGTAAGACTTTTGATAGTGTATTACTATTGGTGCTCCTAACATAGATGAAATAAGAGTAAGAAAGTTTTATAAGGAAAGAGCAGTGAAAAAATACCAAACAATGTGTAAGTTGCATGCATAGTTTTTTTTTTAAATCTCTCTCTTAATAGCATAGTACTCAGTATTAATAATGAAGTTAAATTCTGGTACAATATCATTTGAAAAGAAATTCATTTATTTAGTTCTGATCCCTAAAATCCCATAATATATCTTGAGGTAAAAAATAAAAGTATGTTAGGATGGTGTATGTTTCCTGTGTATTCAAATTATACCAAATTAGACATGTTCTAAAGAAGATTATTTTGTTAATTTTTCACTGTGAATGGATTATATTTCTTGAGCACCTGTTATTACATAGAGATTTGTCTCACTAAAAAAGGACCTACAACTAGGAATTCAACAATACTTTCCTGATAGCACAAGCAAATGGCAGACAATAAGAACTACACCATTTAACTAGTGTTCAAGAATCTCAATGAGATTGTGTCTTAAAGGTATCTTCCCATAGAACAGGAGTCAGAAAAATAATGCCTGTTGAGATGCATAGCACAGGTTTCACATTATACCAACAAGGTCTCATTATATCAACTTCAATCCTCAGTAGTTACAACAGAAGGAGATACGTTGACTTCATTCATTTGATAATTAACATGACACTGAAATTTCTTTAAAACAATCTGTTCTGTTGCCATTGATGAAAAAATAGTCATAATAAATACTTAAATAGCCCAATCCGGGACTCAAGAAATGATAATAACGTACAAAAATGTTTCTCAATAACAAAATTCCAGATATGTTACCTAGTACATTGTGCAATCTGAATATGTGAAGACACATTGGACTTAGTAGACTTTATCATTGGACTTGTGTAGGTTTTTTTTGCAAGTGATAGGAAACATAAAGATGAAATAGTGTTTTGACCTAGCAGATATGAATTATATGGGAGAGCTTTTCTGGGTTTATTTTTCTTTTATATTTTTAAAACTGAATTTTCACAAAAAATATCAAAATTTAGTTTTACATTTTTTGACCTAACAATGTGACGTTTAACTCCCGGGCATCTTTTAGGTACTTGTTACTGTGATGTTGCAGAATACAAATACCATGCCTGCCTCCCAGAGCTTATTATTATCATTGCCATTTAAGTTATTTACTTTATTCAGTGTTTATTAGGTGCCATATCTCATTTGGTGGTTACAAATATACTTATTTATTCTTTCATACGCCTGAGTAACATATCATTCTCTCTCTCTCTCTCTCTCTCTCTCTCTCTCTCTCTGTCTCTCTGTCTCTCTCTCTCTCATTCTCTCTTTCTTTCACCAGGTGGGCATAGTTTTCTGTCACTATTTCTTCAAATAAGTTTTTAGTATCTTGCTCTCTCTCTCCTTCTGGGACACCCATGATTCTGATGTTGGTACACTTGAAGTTGTCCCAAAGGATTCTTATAATATCTTCAACAATTTGGGTTCTTTTTCATTTTGTTTTCCGGAGGAGTGTTTTTTGCTCTTGGTATTCAAAATCTTTGACTTGATTCTTGCCATCCTCTAGTCTGCTTTAAGTCTCTGAATAATATTTTTTATTTCAGTCGGAGTGTGCTTACCATGTTTTCCCAAAAATAAGACATCCTCTGAAAATAAGACCTACTTACAGGTTTCCTTCTGAGTGAAATATAAGGCATCCCCCAAAAAATAAGCCCCCCCCCCATCCCTAGACTAAACATGAAAGATTTGGTCCACTGATTCTGAAAGAAATGGGGTCACAAGAAATTCACCAGGAAATTCAGGAATTGGATTGTTATGATGATGTTCCAGAAGATGATGACATGATTGTCATTGAGTAAATGCGTAAATTCTTGATACTGTAGGATTCACAGTTTGTCTGGTTTGTGTTGACAACTACCGTACTACCGTACCTTATACAGGTGCCGTATTTTCCGGCGTATAAGACGACCCCCTAATTTTACAGTTAAAACATAGGTTTAGGCCTGTATGCGCTGCATAAGACTACCCCCCACTCCCGAGGCAACACCAGTTCTTTTTTTAATAGACCACTTCTTTGAATCTGGCCAATCTGAGCAGGCTTTTTTTTTGTTTCAAAAGTCATCTTATACGCCGGAAAACACGGTAATAAATTTCCTTTATTTTCATTTAACAATAAATGTGTACCGTAGTATTCTTCTTCATGGAAAAATAAGACATCCCCTGAAAATAAGACCTAGCGCATCTTTGGGAGCAAAAAATTAATATAAGACACTGTCTTATTTTCGAGGAAGCAGGGTAATTTCTAGTTGGTCCTTTGTCATATCCTAGGGTCTCATTAAATTTATTGGCCTTTTGTGGGAAATTCTTGAAAAACATTATAATCGTGGTTTTGAACTATATATTTAATCTTTTGCTTTCCTCCATTTCTTTCATTTGTGGCCTATTTGTCTCTGCATTTTAGCTGATTCCCTGAGTTGATGGAGTTACTTTGTGTGCTAGGTGTCCTAGCAGTGCTCAGTAGCTCAGGCTTCCCAGTTACCTGAGGTGGACACGCTTGGTGCAGCCCTTTGTGGGCTGTGTGTGCAGTCTTGTTGTAGTTAAGCCTTGATTGTTGATGGTATCACTGGGGGCAGTTGACCTCCAGGCCAATTGGCTGTGAGGATCAGCAGTGTCTCACCAGGAAGTGCTTCTGTGCTCAGCTTGGATGGGACAGAGTCTCAGGGCGGAGTAGACATATGACATATCCCATACCAGCTGAAAGAGGATGGTTTCTGTCAGCCCCTCCCTATGAGGGCCCTGATTCTCAGTGTCCTGTGGCAATGGCTTCGTGCACCTCTGAGACAAGGCTGCTCTTGAGTTTCGCCCACTGCCAGACAGTCCAGTTTCTCCCCAATGAGTCTGGTACCCAAAGCCTCATTCAGAGCTGGATTTCAGTGCAGTTGGGAGGTTTTGTTTCCCTCCTGAATGAGAAAGCTAGCTGCCCGCCCTCTCCACACGCTGTGAGTAAGCCACTCACATATTCAGCTGCCTGCCCTTTCTGTTCGCATGTTCTCTGGTGCTTAGTTATTTTAATGTCAAATTCTGACAACACACAGGAAGTATGTCAGCTATCAGCCTGGTTACAGTCAGAGCCTAGGTTAATATGGCATGCTAGTCACATAGGCATCTTACCTATTAGCACGTACCAAAATTTAGATCCCTAGAAGAAAAGGAAAGCAAGTGTGGGGCAGGAACCCCATCGGTTGTACTAAGTATTTAGGCACAGGGAGCCACACTTGTCACTTACGGAAAGGTGAAAACCCTCCACACATTCAGGTTTTCAGACACCAACTGAAGCGTAGCTATTTAAGCAGGACTTTTTTTTTTTTTCTTTTCTGTAATTTGCTCTTTATTTTTTTTAAATTAAATTATTACCTGTGTACATATTTTAACATTGCCTCCTCCCCTCCCATTCATACCCTCCCTCCCCAGAGTTTTGTGTCCATTGGTTGTACTTATATGCATGTATACAAGTCCTTCGGTTGATCTCTTATCTCCCCCAGATCTCCCTACTCTCCCCGCTGTAATTTTACAGTCTTAAGCAGGACTTTCTAAGGGTGGCATTCCTAGGCCTGCTGCATGGAAATTTTCTGCACAGCAGAGGCAGCCCTGACTTAATTTTTGGCTTTGGCATCAAATTTTATTTTTAAAGCAAGTAATATGATAATATAGCATGGTACCAGTTTCAGTCACATCATCTGTAAATGCTTGCAATGCTGGCTACTTTTTGTGACTCTTGGTGAGTATTTCACAGGTATTTGTACATAAATTACTAGGGCAATATTAGGCAATGATCAGGTTTCCTTTATATCCAATTAATGTCTCAAGATATTTTTACATAAAATCAGTCCAATGATTTGTGATTTAAATTAGAATAAAGTGTCCTTTAATTATATAGATGATTCAGTTTTTATTTATATTTCACTAAATTCCTGTTTATAATTACAAAGCATGTTACTCAATCATATTTAGTAGTTATTTTCTTACACTAGAATACATGTAACACTATTTGCTTTATTTATGTCCTTCCATATGCTTCACTCCATTGTGAGGATAATCCACAATTTCTGATACTTGGATCTTTATCTTAGTTGTTAAGGTGACTGTGTCTTGAAAACAGCATTAATATGTTGATATATGTTAATAGAAGATTCCCTGATACATTATTTTGAAGAAAAATAACTAAGACTTATTTTTAAGAGCAGTTTCAGGTGCACAGTCAGATTGAGCAGAAAGTACAGTGTGTGCCCATAAACCACACAAACCCAAACACACAGCCTTGCTCATTTTTCACATCATGCACCAGAGAGGTACATTTATAACAATGGATGGATGTGCACTGAAAATGTATATGGCACATACCCAGCATTCCCGTATCATGTAGAATCACTTAACTATCTCAGAAATCCCTGTGCTTTGCTTATTCCCCCACCCTTCTCATTAAACTTTGGAAAACACTGATCTGTCCAAGTCTGTATAGGTTTATCTTTTCCTGAATATTGTATAGTTGGATTCATATAGTGCATATCTTTATGAATGTTTAACAATGAAAATTCTAAGGTAATGAATGTAGTTATCGAAATTGTTTTTTATCTTAGTTATTTGTTGTGATTGTTGTTCATCAACATAGGATGTGATGACATGTCCCATACCAGCTGAAAGAGGATGATTTCTATAGGCAATTGCCTCCTAAGGGAGAGGGTTGAGAAAAGTGATCTATGCACTACTGCAGAGCACTAACTGTCTGGACCACCCTGCTCTATGAGGTGGGAGCAGATACTCTCTAGTAATGCAAGGAGACAGTCCCAAGGAGTTCTACTTCATACAACTGGAATCACTAAGTTCTTCCTACTCATCTTGCAATATGGAATGGGGGCAGAGAGAGTCTGTTTCCTATGTGTAGCTGTGCTGCAAAGTGTAGTATCTAGAATATTTCATCTTAAATTAGCCAGTCTTCACTGAAGAGATAGACAATTTGTATTGTGTTACGGCAAAATAAGTGTACTCTCTTCTAACTGCTGCTAAAGAGAGGAGTCCAGGCAACTCAGGCTAGTGAAGTTGGACATAGTTCATGATTCTGCTTCCTCTAACAACACAATTTTCTATCAGTTTAATGGGGTTTGGTTAGGATTAGGTTCATTGTCCATAGCAGTGCACAGGAAGGTATCAATTTTTGATACATCCCATTTTTCTGTGTGTGTGGGCTTGGTATATTTTAAAAAAGGAAACTAAATCTCCTAATGTATTAATGGTTTACCAATCATATGATTAATATTTACTCTAGTATAGTTTTCAGGTGTGTTATATTTTCAATGTATTAGTCCAGTACTTTTAAAGTCCTGTATTCTTATTGTTTGAAATTGTCTTTTACTTTTTAAAAAAATAGTCGCTGATGTTTCTGAAGAAGACTCTTCAAGCAGGTAGGATTCTATTGATTTTTAAAAATTATTTGCTCATAAAGAAAATGCAGAGAAAAGACACGAACATTTCTAGGGTGTTCTACTGTGCGGTATACACTATACTATGAATTAGCCTATCTTTTAAAGTTATCACTGTGGCTTGGCAAAGTAGCTGTGCTAATGTAACCCACTTTTTTATTAATGAGGCAACTGTGAATCAGGGAAGTGGTTGAATTGACTCATGATTCCATAGTTAGCAAGGGGATGAGCCATGATTTGACTGCCAACCATTTTATCTCCCAAATTACTCTGTTGTTCCTCAACATGCACAGATAAGTTCCTGTGTAGCTCTGCCATGGAAATAAAGATGCAAACTAGTTCATCTTAGAATGTCAAATCTGATTGTATTTTAATTCGGATTTAGAGTTTTCCTTAGAAGCCCATTTAGTCTAAGCAGTATCTTACTCTCCTTGACAAATGTACTGATAAATAGTAGTACTTTGTTCTTCCCACCAAAACTTTTAGGACACATCTCAGTTAGCTATGGCCATGGAACCAAAGATTTTACCCTAACAATGCCTAAACTGGCAAGTGTTTTTAGGTAAAATGATGTATATTCTTCTTGGGAGGAATTGTTTATCTGTGAGTAAAACATATCTATTACATTCAGCATCTAATAGAGGATATTATATCCATTACATTCAGCTTCTAATAGATTTCTCTATGTACTGATTTCCCAATCTGGCTTGCCCCTAAGACTGGTATCTTTGTCTACTTGTATGAAGTTTTTTTTTATTTTTTTTAAATTTTCCTTTAGTGTCCTTTGTTCATCTTTCATTGCTCCTTGGTTCTTTTACTTTTGTCTCTACTTTTTCTGGCATTTGTTTCATTGGGTTATTTATTTTCTCTTCTGGCATCTCTGATGCTCTCCATTTTTCTGAGACAGAATGAAAGCAAGTAGAATTTCAGGAGTTGAAAGAAGCTTACCAATTAATTAATCAACACATCCTCTAGTACTTCAATCTGTGTTTACCATCTAGGCCAAGTGATTTTCCTTATTTAAATCTTCCCCTACTTCAGATTAGTGACCTCAGTATAGTTTCTTATCTGTTAGAGGACTTTGAGTTAGCAATAGTTAATTTAGATAAGAGATGGCCTTTTCCTTCTTCATTTTAGCCTTGGAGGTAATTTATACAGAGGAACACTTCAGCATTAAATAGTTAATTCTAGACAGACAAACAGGATATTAACTTAGGGAGTATATCAACTTAGCTGTTTCATTCACATACTTGTAGGTGCTGTGGTTTAAGTGACGTCTGTGTTATATATACATCCCATATGTTTGCAAATATAGTCATGCTTCTTTTTCAGCAAGATAATGATAACTTTTCTCAAGGTTACTATGAGTGGACTACAAAATAATATGCTTTTGTTAATGATTTTAATTGGTGTTTGTTTTAAAATGCCAGTTATCACCAAATGAGTTTTCAAATCATTTCACTGTTACTTTTTTGTGTGACAGGTGAGATTTCATAGTTTGGGTCAGGAAGGTTGGGGATGCCATTCAATGTAGGTCATCATCCAGAGACCAAGGCTTAACTGGTTAGAAAGTGCAATGGGCTAGATTCTTTATCTTAAACTTTTAAGATTTTTACCCATTTCCTTTCAATAGAAGGAAATTCCAATTTATGGGATTATAAATAAAGTCTCATCTCTGATTTTTCTAACTAGTTATTTTGGTTTAGAAGTGTTCACTGTAGCAGAAAATTTGTAGTATCTGGGGGTATCTCCTATCAACTCCCTCTTGAACTCATCAGGAATATAGAGGATGCTCTAAGTTCAAAGGAGTCAATCTTCTTTCATGAGTCAGATGGAGAGGTGAAAAAGGACATTCTAACTTTTCTGTTGTTTCCAATGATTCTATTGCTGCTGAATTGCCATTGAAACCCTTCATACAGTCATGATTAATCTTTGCTCCTTGGTTAGCTTTGCTGTTTCAGATTCCTGAGTCTTCATGTTGATTCATACTTGGACTTGAGAGTTAGAGCTTTTTAATTTTTTTAAGCTTATATACATATGATTTACAGTATATGCTTAACCACTATTCCAATTACTACCACCCTATTCTGGCAGATGGGCCTCCTGGCTCTACCCACCTTCAGCACCCCCTCCTCCATACATACTGGAAAACCTATGTGGAGCTTACTTCTTAGCCCACATCTTTTCATATTAGTTATCCTTTGAGGTTCTTGGTTTTCTTTCTTTCTTTCTTTTTTTTTTTCCTGCTAGAAACTGTTTGTTGGAAATATTTTGAGCTGCCAGCAATATTCAAATAGTTTCAGGAAAAGACCAGATGTTCCTTTCTCTTTTGCTACTAGATCTGCACCCCAACGTCACTTTCTATTCTGTAGAGCACCTTTCTTTAGGGAGCGGAAGGTCCCACATCACTCTCCCAGAGCAGTAGGCACCAACTTGCCTGAGGTTCCATAATTGAAATTGGCCCCTCAAGTGATCTCTTTGCCATAACAATGAAAGTTTCCCAAGCGACTTAAATTTACCTTAGGTTTCAGAGTATTTCAATTTATGCCTCACATAGAAGCCAGTCAACAGAAAGCTCTGAATCAAAAGTAGGTTATTGGGTCTTAAAAATGCTTGGGCTGTATCTATGACACATCAATATCCATGTTTGACCAGTAGAGTTCTATCTTCAAAGCCAATTGGGGATGGACAGGAAGATTGAGCATCACTTTCATGAAGATCTGCTGGATCAGAGTCTGAGGAGTTAGAGAAGGAAGAGCAGTATTCCAGTCCAGATCCTGGCTTCTATTAGTTTTTTGTTGTTTGTATGATTTGCTACATAAAGAAGGGAGCATGGTGTTATTTTACTTCAGCAGGCAATCTATTTGTATATAAATTTAGCTGCCAGTTACCTAGTAGCTGAATTACCCTAAAATAGAAACCAGAATGTAAGTACAAGTAATAACCAAAAATTCATAAATTTTGAATAAATTGGCACATTTGAATATGAAAATCACACATTAGTATTTATTTGGGAATCCAAAATAATTTCAAGAAATAAATACCATGACTAGATTTTTTTCTTTGGTTTACAGTTTTCTGAGCATATCTTTTTGCTGTATCATCTCTCTTAATCTTCCTAACCAGGTTGTAAAATAAGTCAGTAAGTTTATTTGTAGAGGAGAACGTTTATTTGTAAAGATAAATGACTTGTTTGATACCAAATAGCTGTTGATTATAGAACTAGGGTGTCTGAGTTCTAGAAACTTGTGATTATGTCAAGCTAACTCTAATGAATTTCCTGAATTATACTGCTCTCAAATCATGAAGGTTACTTTTTAAAAAATTTTGTACTTCATAAAACAGTTGTAGAACATACAAATTTAAAGTGCATTGTATCATTAACATTGTAATATTAGCTCTGATATTATCTGAAATATCCTAAAAATTTACTATATTTGGAAAATATTTTTATATTAATATTAAGTAAGTAATGTTATTTATCACCATTTTTGTACACAGCAAGCAACAGCTAACTTCTAAATATCAAGAAGAAAGAAGACCCCACAAATCTGATAGAACTCCTGGTAAGAATTTTGATAGTGAATTTCTCTTGGTGCTTTTAACACAGATGAAATAAGAGTAAGAAAGTTTTATAAGGAAAGAGCAGTGAAAAAATACCAAACAATGTGTCAGTTGCATGCATAGTTTTTATTAATCTCTTTCTTAATAGCATAGTATTCAGTATTAATAACAAAATTAAAATCTCGGGCAATATCATTTGAAAAGAAATTCATTTATATAGTCCTGATCCCAAAAATCTCATAAGACAGCTTTATGTAAAAAATAAAAGTATGTTAGGGTGGTGCATGTTTCCTCTGTATTCACATTTTACCAAATTAGACATGTTCTAAAGAAGGATCTATTGTTTAGTTTTCACTGTGAATGGATTATATTTCATGAGTGCCTGTTATTACATAGAGATTTGTCTCACTAAAAAAGGACTTATAAGTAGGAACTCAACAATACATTTCTGATAGCACAAGTAAATGGCAGACAATAAGAACTACACCTCTTAACCAGTGTGCAAGAATCTCAATGAAATTGTGTTTTAAAGGTATCTACCCAGAGAACAGAAGCCAGAAAAGCAATGCCTGTTGAGAAGCATCGTGCAGTTTTAACATTATACTAACAATGTCTCATTATATCAACTTCAATCCTCAGATGTCAAAACAGAAGAGAGATGTTGACTTCATTAATTTGATAATTAACAGGACACTGGAATTTCTTTAGGACAATTTGTTTTGTTGCCATTGGTGAAAAAACAATCATAACAAATACTCAAATAGCCCAACCTGGGATTCAACAAATTACAAAAAGTACAAAATTGTTTTTCAATAACAAAATTCCAGATATGTTATCCAGTTCATTGTGAAATCTGAATTATGTGAAGACATCTTAAACTTACTAGATTTTATCAGAGGACTTGTGTAGGTTGTTTTTGTCAGTGATAGGAAACGCAAAGATGAAACAGTGTTTTGACCTTGCAGGTATAAATTATATGTGAGAGCTTTCCTGGGTTTATTTTTCTTTTGGATTTTTAAAATGAATTTTCACAGAAAATATCAAAATTCAGTTTTACATTTTTGACCTAACAATGTGCCATTCAACTCCCGCGCATCTTTTAGGCACTTGTTACTGTGATGTTGCAGAATACAAATACCATGCCTGCCTCCAATAGCTTATTATCATTGCCATTTAAGTTATTTACTGTATTTTCTTCAGTGTTTCTTAGGTGCCATATCTCATTCGCTGTTAAAAATATAGTCATTTATTCTTTCATATGCCTAAGTAATATATCATTCTCTCTCTCTCTCTCTCTCTCTCTCTCTCTCTCTCTCTCTCTATATATATATATATATATATATATATATATATATATATATATAATACTAAAAAAGGACTTATAAGTAGGAACTCAACAATATATATATATATATATATATATATATATATATATATATATATATGCAGTTAGTGACTGGACCAGCAGGAGAGGGAAGTTAGTGGCAATCAGTCTGGCAGTGGAGTTGTTAAAAGCAATTGGGCAAGCAGACATGCAAGCTGTTGGGAGCAAGCTGTCCTGGATTTTGAGAGGGATTTCTGACTGCATATATAGATAGATAGATAGATAGATAGATAGAGAGAGAGAGAGAAAGAGAGAGAGAGAGAGTGTGTGTGTATATATATATATAGAGAGAGTGTAAATATATATTGGTGAGAGAGAATATATATATGGAGAGAAAATAATATATATATGGAATACACATATAGATACCCTAGAGGCCCAGTGCATGAAATTCATGTGTCCATCAGCCCAACTGGTACCCTCTGCAATCTGGAACCCTTTGAGGGATGTCCGACTAAAGGGCACTTTTGTTTGGGTTCTCTGTGTTCCCTGGACTTGTAAGTCTATTTCTTTTACCAGGTGGGCGAAGTTATCTGTCACTATTTCTTCAAATAGGTTTTCAGTATCTTGCTCTCTCTCTTCTTCTGGGACCCCCATAATTCTGATGTTGGTAAGCTTGAAGTTGTCCCAGAGGCATCTTATACTATCTTCAACTTTTTGGATTCCTTTTTTTTTTTTTTTTGCTTTTTCAGAGGAGTGTATTTTGCTTCTTGGTGTTCCAAATCTTTGACTTGGAATAATATTTTTTATTTCTATAATATTTTCTTATTTCAGTCAGAGAATGCTTAATTTCTAGTTAATCCTTTTTCACATCCTGGAAGGTCTCATTAAATTTATTGGCCTTTTCTAAGAAATTCTTGAAAAACATTATAATTGTGGTTTAGAACTCTATATCCAGTGTTTTGCTTTCCTCCATTTCCTTAATTGGTGGCCTGCCTCTTTGTCTTTGCATTTTAGCTGCTTCCCTGAGTTGATGGAGTTGTTTTGTGTGCTAGGTATCCTAGTCAGGCCCCGTAGCTCAGCCTCTCCAGTTACATGAGGTGGGCACTCTTGGTGCAGCACTTTGTGGGCTCTGTGTATAGTCTTATTGTAGTTTAGCCTTGATTATTGTTGGTATCACTGGGCGAAGTTGACCTCTAGGCCAATTGGCTGTGGGGATCAGCAGTGTCTCACCTGGGAGTGCTTCTGTGCTCAGCTTGGATAGGGCAGAGTCTCAGGGCGGAGCAGACAGCCTTGGTTTCCTGTCAGCCCCACCCTGCGAGGGCCCCATGTATCAGTCTCCTAAGGCAATATCTACATGTACCTCTGAGAGAAGGCTGCTCTTGAGATTCGCTCACTGTCAGACAGGCTAGTTTCTCTCTGAATGAGTCTGGTACCCAAAGTCTCACCCGGAACTGTATTTCAGTGCAGTCAGGAGGTTTAGTTTCCCTCACAAATGAGAAAGCTAGCAGCATGTTTGTTTCCCGCCTTCTCCATGCTGGGAGCAAGCCAGCCCATTATTCAGCCACCAACACTTTCCATGCACATGGGTCTCTGCATCTCCACTCCGCCTCCGAGTCTGTGTCCTTTTTTCTTTCCTTCTAGTTGTAGAATTTCTTCTCAGCCAGCTTTCCGGTGTTTCTGGTCTATGCCCACTCTGTCTTTCAGTTCCAGTTTTAAAATTTTTGTGTGAGGCCACAAGGTGTTTACCATATGCAGCCATCTTGGAATCTTCCTGAATTTCTTATTCTAAGTAAATGGGAATCTTGCTAGTTTCCCATTATTTTCTGACACCTTTGATTCATTTATCCCTTTTATGTCTTTATTCCAGTTGCTATAGATCTACAGAAAACTCAAAAAGAAGCACAGACTGAAACAAGATCCAGAACAGGTATTCAGTGAAATAAACTTCTGTATTGTAATCATGTATAATTCATCAGTCCAAATCATATTTTCCCTTAATGCAATTTTGTTAGTCATTTTGAAACACACCACTTGGTTTGTTTACTCACAAGAATAATTTACAGGTCTCATCCTATAGGTGTGCTCACACATGAGTTTTATTACAGTAAAAGGTTGAAAGCATAATTAGCAAAAGAGAAAATTGCATGTGACAAATTGTGGCAGGCATCTGGTATAAAATTCCAAGATTCCTACCCCCGAGGAGTTACCAGGCGGTGCTTAGTTATTTTAGTGTCAAATAATGACAACACACATTAAATATGTCATCTATCAGTCTGGTTACACTCAGAGCCTAGGTTTATATGGCATGCTAGTCACATAGGCATCTTCCCCATAGCATGTACCAAAATTTATCGATATATCCCTAGAAAAAAAGCAAAGCAAGTGTTCAGTAGGAATCCCATAGGTTTTACTAAGCACAGGGATTCACACATCATTTAGGGAAAGGCTGAAACCCTACACACATTCAGATTTTCAGACCCCAACTGAGGCATAGCCATTTGATCAGGACTTTCTAAGGATGGCATTCTTAGGCCTGCTGCATGGAAATTTTCTGCATAGCAAGTGCAACCCAAATTGAAATTTTGGCTTTAGTCCCAGATTTTGTTTTTAAAGCAAGTAATATGATAATATAGCATAGTACTGGCTTCAGTAACATCATCTATAATTGCTTGCAATGCTGGCCACTTTTTGTGACTCTTGGTGAGTATTTCACAGGTATTTGTACATAAATTAGTAGGGCAATGCTAGGCAATGATCAGATTTCCTTTATATCCAATTAATGTCTCAAGATATTTTTACATAAAATCAGTCTAATGATTTTGATTTAAATTAATGTCATTTAATTACATATATGATTAAATTTTTATTTATATTTAACTAAATTCCTGTTTATAATTACAAAGCACATTACTCAATCATATTTAGTAGTTATTTTCTTGCCATAGTATACATTTAACACTATTTGATTTATTTATGTCTTTCCATATGCTTCACTCCATTGTGAGGATAATTCTCATTTTCTGATACTTGGGTCTTTATCTTAATTGTTAAGGTGACCATGTCTTGAAAACAGCATTAATATGTTGATATATGTGAATAGAATTTTCCCTCATGCATTATTTTGAAGAAAAATTACTAAGACTTATTTTTAAGAGCAGTTTCAGGTGCACAATCAGATTGAGCAGAAAGTACAGTGTTTGCCCATAAACCACAAAAACCCAAACACACAGCCTTGCTCATTTTTCAAATCATGCACCAGAGCAGTACATTTATAACAATGGATGGATGTGCACTGAAAATGTATGATGGCACATACCCACCATTTCCGTATCATGTAGAATCACTTCACTATCTCAGAAATCCCTGTGCTTTGCTTATTCGCCCCATCCTTCTTCTTAACCCCGGGAAAACACTGATCTTTCCTAATCTCCATAGATTTGTCTTTTCCTGAATATTGTATAGTTGGATTCATACAGTTGTATCTTTTTTTTTTTTTAATTTAAAGGAGCCTAGAACTTTATTTATTTTTTTATTTATTATTTTTTTAATTTTTTTTTATATTTTATTGATTTTGTACAGAGAGGAAGAGAGAGAGACAGAGAGTTAGAAACATCGATGAGAGAGAGCCATTGACCAGCTGCCCCCTGCACACCCCCTACTGGGGATATGCCCGCAACCAAGGTACATGCCCCCAACCGGAATCGAACCCGGGACCCCTCAGTCCCCAAGCCAACGCTTTATCCATTGAGCCAAACCGGTCCCAGCCATACAGTTGTATCTTTATGAATATTTAACAAATGAAAATTTCAAGGTAAATGGATGTAGTTATCCAAGTTCTTTTTTTTTTTTTTTAATCTCAGTTATTTGTTGTTGTTGTTGTTCATCACCATAGGATGTGATGACATGTCCCATACCAGCTGAAAGGAAGGATTTCTATAGGCATTTGCCACCCAAGAGAAAGGCTTGAGAAAAATGATCTATGCACTACTGCAGAGCACTAACTGTCTGGACCACCCTGCTCTATGAGGTGGGAGCAGATACACTCTAGTAATGCAAGGAGACAGTCTAAAGAATTTCTACTTCATATAACTGGAATCACAAAATTTCCCTACTCATCTTGCAATATGAAATGGGGCCACAAAGTGTCTCTTTCCTATGTGTAGCAGTGCTGCAAAGTGTAGTGTCCAGAGTATTTCATCTTAAATTCGCTAGTCTTCGCTGAAGAGCTAGAATATTTGTATTGTATTACAACAAAATAATTATACTCTCTTCTAACTGCTGCTAAAGGGAGGAGTCCAGACAACTCAGGCTATTTAAGTTGGACATGATTAAGCTATGATTCTGCTTACACTTAACAACATAATTTTCTGTCAGTCTGATGGGGTTTGGTTAGGATTATGTTCATTGTACATAGCAGTGTACAGGAAGGTATCAATTTTTGATACATCCATTTTTTGTGTGAGTGCTTCATATATTAAAAAGAGAAAGTAAATGTTCTTATGTATTAATGGCCTACCAATAATATGATTAATATTTACTCTAGTATAGTCTTCAGGTGTAGCCCCAAAGTTATATTTTCAAACAATGTATTAGTCCAGTACTTTTCAAGTCCTCTATTATTGTTTTAAATTGTCTTTTACTTTTTTAAAAAAATAGTGATTGATGTCTCTGAAGAAGACTCTTCAAGCAGGTAGGATTTTATGGATTTTTAAAAAATTACTTCCTCACTAAGGAAATGCAGAGAAAAGATGCTTACATTTCTAGCGTGTTCTACTGTGGGCTATATCCTATACTATGTAATTAGCCCGTGCGTTAGAGTTATCACTATAGCGTGGCAAAGTAGCTGTGCTAATGTAACCTACTTTTTATCAATGAGGCAACTGTGAATCAGGGAGGTGGATGAATTGACCCATGATTCCATAGTTAGCAAGGGGATGATCCATGATTTGAATGTCTCCCAAATTATTCTATTGTCCCTCAACATACACTGATAACTTCCTGTGTAGCTCTGCCATGGAGATAAAGATGCCAAACAGTTCATCTTAGAAAGTCAAATCTAATTGTATGTGAATTCTGATTTAGAGTTTTCCTTGAAGCCCAGTTAGTCTAAGCAGTGATCTTACTCTTCTTGACAAATGTAGTGGTAAATAGGACCTTGGTCTTCCCACCAAAGCTTTTAGGACACATCTCAGTTAGCTATGGCCACAGAACCGAAGATTTTACCTAAAATATGCCTAAATAGGCAAGTGTTTTTAGATTAAATGGTATGTATATATATATTTTTTGTGGGGGGGGAGAATTTTTTATCTGTGAATAAAGAACATCTATGTGATATTCATTATATTCAGTATCTAATATAGGATATTTCTAATAGATTTCTCTATGTACTGATTTCCCAGTCTGGCTTGCCCATAAGACTGGTATCTTTGCCTACTTGTATGAAGGTTTGCCTTTGTTTTCTTTTCCCTTAGAAGTCCTTTGTTCATCTTCCATTGCCTCCTTTACTCTTTTATGTCTTCTCTACTTTTTCTGGCGTTTGTTGCATTGGGTTATTTATTTGCTCTTCTGGCATCTCCAGTGTTCTCCATTTTTCTGTAGACAGAATGAAAGGCAAGTAAAATGTCAGTAGTTGAAAGAAGCTTACTAATTAATTAATCAAAACACCCTCTAGTACTTCAACTTGTGTTTACCATCTTGTCCAAGTGATGGTTCCTTATTTAAATTTTCCCCTACTTCAGATTAGTGACCTCAGCATAGTTTCCTATCTGTTAAAGGACTTTAAGTTAGCAATACCCAAGTGAGATAAGAGATGGCCTTTTCCTTCTTCATTTTACCCCTGGAGGTAATTTACACAGATGAACACTTTAGCATGTAAATGGTCAATTCTAGACAGACAAATGGTTTTAACTTAGGGAATATATCAAGTTAGCTGTTTCAATCACAAAATTGAAGATGCTGAGGGGGAAGTGATCTCTTTTTTGTATGTATAGCCTGTATGTTTGCCCGAACAAGTCTATACATGTAGTCTTGCTTCTTTTTAGGCAAGGTCAAGATGACTTTTCTCAAGTTTACTATGGATGGAGTGCAGAAGAATATGTGTGTGTTTTTTTAGTTTTTTTTTAAATGCTTTTACTTTGTGTTTGTTTTAAAATACTAGTTATCACTAAATGAGGTTTCAAATCATTTCCAGTTATTTTTTTTTTCTTTTGACAGGTGAGGTTTCATAGTTTTGATTCAGGAAGGTTTAGGATGCCATTCAATGTAGGTCATCATACAGAAACCAAGGCTCAACTGCTTAGAAGGTGCAATGGGCCAGATTCTTTATCTTAACACTTCTACCCATTTTTACCCATTTCATTCCAATAGAACTCCTATGCATGGGATTATAAATAAAGTCTCATCTCTGATTTTTCTAAGTAGGTATTTTTGGTTTTGAAGTATTCCCTGTAGCAAAAAATATTTGTAGTGTCTCTAGCCACCCAGAGCCTCCCTCACACACTGGAAAGCTCATTTGTAGCTCATGTCTTAGCCCAAACCTTTGAGGATGAGGTATCCTTTGAGCTTCATGGGATTTTATTTTGTTTTGTTTTGTTTTGCTTTGTTTTGTTTTGTTTTGTTTTACCAGCAGATGTTACTTACAACAATCCCAAGTTGCCAAAGAGATTCAAATAATGACACAGGAAAAGATCAGGAGTTCTTTGTCCTTTGTTACTATATCTAAGCCCCAAGGTCACTTTATATCTTGTGGATCATCTTTGTTTAGGCAGCGGAAGGCCCCATATCGCTTTCTCAGAGCAGTAAGCACCAGGTTTCCTAAGGTCTCATATTTGAGGTTGGCCCCTCAGTGATCTCTTTGCCATAATAATGAAACTTCCCCAAGTGATGTGAATTTACCTCAGGTTTCAAAGTATTTTAAATTATGCCTCACATGGAAGCCAGTCAACAGAAAGCTCTGAATCAAAACTGGGTTATTGGTAATTACAATTGCTAAGAGCCCATCCATGACTTATCAGCATGGGTATGTGACCAGTAGGACTGTATCTCCCAAGCCAGTTGTGGGTGGTCATGGAGATTAAGCTTCTTTCTCATAAAGAACTGCTGGGTCACAGTTTGAGTAGGTAGAGAAGGGAAAGTATTAGGCCAGGCCAGTCCTGGCGGCTGCTAGTTTTCTGTGGTTGGTATGATTTGCTACAAAAAGAAGGGAGCATTGTGTTATGTGACTTCATGAGGTAATATATTTGCACATAAATTTGGTTACCAGTTTCATAACAGCTGAGATGCACTCAAATACAGACCACAATCTGAGTACAGGTAATAACCAGAATTAATAACGTTTTCTGAAATCTGCAACATTTAGTAACCATGACAAGGTCACATTGGGATTTATTTGGAATTCAAAATAGTTTCAATGTGTAACTAGATTTTTTCTTTGCTTTACTGTTTTCCTGAGCATATCTTTTGCTGTATTATCTCATTTCATCCTCCTTCACCTTCTAAAATAAGGTAATCAGGTTCTAATTTTGTAGAGGAGGACCTGGAGCCACACAAAGACCTATTGGTTATAGAATTGGGATGTGTGAGTTTAACACATTTGTGATTATGTCTAGTTTACTCTAATTAATTCACTGAACTATACTGCCCTCATATTATGACTGTTAGACCTTATTTTTTTTTAAATAACATACTTCATAAAACAGTCGTATAACTTACAAATTTAAAGTGTATGGTATAATTGAAGTTTTAACATAAGTGCTTACATTATCTGAAATATTCAAAGAATTTACTATATTTGGAAAATATTTTTTAAAATTTTATTTTATTGATTATGGTATCACATAATTGTCCTTATCCCCCATTTCCATCCCAAACCCCTCCCCACATATGCCCCCATCACCCTGTTGTCCATGGCCACCACCTAGGACCATATGCCTGCACACAAGTCCTTTGGTTGATCTCTCTCCCTTATTCCCACCCTCCCCTACTTTCCCTCTGAGGTTTGAAAGTCTGATTGTTGCTTCTCTTTGGATAATATTTTTATGTTAATATTAAGAAAGTAATATTAATTCTCACCATTTTTTTTGTGTGTGTACAGCAAGCAAAACCTAACTTCTGAATGTAAAGAAAAAAAGGAACTTGACAAATCTGAAGGTCGCAATCCTGGTAAGATTTCTGATAATGGATTCCTCTTGGTGCTCCTACCATAGATGAAGTAGGAGTAGGGACTTTTTATAATGAAAGAATAGGGGAAAATACCAAATAATGTGTAAGTTGCATGTATAGTTTTCTCAATCTCTTTCTTAATAGATTAGTAGTCAGTATTATTAACAAAGTGAATTGTAGGTAATTTAAAATCTGGGCAATATGGTTTGCAAAGAAGTCCATTTATTTAGTTATGACACCTTATAATACCTTTACGAGAGGCCCGGTGCATGAAATTTGTGCATGGGATGATGGTAGTATATTCCTCAACCCAGCCTGCATCCTCTCCAATCTGGGACCCCTTAAAGGATATCCAACTGTCCATTTAGGCCCATTCCCAGTAGTATCAGGCCTAAGTGGGCAGTCAAACATCCCTCTCACAATCCAGGACTGCTGGCTCCCAACTGTGCACCTGCCTACCTTCCTTATTTCCCCTAACCACTTCTGCCTGCCAGCCTGATGACCCCCTAACCATTCCCCTGCCAGCCTGATTGGTGCCTAACTGTTCCCCTTGCTGCCTGATTGCCTCTAACTGATTCCCCTACAGACCTAGTCCCCCTAATTGCCCTACCCTGCAAGCCTGGTCCCCCCAATTTCCCTCCTCTGCTGGCCTGGTCCCTCTCAAATCTCCTCCCCTGCTGGCCATCTTTTGGCGGCCATCTTGAATCCACATGGTGGCAGCCCATCTTTGACCACATGGGGCAGCCATCTTGTGTGTTGGAGTGATAGTCGATTTGCATATTACACTTTTATTAGATAGGATGTTTAAAAGAAAAAAGGATGTTAAGTTATGATGTTTTCTTTATTTCTCTATATTCACATTATACCAAACTGCATTGGTTCTAAAAATGGGTCTTTTTTTAGTTTTAACTGTGAATGGGTTATATTTAGTAAATGAATATTTGTGATTGCACAGTGATTTGCCTCACCAAAAAAGTAACCATAATTAGGAACTCAACAATACTTTCTCAGTAGCACAAACAGATGGCAAACAGTAAGAGCTACAACACTTAGCCATCATATAAGAACCCTGATGACATCGTTTTATCGATATCAACCCATAGTTCAGAACTCGGAAAGGCAATGCTTGCTGAGAAGCCCAGGCTATTTTTCATATTATACCAAAAAGGTCTCACTATTATCAACTTTACTAGAGCCTGTTGCATGAAATTCATGCATGGGGGGTGGTGTCCCTCAGCCCAGCCTGCTCCCTCTTTAATCTGGGACCCCTTAGGGGATGACCAACTGCTGGTTCGGGTCCTTGTGTGATCAGACCTACACTGGCAGTCAGACATCCCTTTTGCAATCAGGGACTGCTGGCTCCTAACAGCTCAGCTGTCTGCCTGTCTGATCGCCCCTAACCATTCTGCCTACTGGCTTTCTTGCCCTCAATTGCCCCCCATTCCAGCCTTCTCATCCCCAACTGGCCCCCCACCCCTGCTGGCCTAACTTGCCCTCCCACCCCCCGCTGGCCTGATCATCCCCAACCACCTCTGCCTCGGCCCTGACAACATGGCTTTGTCTGGAAGGTCTCCTGGTCTAATAAGCATATTACTCCTTTATTAGTGTAGATTCCTCAGAAGTCAAAAAAGAATGGAATATGTTGTCTTCATTAATTTAGTAATTATCAGGAAACTGGAATTTCTTTAGAACAAGTTGCTCTGTTGCCAGTATTCAGAGGAAAATGATAATACAATAGATATTTAAATAGCCCATACCGGGACTCAATAAATTATAATAAATGTACAAAAATGTTTCCAATAACAAAAATGCTAGATACGGCACCTAATTCATTGTACAATCTGAACTGTATGATGATACCTTGGACTTGATAGAACTTCATCAGAGGATGTGTGTAGGTTGGCTTTAATAATTATAGAAAATCAATGAAGAAATAGCATTTTGACCTTGAAGGTATTTATAATCTGAGAGAGTTGTCACTGGTTTATTTCTCTGTTTTCCCAAACAGAATTTTCAAAGAAAATGTCAAAATTCATTTATTCATTTTTTAGCTGGTTGGTCTGCCATTTACCTTTTAGGTACTAAGTGTTATTCTGATGTTGCAGAATTGAGACATTTTTAAAAAAGTCATTGCCCTTTAAGACCATGTTAAATTCATTTTAATTCCCATGATTTGCTTTGCTTTATTTAGTGCTTACTAGGAGCCAGATTGCATTAGGATTTTAATAATTATCCTTGTTTACTCATCATATTGGTGTTTCATATATATTAGCTCCTTTAAGTCTATGATGAGAATTAGAATTTTTAAAATGTGGGTGAGGCTTTGTCTGGGTTTCTCAGTTGCTTAACACATTGTCCCCTGATATGTTAAGGTTATAGATTTGATGCCTGGTCAAATACCAGATTGATCTAATGAATGCATAAGTAAGTGGAACTACAAACCAGGGTTTCTATCTGTCTCTCCATCTTTAATCAATTTTTAAATAGTTCAAAAAATGTGGACGGGCTTTAAAGTAAGCACGCAGAACACAAAGAAGTTTTCCAGGTAAAGGGGCAGGAGGGGTGATGTTTGACAGGAGGAATATCTATTATGCTTATCGGTTTGGCAGCAGGAAGGGCTGAGATGCACCAGTGAATGTTGTGGCAATTATGACCAGTACAGTTTCAGCGGTGCAGCATGTGAGCCATGGGGATGGTTGGTAATGGGTGAGTGCCTAGCTAAGGCAGGCTTAGGAAAGTGTCTACTGCCACAGAGTGGTCTAGAGCCTATCCTCCAGGCCTTGGGAAATTGATCAGATGGGATGCTTTTAGCTTTGGGATTAGGTGGCCTCATTAACAGAGGCGGAAACAGTGGTAACCAGGATTGTGTTGGTGACTCAGTGATGTCATCAGTGTCCACGTTATTGCCCTTTTCTCAGCTGTGAGGTTGTCAGCACTTATGTCTGCTTTCCTGTCAGTAATCAGCTATGGCTCCAAGGCAGGGGTCCTCAAACTTTTTAAAGTGGGGGCCAGATCACGGTCCCTCAGAGAGCTGGAGGGCCGGACTATATGAACTACTAATTCCTACTGTAACACCTCGGCTGTGCTCACTGCCCAAAAAACCTGGCGGGCCGGATCAGACTCCTCTGCGGACCGCATGTGGCCCGCGGTCCGTAGTTTGAAGACCCCTGCTCCAAGGCATCCTTTTCTCACACGTCTATATGTGAAGGCCAAAAGCTTTGCTTTTCTGTAAACATTTCTTTTTTCTTCTACATTTTTTTGAAGCAGAGTTGGCCCACATTATATTACTTTAAAGCAGTGTTTCCCAAACTTCTCTCATGATGAGAATCACCTGGTGGAGTTGTTAAAACACAGATTCCTGAATCCCAACTAAGAAGTGCTAAACTAGAATTTTTGAGAACATATAGGTAAAATTGCATACCTAACTTAGTGCTCTGTATATAACATCTGTCTTAGAGCACTAGTTAAGTATACAATTTTACCTATATGTTCCCAAAAATTCTAGTTTAGCACTTCTTAGTTGGGATTCAGGAATCTGTGTTTTAACAACTCCACCAGGTGATTCTCATCATGAGAGAAGTTTGGGAAACACTGCTTTAAAGTGAGCAACCACAGTGGTTTGACATTTATGTTTCTTGTGACGTGTTCACAATGATAATGTCTAGTAACCATCTATCACTGAGCAAAGTTATTATGCTATTGACCCATTTCCTGTGCTGCACAGCACACTACACCCCTCTGGCTTATGTCATTTTTAACTGGAATTTTGCACTTTATATTTTTTTATTTCACCCATCACCTCAGCTTACTACGCTCCAGCAACCACCAGTTTGTTCTCTGTAGTCACGGAGTCTGCTTCTGTTTGGATGTTTTAGATTGCACCTGCAAGTGAGACCCTGTGGTATCTGTTTTCTTTGTCTTTTTTTTTTTTTAATATATTTTATTGATTTTGTACAGAGAGGAAGGGAGAGAGATAGAGAGTTAGAAACATCGATGAGAGAGAGTTATCCATCAACTGCCTCTTGCACACCCCCTACTGGGGATATGCCCGCAAACAAGGTACATGCCCTAGACCGGAATCGAACCCAGGACCCTTCAGTCCCCAAGCCAACGCTCTATCCATTGAGCCAAACCAGTTTCGGCTGTTTTCTTTGTCTTATTTCACTTAGCGTAAGACTCTCCTGGTTCATCCATGTTGCCATAAAAGGCAAGAATTCATTGTTGTTTTTTTTTTTTTTTATGTCTGAGTAGTCTTTCGTTATGCATATGTGAGAGAGAGAGGAGTGAGAGAGAGAGAGAGAGGGAGTTTATAAATTCCATATCTTTTTATTACTTATTGAAGAACACCTATCTTACTTCCATATCTTGGCTATTGTAAATAATTCTGCAGTGAACATAGCAGTGCAGAGACTTTTCAAATTCGTGTTCATGTTTCTGTTGGGTAAATACCCAGAAGTAGAATGGCCATTTTATTTCAATTTTTTTGAGGAATGTCCACTGCTTTCCACAGTGACTGTACGAATTCACAATCACACGAATAGTGCTGAGGCTTTCTCTTTTCTCCATATCCCTGCCGACACTTATTTACATACTAGGGGCCTGATGCACAAAATTTGTGCAAGAGTAGAGCTTCCTTCCCCTGGATACTGGCACTGGCTTTTTTCTGGCACCCAGGACCCGGGCTTCCCTCACAGCCCTAGCTTCACTTTTTATAGACTTGGGTTAATCGGGTACTCATATATAAACCAGCTAGGGGTAAACTAGTGACTCTGACAAGCTTATTATACTCATTTCTCTTTTTGGAACTGATACACAAATGATAATTACTGTTCTTTTGCAGTTACCCCAGTTACTTTGTACAACTGTTGTACAAAGGAATTAAACCTTGCTTAATTTCTCAAGAATTAAACCTTGAGAAAATTGTCAGTGTTATGTCTTCATTTCCTTTATAGAAACTGATACTATAGAGCTTGTCAATTATTAGAATTTTGTATTTTCTATTGTGACTAAATAGAAATGTTGCTTATTTCATATTATTTTCTGACATCAATGTTGATTTATCCCTTTCATGTCTTTATTGTAACAGTTATAGATCTACAGGAACCTCAAAGACGAAGATGGGGTGGCACAGGCGTAATGATAGGTATTTGCAAAATCAACTTCTGTATTGTAATCATGTGTAACACATCAATTCACATAATGTTTTCACATACTGCAGTTTTGTTAGAGGTTCCTAAACCCACCCTAAGTTTGCTTATTCACTAGAAATCTTTAGAGGACTCAGCATATACTTGTGCTCACACCTGAGATTTATGACAGTGAAAGCCCACAGTAAAATTAGCAAAGAGAAGAGGTGTGTGTGACAAAGGGTGGAGGACACCAGGCACAAGCTTCCAAGAGTCCTCTCTCTTGTGGAGTTATCTTGATGTGCTTAGTTATTCCAGTGTATAATTATGACAACATATGTGACACATGTCATCTACCTGTCTTGTTAGACTCAATGAGAGGTTTTTATGACATGCTAGTCATATAGGCATCTTCCCCATAGCATGTACCAAAATTTTAGATTCCCAGAAGGAAAACAGGTGCTCAGCATGAACCCTATTGGTTGTACAAAGTGCATGCGAACAGGGGTCACTCTCCTCAGTTAGGGAAAGTGGAAAGCCTCCTCAGATTCAGGTTTTCAGACACCACCTGAAGGGCAGCCATTTAAGCAGGATTTTCTAAGGATAGCAGTCTTAGGCCTGCTGCATGAAATGGTTTTGCCCAGCAAGACTGACTGACCTTTTAGCCTTGACCTAAGGATTTATTTTAAGAGTAAGGAATGTTATAGCAGAACATGGTATTGGTTTCATTCACATCATCCATAATTGCTTGCAATGCTGCTTACAATTGTGATGCTTGGTGAGTATTTCACAGATATTTGTACATAAATTACTAGGGCAATATTAGGCAATTAGAAGCTCTCATTTTTATCCAATTAATGCTTCAAGATAATATTTAGATCAAATCAGCATAGATTACTGCTTTAAAATTAGGAAAAAATGTGACTTTTAATTATATGGATGATTCAGTGTTGATTTACACTGCACTAAACTCTGGTTTATAATTATGAAGCAAGGTATTCAATCATATTTATCAGTATTGTCTTGCCTTAGTATACAATGAAAATTATTTGCTTTATTATCTTTCCATATGCTTCACTCAATTGTGGGGATAGCACCCATATTCTGATACTTGGATATTTATCTTAATTTCCAAGGTGACTCTTTCTTGACAATAACATTAATGTGTTGATAACGTTAACAGCAGATTCAGGAAATACATTTTTTTTACATTGTTTATTTTTTAGAGTATTACAGGAGTCTCCTTTCCCCCCCATTGACCTCTCCTCTATCCCCCCTCCCCCAAGAACGAGCCCTCACCCACCTGTCTGTGTTCATTGGTTTTGCTCAAATACATGCATATAAATACTTTGGTTGATCTCTTACCCCGTCACCCCCCACCTCCCATCATACATTGTTCAGTCTGTTCAATGTTTCCATGTCTGTGGTTCTAGTTTTGTTCATAAGTTTATATTGTTCATTATATTCCACAAACGACTGCGATCACGTGATATTTATCTTTCTCTGACTGGCTTATTTTGCTTAGCATAATGCTCTCTAGTTCCATCTGTGCTGTTGCCAGTCGTAATTCCTTCTTTTTTACAGAAGCATAGTATTCCATTGTGTAAATGTGCCACAGTTTTCTAATCCACTCATCTGCTGATGGGCACTTAGGCTGTTTCCACATCGTAGGTATTGTAAATTTTGCTGCTATGAACATAGGGGTGCAAATATCCTTTCTGATTGGTGCTTCTGTTTTCTTGGAATATATTTCCAGAAGTGGGATTACTAGGTCAAATAAAAGTTCCATTTTTAATTTTTTGAGGAAACTCCATACTGTTATCCAGAGTGGCTGCACCAATCTGCCTTTCCACCAGCAATGCAGGAAGGTTCCTTTTATTCAGAATCCTTGCCAGCCAGCAATTTTCCTCTGTTTATATGTTGATGATAGCCATTCTGACAGGTGTGAGATGGTACCTCATTGTTGTTTTGATTTTCATATCTCAGATAATTAGTGACTTTGAGCATGTTTTCATTGGTCTCTTGCCCTTCTGTTTTTCTTCTTTTGAAATGTGTCTTTTGGGTCCTTTGCCCATTTTCTTGATCAGATTGTTTACCTTCCTTTGGTTAAATTGAGTTCCCTGTAAATTTTGGAGATTAAACCCTTATCAGAGATAACATTGACAAATATTTTGCCCTTTTCTCTTTGTTTTGTTGATGGTTTCCTTTGCTGTGCAGCTTTTTATTTTGATGTAGTCCCATTTGTTTATTTTCTCCTTAGTTTCCATTACCCTAAAAGTTGTATCAGTAAAGATATTGCTACAAAATATGTCTGATATGCCTGCTATTTTGCTGCCTATAGAATCTTCCAAGGTTTTTATGGGTTGCCATCTTACATTTAAGTCCTTTATCCATTTTGAATTTATTTTTGTGTATGGTGATAGTTGGTGTCCTAGTTTCATTTTTTTTTGCAGGTATCTATTCAAATTTTCCAACACCATTTATTGAAGAGACTCTCTTGACTCCATTGTATGATCTTGCCCACTTTGTCAAATATTATTGAGAAGAATGGCTTGGGTTGATCTCTGGGTTCTCATTTCTGTTCCATTGGTCCATGTATGTTCTTGTGCTAGTACAAGGCAGTTTTGAGAACAGTGGCTTTGTAATATAGCTTGATATATGGTATTGTCATCCCTCCCACATTATTCTTTTTTGTCAATATTTCTTCAGCCAATCAAGGACTTTTTGACTCCAGATGAATTTGTGGAGAGTTTGTTCTAGGTCTTTGAAGGAAGCCATTGGTATTTCAATTGGGATTGCATTGAGATTATAGATTGCTTATGGTAGTATGGGCATTTCAATGATGTTGATTCTAGCAATTCATGAACACTGCATATTTTCCATCTGTTTATGTCTTCCTCTAACCCTTTTTTCAGCATCCTGTAATTTTCTGAGTACAAATCTTTCACCTCCTTGGTTAAATTTATATGTCGATATCTTAATATCTTAATTTTTTTTGTGGCAATATTAAATGGGATTTTTGTTGTTGTTTCTCCTTCTATGAGGTCATTATTGATGTATAAAAATGCCATAGATTTTGGGGCGTTAATTTTTTATCTTGCCTACATTGCCAAAACTCAGTTATTTAAAAAAAAATTATTTTATTGATTTTTTTACAGAGCAGAAGAGAGAGGGATAAAGAGTTAGAAACATCGATGAGAGAGAATCATTGATCAGCTGCCTCTTGCACACCCCCTACTGAAAATGTGACCACAACCAAGGTACATGCCCTTGACCAGAATGGAACCTGGGACCTTTCAGTCCGCAGGTTGACGCTCTATCCACTGAGCCAAACTGGTTTCGGCTCTAAACTCATTTATTAAGTCCAGCCATTTTTTTGATGGAGTCTTTAGGGTTTTTAATGTACAATATCATGTCATCTGCAAATAATGACATTTTTACTTCTTCTTTTCCAATTTGGATACCTTTTATTTCTTCTTCTTGTCTGATTGCTATGGATAACACTTCTTTAGTACTATGTCAAACAGGAGTGGTGAAAGAGGTCATCCCTGTCTTGTTCCCATTCTTAGGGGAAATGGTTTTAGATTTTGCCAATTAAGTATGATATTGGCTGTAGGGTTTGTCATATAAGACTTATATTATGTTGAGGTATGACCCCTCTGTTCCCACTTTCTTGAGAGTTTTTATCAGAAGAGGGTGTTGGATTTTGTTAAACGATTTTTCTGCATCAATTGATATGATTATGTGATTTTTGTTTTTCATTTTGTTTATGTGATGTATCACATTTATTGATTTGTGGATATTGTACCAGCCTTGCATCCCTGGAGCAAAATCATTTTTTTCAAAATAAATCTTTATTGTTCATATTATAATAAATGTTCCTCATTTTTTCCCCTCCATTGCTCCCCTCCACCAGGTTCCCACCCCACCCTCTGCCCTTTCCCCACCCCTCATGGTCCTCATCCCTAGGTGCACAGTTTTTGTTCAGTCTCTTCCCACACCCCCCACTCCCCTTTCCTCTGAGAATTGTCAGTCCACTCCCCTTCCATACCTCTGATTTTATTATATTCACCAGTTAATATTGTTCATCAGATTTTTTAATTCCCTTGGTTTTTTAGATTCACTTGTTGATAGTTACATATTTGTTATTCATAATTTTTATCTTTATCTTCCTCCTCTTCCTAAAAAAAAAAAAAAATCCTTCAACAATTCATATAATTCTGGTTTGGTGCTGATGATTTTCTTTAGCTTTTTTTTTTTTTTTTTTTTTTTTTTTTTTTTTTTGTGAAGCTGTTTAATTGGCCTTCAATTCTGAGTGATAGCTTTGCTGGGTAGATTATTTTTGGCTGTTGATTCTTGCTATTCATCACCTTGAATATTTCTTGCCATTCCCGTCTGACCTGCATGGTTTCTGTTGAGAAATCAGCTGACAATTCTCCCATCCAAGTACTAACCAGGCCCAGCCCTGCTTAGCTTCCGAGATCAGATGAGATCGGGCGCATTCAGGGTGGTATGGCTGTAGACCAGCTGACAGTTCTATGGATGCTCCTTTATAGGTAACTACCTGCTTTTCTCTTGCTGCTTATAATATTCTCTCTTTGTCTTTTGCTCTTGGAATTTTAATTATGATGTGTCTTGGTGTGGTCCTCTTTGGATTCCTTTTGTTTGGGGTTCTGTGTACTTCCTGGACTTGTAAGTCTAATTATTTCACCAGGTGGGGGAAGTTTTCTGTCACTATTTCTTCCAATATGTTTTAGGTATCTTGCTCTCTCTCTTCTTCTAGGACCCCCATAATTCTGATGTTGGTTCCCTTGAAATTGTCCCAGAGGTTTCTTACACTGTCTTCAACTTCCTGGATTCTCTTGTCTTCTTGCTTCTGCAGAGGAGTGTACTCTGGCTCTTTGTGTTCCAAATCTTTGTCTTGATTTCTGTGATCTTCCATTCTGTCTTTAGGACTCTGTATAATATTTTTTTAATTTCAGACAATGTATTCTTTATTTCTAGTTGATCCCTTTTCATATCCTCATAGGTCTCATTTATTTTATTGGCCTTTTCTAGGAAATTCTTGAAAAACATTTTAACTGTGGTTTTAAACTCTATATCCAGTCGCTTTTTGTCCTCCATTTCTTTTGTTTGTGATCTGTTTCCTTGTCTTGGTATTTTCACAGCTTCCCTGAGTTGGTAGGGTGGCTTTGTGTGCTAAGGTGTCCTATATGGTTCAGTGGGTCAGCCTCCCAGTTACCTGAGATGGACACTCTTGATGCACCCCTTTGTGGACTGTGTGTACAGCCTTGTTGTAGTTAAGTCTTGATTGTTGTTGGTATCACTGGGAGGAACTCACCTCCAGACCAATTGTCTGTGAGGATCAGCTGTGTCAATGCCAGGAGACAGCCTTATTCGACTAAACTTGGAAAATTGCAAAAGCCTCTGTGTTCAGTTTGGATGGGGTGGAGTTTGTGATCTTTTTCCTTATCTCTGCATTTTCGCAGCTTCCCTGAGTTGGTAGCCTTAAAAGTCTCTGTGTTCTGCTTGTATATAGTTTCAGGGTGGAGCCTACAGCCTTTGCTTTTCCATTCCACCCTGCCCTATGAGGTTCCTGAGTCTCAGTGTTCTTCAGTGTCCTTCAGTACTCACTGCAAGCACCTCTGACAGAAAGGTGCCCTCGAGTTTAGCCTGCTACCAGATAGTCTAGTCTCTCCCTAATGAGCTCAGAACTGGGATTCAGTGCAGTTGGAACTGGGGTTCAGCACAGTCTGGAGCTTTTATCTCCTTCCCTCTAGGGAACGCCAGCCAGTCACTCAGTCACCCCCTCCTTTCTGACTCGACTCCATCCTCTCCCCACGCATGCACTTTGTCTCCGTACCTTAGGCTTTTACAGCTCCTCTGATTTTCATTCTGGTTTTCTCTTTCATTCTAGTTGTAGAATTTCCAGTTAGTCAACTTTCCTGTAGTTCTGGATAATGTCCATTTTGTATTTCAGTTGTATGTTTTGAAATTGTTGTGTGAGGCTGCGGTTAGGTGTTTACCTATGCCGCCATCTTAGTTTTTCTATAGCTTTTTCTTATCTGTGACGCTCTTTATCTGCTCTTCAATTCCGAATGATAACTTTTCTGGGAAAGGGTAATCTTGGTTGTAGGTTCTTGCCATTCATCATTTTGAATATTTCTTGCCATTCCCGTCTGGCCTGCATAGTTTCTGTTGAGAAATCAGCTGATAATTGTATGAGTGCTCCCTTGTAGGTAACTGTTTTTCTCAAGCAGCTGGTAAGATTCTCTCTTTGTCTTTTGCCGTTGGCATTTTAATTATGATGTGTCTTGGTGTGGTCCTCTTTGGATTCCTTTTGTTTGGGGTTCTGTGCGCATCCTGGACTTGTAAGCTATTTCTTTCACCAGCTGGGGGAAGTTTCATGTCATTATTTCTTCAAATAGCTTTTCAGTGTCTTGCTCTCTCTCTTCTTCTGGCACTTTCATAATTCATATGTTGGTATACTTGATGTTGTCCCAGAGGCTTCTTACATTTTCTTCAATTTTCTGGATTCTCTTCTTGCTTCTCCAAATGAGTGTCCTTTGCCTCTTTGTTTTCCAAATCTTTGACTTGATTCTTCCATTCTTCTAGTCTGCTGTTGTGACTCTATAATATTTTTTATTTCAGTCAGTGCATGTATATTTTCTAGTCTGTCCTTTTTCGTATCCTGGAGGGTCTCATTAAATTTAATGGCCTTTTCTAGGAAATTCTTGAAAAACATTATAACCGTGGTTTTGAACTCTATGTCCAGTCATTTGTTCTTCTCCATTTCTTTCCTTTGTGATCTGTTTCGTTGTCTTCTCATTTTCGCTGCTTCCCTGAGTTGATAGGGTAGCTTTGTATGCCGGGTGTCCTATATGGTTCAATGGGTCAGCCTCCCAGTAACATGAGATGGACATTCTTGGTGTACCCCTTTGTGGACTGTGTGTACAGCCTTGTAGTTAAGTCTTGATTGTTGATGGTGTCACCGGGAGCAATTAACTACAGACCAAGTGGCTGCGGGGACTCGCTGTTTCTATAATGGAAGATTTGCTGTGGTGGAGACACGTTTATGGGGCAAGACTTGTTCCAGCTGGGTTTTGGTGCTCATTGTGTCTGCCTCTTGAATGTGTCCCTTATGAAAATAGTTGAAATCTGGTGTTCCCTCCCACTGACCACTAGATACACTAGTTTCTGGATCTCCAGTGGGGAGCAGGTCAGCTACTGTCTGAGGCCACTCAGCAGGAGCTACAGCAAGAACTACATTTTTCAGCTCTTTGCATGGTATTTGGCTGTTTTGGAGCAGCCTGAATGGAGCTGCAGTTTATTTGGTTAAGCTGCCACAGGGCAGGCCATTTATAAGAAAAAGCCTCTGTGCGGGGCAAGGTTTCAGGGTGGAACAGGGCATTACAAACAACAATGACTGCCATCAGCCTTCCTCGCCTTTCCATGTTTCCAAGTCCCCGCTTCCCGCGCTCCAGCGCAGTAAAAAATAATTGCTGCGCGTACCTCTGCAAAATAGTCACCCTCACTGTCCTAACCGATGGCTGACAGACCAGCTTCTCCCCAGAGGCGTCTGGGTTCCCCACGTGTCCCCAGAAACTGAAGTTCAGAGTGATTGAGAGCTTGTCTCCCTTCGGGTTGAAAAAAAGCCACGTGTCCAGTTGCCGGCACCAGCCCGATTCGCGTGCCTCCGTACCTCAGCTTTTCAGTGTTTGTGCTCCTTTCTCCTTCCTTCTAGTTGTAGAACTTCCACTCAGCCAGCTTTCCTGTGGTTCTGGGTGATAGACGTTTTTTGTCTTTTAGTTGTAGTTTTGAAATTGTTGTGCGAGTCGGCAGTTTAGTTGTTTACCTTTACCACCATCTTGGTTTCTCCTCAATTGTATTATTTTAAAAGCCTTACTTATTAGAGCAGTTTTCAGTGCACAGTACAATTGAGTGGAAAGTATAGAGATTTCCCATAAACCACATAAACTCAAACACACAGAACCTTGCTCATTTTTAAAATTTTATTTTATTGGCTTCAGAGAGGAAGGGATAGGGAGACAGAGATAGAAACATCAATGATAAGAGGTAATCATTGTTCTACTGCTTCTTGCACACCACAAATTGGGGATCAAGCCCACAACCAGGGCATGTGCCCCCACCGGGAATCAAACCTTGACCTTCTGTTTCCTAATTGGATGCTCAACCACTGAGCCATGCAGGCCTGGTGCCTTGCTTATTACATCCAGTAACAGTGAAGGATAGTTTTTACAATGGATGAATGTGCATTGACTCATCATTATCAACCAAATTCTATAGTTTACATTAAATTTCCCCGTTGGTGTGAAACATCCTATGGACAAATGTAGGATGGCACATACTCACCATTATAGTATCAGATAGAATCTATTCACTACCTTAAAAATCCTCCATGCTCTTCTTATTCATCCTTCCCTTCCCCCTAAACTCTGGAAACCCTGATCTTTTTTTATGTCTCCCTACGTTTGTCTTTTCCTGAATGTTGTGTAGTTGGAATCATACAGTCGATACCTTTTTGAATGTTTAAAAAATGAATTCCAAGGTAATTGGATGTAGTTATCCAAAATGTTCTTTGGCCTTAGAGGTTTGCTGTTATTCATAAGCATAGGATCTGATGACATATGCCATACTAGCTGAAAGATAATTATTTCTATAGGCATACATTAATCTGGTATTTTTAGAGTCCTGTATTCTTAATGTGTTAAAATGTATTTTACTTTTTTTTTTTTTTAATAGCATTTGATGATGTCTCTTCTTCAGAAGACTCTTTAACCAGGTAGGATTTTATGGATTTCTAAAAATGTTATGGTAACTACTGGAATGCAGAAAAAATAAACATTTCTAGAGAGCTCTACTGTGGGCTAGACCCTATAATATGTAATGAACCTGTGTTTTACAGTCATCACAATCGTTTTGCAAAGTAGGTGTGCTAATTATCCGACTTTTTTATTATTAATAAGGCAACTGTGGTTCGGGAAGGTGGAGTAATTAATCCATGATTCTATTGTTAGCAAGGGACTGACTGATGATTTGGCTGTCAACCAGCTTGGCTCCCAACTTATTCTGTTGTCCCCCAACATACACTGATAACTTTCTGTGTAGGTCAGACAACTAGATATAGATTCGAATCCGATCAATCAGAGAAATCAAAGCTGACTGTGTGTTAAATCTGATTTAGAGTTTGCTAAGAGGTCCAGTTAGTTCTACCGTTTATCTTACTGTTATTGAGAATTGTAGTGGTAAATAGGACCTTGTTTTCCCCACAAAAGCTTTTAGGTCACAACTTACAATAGTTAGCTATGGCCAAAGAACACAAGGTTTTACCTCAGCAAGTCCTAATCAGGCAAGAGTTTTTAGGTTAAATGATGTGAAAGCTTCCTGAAATGAATTGTTTAAGAAAAGAATATCTATGTGTTAAGAATATCTTAAGAATATTCATGTTATGTTAATTAAATTCAGCATCTATTTTTGAGTATATTTTAATAGATTTCTCTATTTGATGATTTCCAAGTCTGTTTTTCCCCGCCAGATGGGTATTTTTTCCAAGTTGTATGAAATATTATCTTTTTCCCTAGAGTCATTTTCCCCTTTCCTGTGATTTTTCTTGAATTATTTATTTATTTCTCTACTTTTTTTGTGTGTGTCTTTATTTCATTGTGTTATTTTTTTCCATTTCTGCCATCTCTGCTGTTCTCCATTTTTCTATAGACAGAATGAAAGGCAGGTAAAATTTCAGTATTGAAGTAAGCCTAACAAAACAGTTAGCTATGGCCAAAGAACACAAGGTACTATGTGTTCTATGGCCAAAGAACACAAACTTCAGTACTTCAACCTGAGTTTAACATTGTGGCCAAGTGGTGGTTCTCCATTTAAATGTTCCCCAACTTCAGATTAGTGACCTCAACCTGGTTTCTTATCTGTGAGGGGACTTTTAGTTAGCAATGCCTAAGTGGGGCAAGAGCGTTCTTTCTTTTTCACTCATTTTGGCCCTCGGGGTAATTTACACAGATTAACACTTCAGCATGTAAATGGTCAATTCTAGACAGAAAAACAGGGTATTAACTTGGGGAGTATTTCAAGTTAATAACATAATAGAAGATGCTGAGGGTGAAGCAATCTCTGTATTATACATACAGCCCTTATGCTTGCTGGAAATGATGTGTCCACAAATACAATCTGGCTGCTTTTTCAGCAAAGTACTGGTGTCTTTTCTCAAGATAACTGTGGGTGGACTGCTGATGAATATGCTTTTTGAATGGTTTCAGTTTGTGTTTGTATTAAAATGTTAGTTATCATTAAAATGAGATTTAAAATCATTTCACTGTTCCTTTTTATGTACCAGGTAAGATTTCATAGTTTGGTTCTGGCACTTCGGGAATGCCAGTCAGTTAGAATAGGTAATTATCTTAAAAAAAAAAAAAGCAATGGCTCACCCAGTTTGCAGAAACAATGAGCAATATTCTTTATCTCAGAATTTTTAAGGTTTTTACCATTACATTCCAAGGAAAACTTCCATGCATGGGGTTACAAATAAAATCTCAGCTCTGATTTTTCTAACTATTCGGGGTCTTGAAGTATTTAATGTAGCAGAAAAACCTGTAGTTTTCTGTGGGCTATCTTGTATAACCTCACCCTTAATTTTTCAGGAACATAAAGGATTCCCTAAGGCCAAGGGAGACAGTCTTCTTTCATAAGTCAGATGAGGATGTCAATAGTACATCCTAAATATTCTGTTCAATCCATTGATTCTATTGCTGCTGGGTTGCCATCTAAACCCATCCTATAGTCACAATTGATCTTTGCTCCCTGGTTGGCCTTGCTGATGCTGATTCCTGAGTCTTCATGTTGACTCATACTTGGATTTCAGAGTCATACCCATTTTTACTTTACATACATATGCTTGCATGTTTAGCCACTATTCCAATTACCAGCCCGCTATTCTGGTAGCTGGGCTTCCTAGCTCTAGCCACCCACAGCCTCTGTCACACACTGGAAAGCTTATATGGAGCTCACGTCTTAGCCCAAACCTCTGAGGATGAGTTACCCTTTGAGCTTCATTTTCTTTTTTGTTTTTTGGTAGCGGATGTTACTTAGAATTAGTTACAATTCTAAACTGCCAGAGAGATTCAAATAATGCTGCAAAGACCAGATTTTTCTTTCTCTTTTATTATATTTATTTATATTACTATATCTATTTTCTAGGTCACTTTATATCCTATGAACCATCTTTGTTTAGGTAGTGGAAGGTCACATATCTCCTCACCAGCTTGCCTGAGGTTTCATAATTTAGATTGGACCCTCAAGGGATCTCTTTGGCATAACAATGAAACTTTCCCAGGTGACTGGAATTTACCTCAGATTTAAAAAATTTTAAATTATGGAAGCCAGTCAACAGAAAACTCTGAATCAAAAGTAGGTTATTGGTTCTTACAATTGCTAAAGCACCGTGCATAACTCATCAGTACCCATGGGTAAGCAGTAGGATTGTAGCTTCCAAGCCAATTGGGGTGGACAGGGAGATTAAGCATCGTTCTCATAAAGCTCTGCTGGGTCACAGTTATTTAGGTAGAGAAAGGATAGTATTATCCCAGGCCAGGTCCTGACCTTTATTGTTTTTCTGTAGTTTGTATGATTTGCTACATAAAGAAGGGAGCATGGTGTTATCTGGTTTTATTATGTTATGTTAAATAACAGAATATGCTCAGGACAAAGTGATCTCTGTAATCTTTTTGTACCTAAGTTTAGTTGCCAATTACATAAGAGCTGAGATGACATGAATTACAAACTGTAATATAAGTACAGGTAATAACCAAAATTCATAACATTTTCTGAAAACTGCAACATTTGAATGTTAGAAACCATGAAAAGTTTACAATGGGTTTTATTTGGGATTCACAAATAGTTTCAACAAATAAAGTTCATAGCTCAATTTTTTCTTTTCTTTACCATTTTCTGAGCATATGTTTTTTTCTCTATTATCTCATTTAATCTTCTTACAAATCTTTTAAATTAAGGTAGTAAGGTTTATATTTTGTAGAGGAAGACCTTGAACCAAAAACGTGACTTATTTGAAAACAGAGAGCTGTTGGTTATAGAAATAGGATGTGTGATATTTGCCATTATGTTAACCTGACTCTAATCAATTCACTGAACTATACTTTTTTCAAATCATGACTGTGATACCTTATTTTTTAATTACATACTTCATATGACAGTTATATAACTTATAAATTTAAAGCATATGAGATAATTAAAGTTTTAATATTAGTTCTGACATTATCTGAAATATTCTAAGAAGTTATTACATTTGGAAAATATTTTTATATTCATATTAAGGAGTAATATTATTTAACACCTTTTTTTGTACACAGCAAACAACCACTAACTTCTAAATATAAAGAAGGAAGGGGGCCCCAGAAATCTGAAGGCCGCACTCCTGGTAAGACTTCAAATAGTGAATTACTCTTGGTGGTCCTACCAGAGATGAAGTAAGGGAAGGAAGTTCTGATAGTGAGAGAGCAGGGGAAAAACCAAACAAGGTGAAGTTGCATATATAGTTTTTCTTACTCTCCTTAATAGAATAGTAAGCAGTGTCAACAAAGTTAATTGTAGGCAATTTAACATCTGGGGCAATATCATTTGAAAGGATGTTCATTTATTTAGTCTTGACCCCTAAAATCCTATATAATATCTTTATGTAAAAAAGAAAAATATATTTTAAGTTAGGATGGTGTATGTATACCAAATTGGACTTGTTCTAAACATGGATATTTTGTTTAGTTTTAAATGTGAATGGATTGCATTTAGTAAATGAATACTTGTTATTACATAGTGATTTGTCTCACTAAAACTAGGAACTCAACAATACTTCTCTGGTAGCACAAACAAACAGCAAACAATAAGAGCTACAACACTTAGCCAGTGTGCAAGAAACCCAATGAGATTAAATATATATATATATATATATATATATATATATATATATATATATATATATATATCTACCCCTGGTACTGAGGTCAGAAAGGCAATACCTGTTGAGAAGCGTAGCAAATTTTTCATATTTTACCCACAAGGTCTCACTATTATCAACTTCATTCCTCAGAAGTCAAAACAAAATGAGATAGGTTGACTTATTGGTTGGATAATTGCCACTACACTGGGATTTCTTTAGAGCAAGATGCTCTGTTGTCATTGATAATGACAATGATAATAAATATTCAAAAAGTCCAAGACAGGACTCAAACAAATTTTAATAAAAGACATAAAAATGTTTCTAAAATCAAAAATCCCAGATATGTTACCTTGTTCTTTATGCAATCTGAGTTGTATGAAGACACCTTGGAGTTATGATATCATTATCAGAGGACTTGTGTTGGTTGTTTTTGCAAGTTATAGGAAACACAAAGATGAAATAGCATTTTGATTTTGAACATACTAATAATATGAGAGAATTGTCCCTGTTTTTTTTCTCTGTTTTTTTTTTTTAAAACCAATTATCAAACAAAATGTCAAAATCCAGTTATTCATTTTCAGCTGGATGCTCTGCCATTTAACTTTCAGGTGTTTTTCAGGTACTAAGTGTTATTCTGATGTTGCAGATTGAAACATCCTATCTAATAAAAGAGTAATATGCAAATTGACCATCACTCCAACGCATAAGATGGCTGCCCCCATGTGGTCAAAAATCCTGCCTCTGTCTGGACACAAGATGTCCAGCATAAGATGGCAAATAGGGGAGGGCAGTTGTGGGCGATCATGCCAGCAGGGGAGGGCAGTTGGGAGGCACCAGGCCTGCAAGGGAGAGCAGTTGGGGTGATAAAGCCTGCAGAGGAGGGCAGTTAAGGGTGACCAGGCTGGTAGAGGAGGGAAGTTGGGAGTGACCAGGCCTGCAGGGTAGGGCAGTTGGAGGGGCAAGTCTGCAGGGGAGAGCAGTTGAGGGGAAGCAGGCCTGCAGGGGAGGGCAGTTAGAGGCAATCAGGCTGGCACGGGAGTGGTTAGGGATCGATCAGGCTGGCAGGCAGAAGCAGTTAGGGGCAAGCAGGAAGGCATGCAGGTGAGCAGTTGGGAGTCAGCAGTCCTGGATATTGAGAGGATGTCCAACTGCCCATTTTGGTCTGATCCTACCGGGATTGGGCCTAAATAGGCAGTTGGACATCCCTCGAGATGTCCCAGATTTAAGAGGGTGCAAGCTGGGCTGAGGCACACACACCGTGTGCACTAATTTCATGAAATGGGCCTCTAGTTTTAGAGATAGTCTTTGCCCTCTAAGAGCTTGTATCATTGCCATTTCTATGATTTACATTACTTTATTTATTGCTTACTATGTGCCAGATCACATTAGGAGCCTATGATTATCCTTGTTCATTCTTTTTATTGGTATTTAGTATGTGCCAGGAATTTTAGGTCCATGATGCATATTAGATTTTTAAAAATGTAGTTTAAGCTTTGGCTGGGTTTTTCCATTGCTGAAAGCATTGTCCCTGATAGGCCAAGGTTTTGATTTGATACCTGACCAGGGTACCTACCAGACTCACACAATGAATTTATAAATAAGTGGAACAGCACATAGCTATTTCTTTCTCTATCTATCTTTAATCATTTTTTTAATTTAAAAAAAAATGTGGATCAGTTTTAAAATAAGCATGTAGACCACAAAGACGTTTGCCAGGTAAAAGGGCAGAAGGGCTGATGTTTGGCAGGAGGGATATATATGTTGATTACACATTTGACAGCAGGAATGGCAGGGCAAGCGCTAAGATGCACAAGTGAATGTTGTGGGAATTATGAGCAGTACAGTTTTAATGTGCAAAATGTGTGCTATGGGAGAATCCAAGATGGCTGCACAAGTAAACACCTAGCCGCAGCCGCACGCAACAATTTCAATAAAATACAACTAAAATATAAAATGGACATTACCCAGAACTATAGGAAAGTCGAATGACTGGAAATTCTACAATGAGAAACAAGGAGAAAACCAGAAAGAAGGGCGGAGGAGCTGTAAAAGCCTAAGGTACGGAGACACGTGGCGCGCACAGAGAGGACAGAGCTGGAAGGAGGGAGCTGCTGAGTGCCTGGCTGGCGTTCCCTAGCGGGAAGGAGACAGAGGCTCTGGACTGTGCTGGGCCCCAGTTCCGACTGCTCTGAGCCCCAGTTCTAGGCCAGACCCTGGGACCCAGGCTCATCCATAGGGAGCTGGGCTGTAAGGCAGAACCCCAGGAGAGCGGCGAAAGGAGGTCCCTGAGGTGCACACATTGCGTGCAGAGAAGGGACGGTTGGCTGTGCTGCGGGATTGCCCTGGCGGGAACGAGACAGGGGCTCCAGACTGCTCTGAATGCCACCTCCAACTCCACTTCCAACTGAACTGAACCCCAGTTCCGGGCTCATTGGGGGAGAGACTAGACTGTTTGGTAGCAGGCGAAAATCGAGGGCACCTTTCTCTCAGAGGTGCTTCCAGTGAGTACTTAAGGACCCTGGGGATTACTGAGACCCAGGAGCTGCATAGGGCGGGGCTGACTGAAGCCAAGCCTGTAGGCTCCACCGTGAAACTCCACCCCATCAGGGAAGCTGCGAAAATGCCGAGACTACGAAACAGATCACACACCAAAGAAATAGAGGACAAAAAGCGACTGGATATAGAGTTCAAAACCACACTTATAAGGTTGTTCAAGAATCTCCTAGAAAGGCCGATAAAATAAATGATACCTATTAGGAAATGAAAAGGGATCAACTAGAAATAATAAGGGATCAACAAGAAATAATAAGGGATCAACAAGAAACAAAGAATACATTGTATGATAAAAAATATTATACAGAGTCCTAAAAACAGAATGGAAGATCGCAAGAATCAAGTAAAAGATTTGGAACATGAAGAGCCAGAAGACACTCCTCCACAGAAGCAAGAAGGCAAGAGAATCCAGAAAATTGAAGATAATGTAAGAAACCTCTGGGACAACTTCAAGCGAACCAACATCAGAATTATGGGGGTCCCAGAAGATGAGAGAGAGCAAGTATCGAAAACATACTGAAAGAAATAGTGACAGAAAACTTCCCCCACCTGGTGAAAGAATTAGACTTACAAGTCCAGGAAGCGCACAGAACTCCAAACAAAAGGAATCCAAAGAAGACCACACCAAGACAAATCATAATTAAGATTCCAAGAGCAAAAGACAAAGAGAGAATATTAAAAGCAGCAAGAGCAAAGCAGGTAGTTACCTATAAAGGAGCACCTATACGATTGTCAGCTGATTTCTCAACAGAAACCATGCAGGCCAGACGGGAATGGCAAGAAATATTCACGGTGATGAATAGTAAGAACCTACAGCCAAAAATAATCTATCCAGCAAAGCTATCACTCAGAATCAAAGGTCAGATAAAGGGCTTCACTAATAATAAAAAAAGAAGCTAAAGGAGTTCATCACCACCAAACCAGAATTATATGAATTGCTGAAGGGGGTTCTTTTGGAAGAGAAAGTAAATAAAGATAAAAATTATGAACAACAAATACGTAACTATCAACAAATGAATCTATAAACCAAGAAAATAAAAAAACAACAACTGATGAACAATATTAACTGTTGAATATAATAGAATCAGAGTTATGGAAGGGAAGTGAACTGACGATTTTTGGGGAAAAGGGGAGAAGGGGATGTGGGAAGAGACTGAACATAAACTGTGCACCTAGGGATGAGTACAATGGGGGGTGGGGAAAGGGCAGAGGGTCGGGTGGGAACCTGGTGGAGGAGAGCAATGGGAGAGGGGGGAAGAGGAACATTTGTGATAATATGAACAATAAAGATTTATTTTTAAAATTTTTTAAAAATTCTAAAAAAAAAAAAAAGTGTGCTATGAAAATGGTTGGGAATTGAAAACTCACCTAATCTGCAAGGCACTGCAGTTTCACTAAATCTCCATGAAGCCACTCTGCATTCCTCAACAAAGGGCCGCCATCCCATTAATGCTTAGGTCGCCTTTTTGGATAACTTGAAAGGTCTCCTGGGGCTTTGGACCATAGAGAGAGAATTCCACACCTTGGCTGTAATATTAGCAGAGCCCTCTGGAGACTCTGGTTGTGATCAGAAGGAACTGATAATTATTTTCCTGTGCTTTCACTAAATGTACATGCCCCAGGGATCCAGGCAGTGATTTAGGAGTGTTGGGGGCCACGTCGGAAGGGAGGGGGGCTGATTGTGGCCTGGATAAGGCTGGTTGGCTATTGCAGTGCTCATCATAGCTATGTTGTTCTGGTTGTTCTGCCTTAACAGTCACTAAGCTTTTATATATATAGATGATAATTACTTTTTTTTTTTTCAGCTATCCCAGTTAGTTGATTGATTTATAACTATTGTAAACGGGAATTAATCCTGCTCGATTGGAGAAATTTGTTAGTGAGATGTCTTCCTTTCCTTTATAGGAACTTAGATAGTATAGAACATACTGTGAAGCATTGGGATTCTATATTTCTTATTCTTTTTAAAAATTTTAATAAATCTTTATTGTTCAGATTATTACAATTGTTCCTCTTTTGCCCTCAATAGCTTGCCTCCACCAGGTTCCAACCCACCCTCTGCCCTTACCCCACCCCCAATTGTACTCATCCATAGGTGTATACTTTTTGTTCAGTCTCTTCCTGCAACCTCCACTCCCCTGTTCTCCCCAAAATTGTCAATCCACTCCCTTTCTATGCCTGATTTTATTATATTCACCAGTTAATACTGTTCATCAGAGATTTTATTCCCTTGGTTTTTAGATTCACTTGTTCATATATATGTATTTCTTGTTCATAATTTTTATCTTTATCTTTTTCTTCCTCTTAAAGAATAACTTTCAGCATTTTATATAATTCTGGTTTAGCAGTGATGAATTCCTTTAGCTTTTTGTTATCTGTGAAGCTCTTTATTTGACCTTAAATTCTGAATGATAACTTTGCTGGGTGGAGTAATCTTGGTTGTAGTTTCTTGCTGTTCATCACTTTGAATATTTCTTGCGACTCCCATCTGGCCTGCATAGTTTCTGTTAAGAAATCAGCTAATAATCATACGGTGCTCCTTTGTAGGGAACTAAATGTTTTTTTTTCTTGCTGCTTTTAATATTCTCTCTTTCTATTTTGCTCTTGAAATTTTAATTTTGATATGTCTTGGTGTGGTCCTCTTTGGAAGCACACAGAACCCTTTTGTTTGGGGTTTTGTGTGCTTCCTTGACTTGTAAGTCTATTTCTTTCACTGGGTGAGGGGAAGTTTTCTGTCACTATTTCTTCAAATAGGTTTTTCATATCTTGCTCTCTCTCTTCTTCTGGTACCCCATAATTCTGATGTTGGTAAGCTTGAAGTTGTCCCAGAGGCTTCTTACACTATTTTCAAAGTTTTGGATTCTTTTTGCTTTTCCAGAGGAATATTTTTTGCTCCTTGGTATTCCAAAATTTTGATTTGATTCTTGAAGACCAGTATTCTGCTGTTATGTCTCTGTATAATATTTTTTTAATATATTTTATTGATTTTGTAGAGAGAGGAAGGGAGAGAGATAGCGAGTTAGAAACATCGATGAGAGAGAGTCATCGATCAGCTGCCTCTTGCACACCCCCTACTGGGGATGTGCCCACAACCAAGGTACATGCCCTTGACCGGAATCGAACCCGGGACCCTTCAGTCCCCAAGCCGATGCTCTATCCACTGAGCCAAACCAGTTTCGGCCTCTGTATAATATTTTTTATTTCAGTGAGTATATGCTTAATTTACAATTGATCCTTCTTCATATCCTAGAGGGTCTCATTAAATTTATTGGCCTTTTCTAGGAAATTCTTGAAAAACTTTATAACCCTGGTTTTGAACTCTATAGCCAGTCTTTTACTCTCCTCCATTTCTCTATTTGTGGCCTGCCTCTTTGTCTCTGCATTTTAGCTGCTTCCCTGAGTTGTTGGAGTTGCTTTGTGTGCTAGGTGTCCTGGCAGCGCCCAGTAGCTCAGCCTTCCCAGTTACCTGAGGTGGACACACTTGGTGCAGCCCTTTGTGGGCTTTGTGTGCAGTCTTGTTGTAGTTAAGCCTTGTTGTTGTTGTTGGTATCACTGGGGGGAATTGACCTCCAGCCAATTGACTGTGAGGATCAGCATTGTCTCCGATTGGAGGGCTTCTGTACTCAGCTTGGATGGGGCGGAGACTCAGGGTGGAGTAAACAGCCTTGGTTTCATGTCAGGCCCACCCTATGAGGGCCCTGTGTCTAAGTGCCCCAAGGCAATGGCTGCACACACCTCTGAGAGAAGGCTGCTCTTGAGTTTTGCCCACTGCCAGACAGTCCAGTTTCTCTCTGAATGAGTCTGGTACCCAAAGTATCACTCGGAGCTGGATTTCAGTGCAGTCGGGCAGTTTTGTTTCCCTTCAGACAAGAAACCTAGCCTCACATTTGCTGCCCACACTCTCCATGCTGCAAGTAAGACAGCCCCATATTCAGCCGCCCATCCTATCCTAGCACATGGGTCTCTGCATCTCAACAGCTTCTCTGAGTCTGTGTCCTTTTCTCTTTCCTTCTAGTTATAGAATTTCCACTCAGCCAGCTTTCTGGTGGTTCTGGACAATGTCCACTTTGTCTTCCAGTTGCAGTTTTAAAAATTTTGTGTTAGGCAAAGAGGTGTTTACCTTGGTTTCTCCCTATATTTCTTATTCTGACTAACTAGAAATCTTCCTAGTTTCACATTATTTTTTGACACCTTGATTCATTTATCGCTTTAATGTCTTTATTCCGGTTGCTATAGATCTACAGAAAACTCGGAAACAAGGACAGACTGAATCAAGATCCAGGACAGGTATTCAGTGAAATAAACTTCTGTATTGTAATCATGTAAAATACATCACTCCAAATCATATTTTCCCTTGATGCAATTTTGTTAGAGGTTTTGAAACACACCACTTGGTTTGTTTATTCACAAGAACAATTTGCAGGTCTCATCATATAGGTGTGCTCACACATGAGTCTTATTACAGTGAAAGGTTTAAAGCAAAATCAGCAAAAGAAAAAAGGTACATGTGACAAAGTGTGGTAGACAACTGATATAACCTTCCAAGAGTCCTCCCTCTGTGGAGTTACCAGGAGGTGCTTAGTTATTCCAGTGTCAAATTCTGACAACATACATGAATTATATCATCTACCAGTCTTGTTAGAATCAGAGCCAAGGTTTTTATGGCATACTAATCACATAGGCATCTTCCCCATGGCACGTACCAAAATTCTGGATTCCCATAAGGACAGAAAAGCAAGTGTTCAGTAGGAATCCCATCACTTGTATAAAGTTTTTAGGAACAGGGAGCCACACTTATCATTCAGGGAAAGGCAGAAACCCTCCACGCATTCAGGTTTTCGGACACCAACTGAAGCGTAGCCATTTGAGCAGGACTTTCTAAGGGTGGCATTCTTAGTCCTGCTGCATGGAAATTTTCTGCACAGCAGGTATAGCCCTGATTGAATGCTTGGCTTTAGCCTCAAAGTTTGTGTTTAAAGCAAGTAATATGATAATATAGCATGGTACTGGCTTCAGTCACATCATCTATAATTGTTTGCACTTTTTGTGACTCTTGGTGAGTATTTCACAGGTATTTGTACATAAATTACTAGGGCAATATTAGGCAATGATCAGGTTTCCTTTATATCCATTTAATGTTTCAAGATAATTTTTTTTATATAAAATATAATGATTTCTGATTTAAATTAGAATAAGTTGTCCTTTAATTATTTAGAAGATTAAATTTTTTATTTATATTTAACTAAATTCCTGTTTATAATTACAAAGCACATTACTCAATCATTTTTAGTAGTTATTTTTCTTACACTAGTATACACTTCACACTATTTGCTTTATATATGTCTTTCCATATGCTTCATTCTACTGTGAGGATAATCCCTATTTTCTGATATTTGGATATTTATCTTAATTGTTAAGGTGACTGTGTCTTGAAAACAGCATTAATATGTTGCTAAGTGTTAATAGAATTTTCCCTCATGCATTATTTTGAAGAAAAATTACTGAGACTTATTGTTAAGAGCAGTTTCAGGTGCCCAGTCAGATTGAGCAGAAAGTACAGTGTATGCCCATCAATCACACAAACCCAAACACACAGCCTTGCTCATTTTTCAAATTATGCACCAGAGAGGTACATTTATAACAATGGATGGATGTGCACTGAAAATGTACGATGGCACATACCCAGCATTCCTGTATCATGCAGAATCACTGCACTATCTTAAAAATCCCTGTGGTTTGCCTATTCGCTCTTCCCTCTCCCTAAATCCCTGGAAAATACTGATCTTTCCTATTCTCCATAGATTTGTCTTTTCCTGAATATTGTATAGTTGGATTCATGCAGTGGGTATCTTTATTAATGTTTAACAAATGAAAATTCCAAGGTAAATGGATGTAGTCATCCAAATTGTTTTTTCCATCTTAGTTATTTGTTATTGGTGTTGTTGTTCATCAACATAGGATGTGATGACATGTCCCATACCAGCTGAAAGGAAGGATTTCTATAGGCATTTGCCACCTAAGTGAGAGGGTTGAGAAAAGTGATCTATGCAACTACTGCAGAGCACTGTGTGGACCACCCTGCTCTAAGAGGTGGGAGCAGATACACTAGTAATGCAAGGAGACAGTCTCAAGGAGTTCTACTTCATACAACTGGAATCACAAAATTCTTCCTATTCATCTTGAAATATGAAATGGGGCCAGAAAGAGTCTGTTTGCTATGTGTAGCTGTGCTGCAATGTGTAGTGTCTAGAGTATTTCAACTTAAATTAGCCAGTCTTCACTGAAGAGCTAGACAATTTGTATTGTGTTACGGCAAAATAAGTGTACTCTCTTCTAACTGCTGCTAAAGGGAGGAGTCCAAACAACTCAGGCTAGTTAAGTTGAACATGGTTAGTTTATGATTCTGCTTGCACTAACGACATAATTTCTGTCAGTCTGATGGGGTTTGGTTAGGATTATGTTCATTTTACGTAGCAGTGCACATGAAGGTATCAATTTTTGATACATCCCATTTTTCTATCCGTGTGCTTGATATCTTTAAAAGGTGAAAGTTAATGTTCTTATGTATTAATGGCCTACTAACAATATGATTAATATTTACTCTAGTATAGTCTTTAGGTGTGGCCACAAAATTATACTTTTGAACAATGTATTAGTACAATACTTTTGAAGTCCTCTATTCTTATTGTTTTAAATTATCTTTTACTTTTTTAAAAATAGTCACTGATGTCTCTGAAGAAGACTCTTCAAGCAGGTAGGATTTTATGGATTTTTAAAAATTATATGCTCACTAAGAAAATGCAGAGAAAGGACACTAACATTTCTAGAGTGCTCTAGTGTAGGCTATACCCTATACTATGTAATTAGCCCGTGTTTTAGAGTTATCACTATAGCATGGCAAGGTAGCTGTGCTAATGTAACCTACATTTTATCAGTGAGGGAACTGTGAATCTGGGAGGTGGACGAACTGACCCATGATTCCATAGTTAGCAAGGGCATGATCCATGATTTGACTGCCAAACATTTTGGCTCCAAAATTATTCTGTTGTCCCTCAACATACACTGATAAGTTCCTGTGTAGCTCTGCCATGGAAATAAAGATGCAAACCAGTTCATCTTAGAAAGTCAAATCTGATTGTATGTAAATTCTGATTTAGTTTTCTTTAGAAGCCCAATTATTCTAAGCAGTGATCTTACTCTCCTTGACAAATGTAGTGGTAAATAGGACCTTGTTCTTCCCACCAAAGCTCTTAGGACACATCTCAGTTAGCTATGGCCACAGAACCAAAGATTTTACCTAAACTATGCCTAAACAGGCAAGAGTTTTTAGGTAAAATGTTACATATTCTTCCTGGAAGGAATTGTTTATCTGTGAGTAAAGAATATCTATGTTATATCCATTACATTCAGCATCTAATTAGAGGATATTTCTAATCGATTTGTCATTGTACTGATTTCCCAGTGTGGCTTTCCCCTCAGGCTGGTACCTTTGCCTAGTTGTAGGAAGTTTTTTCCCCCTTAGATTCCTTTTTTCAATTTCCATTGCCTCCTTGATTCTTTTACTGTCTTTTCTATTTTTTTCTGGTGTTTCTTTTGTTGGGTTATTTATTTGCCCCTCTGGCATCTCCGGTGTTCTCCATTTTTTCTGTAGACAGAATGAAAGGCAAGTAGAATTTCCTGAGTTGAAAGAAGCTTACCAATTAATCTAAAAAATCCTCTAGTACTTCAACCTGTGCTTACCATCTTCTCCAAGTGATGGTTATTTATTTAAATCTTCCGCTACTTCAGATTAGTGAGCTCAGCATATTTTCCTATCTGTTAGGGGACTTTGAATGAGCAATAGCCAAGTGGGATAAGAGGTGGCCTTTCTCCCCTTTATATTAACCTTAGAGATAATTTACACAGATGAGCACTTCAGCATGTAAACGGTCAATTCTAGACAGACACACAGGGTATTAACTTAGGGAGTATATCAGGTTAGCTGTTTCAATCACACAATTGAAGATGCTGAGGGTGAAGTGACCTCTGTGTTATATGTACTTAGCCCACATGTTTGCAGGAAATGAGTCTACAAATATAGTCACACTTCTTTTTCAGCAAGGTGATGATGACTTTTCTCAAGTTTACTGTGAGTGGACTGCAGAAGAATATGCTTTTGTTAGTGCTTTCAATTTGTGTTTGTTTTAAAGTACTAGTTATCACTAAATGAGGTTTCAAATAATTTCACTGTTACTTTTTTGTGTGACAGGTGAGATTTCATAGTTTGGGTCAGGAAGGTTGGGGATGCCAATCAATCTAGGTCATCATCCAGAGACCAAGGCTCAACTGGTTAGAAGGTGCAATGGGCCAGATTCTATATCTTATATCTTTTAAGATTTTTATTCATTTCATTTCAATAGAACTCCTATGCATGGCATTATAAAAAATAAATTCTCATCTCTGATTTTTCTAACTAGCTATTTTTGGTTTTGAAGTGTTCACTGTAGCAGAAAAAACTTGTAGTGTCTGGGGGTATCTTCTATCCATTCCCTCCTTAATTCTTCGGGAACATAGAGGATTCTCTAAATTTAAGGGAGACAATCTTCTTTCATGAATCAGATGGAGAGGTGGAAAAGGACACTCTAACTTTCCTGCTGTTTCAATTGATTCTATTGCTGCTGAATTGCCATTGAAACCCATCGTATAATCATAACTGATCTTTGGTCCCTGATTGTCCTTGCTGATTCAGATTTCTGAGTCTTCATGTTGATTCACACTTTGACTTGAGAGTTACAACTTTATTTTATTTTAGCTTATATACATATGATTTACAGTATATGTTTAAACACTATTTCAATTACCAGCACCCTATTCTGGCAGCTGGGCTTCCAGGTTCTACTCAACTAAGCACTCCCTCCTCCACACATACACATACTGGAAAGCCTATGTGTAGCTAACTTCTTAGCCCAGCTCTTTTAAGACTAGTTACTCTTTGAGGGTCTTGTTTTTTTTTTTCTTTTGTTTTTTTTTTGTTTTTGTTTTTATTATACTAGAAACTGTTAGTTGGAAACATTTTGAGCTTTCATTCAAATAATGTTTATGAAAAGGACCAGGTATCCCTTTTTCCTTTGTTACCAGATCTGCACCCCAAGGTCACTTTCTATTCTGTGGAGCACCTTTCTTTAGGGAGCGGAAGGTCCCACATCACTCTCCCAGAGCTTTAGGCACCAACTTGACTGAGGTTCCATAATTGAAGTTGGCACCTCAAGTGATCTCTTTGCCATAAAATGAAAGTTTCCCAAGTGACTTAAATTTACCTTAGGTTTCAGAGTATTTCAATTTATGCCCCACATAGAAAACAGTCAACAGAAAGCTTTAAATTAAAAGTAGTTTATTGGGACTTAAAAATGCTTAGGCTATATCAATGACTCATCAATATCCCTGTTTAACCAGTAGAGTTCCATCTTCCAAGCCAATTGGGGATGGACAGGGAGATTGAGCATAATTTTCTTTAAGATCTGCTGGTTCAGAGTCTGAGGAGTTAGAGAAGAAATAGCAATAGTCCAGTCCAGGTCCTGGCTTCTTCTTTTTTTTTTTTTTTTTTTTAATTTTTTATTGATTTTCCACAGAAAGGAAGGGAGAGAGATAGAGAGCCAGAAACGTCGATGAGAGAGAAACATCGACCAGCTGCCTCTTGAATACCCCCTACCGGGAATGTGCCCGCAACCAATGTACATGCCCCCGACCGAAATCGAACCTGGGACCTTTCAGTCCGCAGACCGACGCTCTACCACTGAGCCAAACCGGTTTCGGCCTGGCTTCTATTAGTTTTCTGTGGTTTGTATGATTTGCTACATACAAAGAAGGGAGCATGGTCTTTTCTGATATCTGGAGGTAATCTGTTTGTACAGAAATTTAGTTACCAGTTACGTAGTAGCTGAGGTACCCTGAAATAGAAACCATAATGTAAGTTCAGGTAATAACCAAAGTTCATAACATTTTCAGAAAATTGCAACATTTGAATATAAAGGCCCACATTGGTATTTATTTCAGAATCCAAAATAATTTCAAGAAATAAATGCCAAAGCCGGGACCGGTTTGGCTCAGTGGATAGAGCGTCGGCCTGCGGACTGAAAGGTCCCGGGTTCGATTCCGGTCAAAGGCATGTACCTTGGTTGCGGGCACATCCCCAGTGGGGGGTGTGCAAGAGGCAGCTGGTTGATGTTTCTCTCTCATCGACGTTTCTAACTCTCTGTCCCTCTCAATGCCTCTCTGTGTAAAATCAATAAAATATATTTTTTTAAAAATTAAAATAAATAAATGCCATGACTAGATTTTTCCTTAGTTTGCTGTTTTCTGAGCATATCTTTTTTAAAAATTTCTTTATTGACCAAGGTATTACATATATCTTTTTGCTGTATCATTTCTTTTAATCCTCCTAAGGAAGTTCAAAAGTAAGGCAGTAAGTTTCTTATTTTGTAGAGGAGAACTGAGCTAAAGATAAGTGACTTGTTTTATAATAAATAGCTGTTGGTTATAGAACTAAGTTGTCTGAGTTCTAGAAACTTGTGATTCTGTTAAGCTAACTTTAATTCACTGAATTATATTGCTCTCAAATGACGAAGGTTATATATATATTTTAAATGTTGTACTTTATAAAACAGTTGTAGAACTTACAAATTTAAAGTGCATGGTATCATTAACATTGCAATATTAGCTCTGATATTATCTGCAATATCCTAAAAATGTACTATATTTGGAAAATATTTTTATATTGATATTAAGAAAGTAATGTTATTTATCACCATTTTTATACACAGCAAACAACAGCTAACTTCTAAATATAAACAAGAAAGAAGATACCAAAGATCTGAAAGTAAAACTCCTGGTAAGACTTTTGATAGTGAATTCCTATTGGTGCTCCTATCATAGATGAAATAAGAGTAAGAAAGTTTGATAATGAAAGAGCAGTGAAAATATACCAAACAATGTGTCAGTTGCATGCATACTTTTTCTTAATCTCTTTCTTAATAGCATAATATTCCGTATTAATAACAGAGTTAAAATCTGGGGCAATATCATTTGAAAAGAAATTCATTTATTTAGTCCTGATCCCAAAAATCCCATAAGACAGCTTTATGTAAAAAATAAGATTATGTTAGGGTGGTGCATGTTTCCTCTGTATTCACATTTTACCAAATTAGACTTGTTCTAAAGAAGGATCTTTTGTTTAGTTTTCACTGTGAATGGATTATATTTCGTGAGCACCTGTTATTATATAAAGATTTGCCTCACTAAAAAAGGGACCTAAAACTAGGAAATCAACAATACGTTCCTGATAGCACAACCAAATGGCAAACATAAGAACTACACCACTTAACCAGTGTGCAGGAATCGCAATGAGATTCTACCCATCGAACAGAAGTCAGAAAAATAATGCCTGTTGAAAGCATACTGCAATTTTCACATTCTACCAATGAGGTCTCATTATATCAACTCAATCCTCAAAAGCCAAAACAGAAGGAGATATGTTGACTTCATTAATTTGATAATTATCAGGAAATTGGAATTTCTTTAGAGCAAGATGTTCTGTTGCCATTGGTGAAAAATAATCCTAATAAATATTCAAATAGCCCAATCTGGGACAAAAAAAAAATACAATAAACGTACAAAAATATTTCTCAATAACAAAAATGCCAGATATGTTACCAAGTTTATTGTGCAATCTGAATTGTGTGAAGACACCTCGGGCTTAGTAGACTTTATCATTGGACTTGGGTAGGTTGGTTTTGCAAGTGATAGGAAACACAAAGATGAAACAGTGTTTTGACCTTGCAGGTATGAAATATATGGGAGGGCTTTCCTAGGTTTATTTTTCTTCTGTATTTTTCAAACAGAATTTACACAGAAAATATCAAAATTCAGTTATTCACTTTTTGACTTAACAATCTGCCATTTAACTCTCAGATATCTTTTAGGTTTTGTTACTGTGATGTTGCAGAATACAAATACCATCCCTGACTCCAAGAGCTTGTTATTATAATTGCCATTTAAGTTATTTACTGTACTTTATTAGTGTTTCTTAGATACCATATCTCATTAGGTACTTACAAATATAGTTATTTATTCTTTCATATGTCTAAGTAATATATCATTCTCTCTCTCTCTCTCTCTCTCTCTCTCTCTCTCTCTCTCCCTCCCTCCCTCCCTCCCTCCCTCCCTCCCTCCCTCCCTCTCCGTCCCTCCCTCTCTTTAGTGACTGGGCCAGCAGGAGAGGGCTGTTAGTGGCAATCAGGCTAGCAGGGGAGCAGTTAGTTGTCAATCACTCTGACAGTGGAGTGGTTAACAGAAATTAGGCAGGCAGTTGGGAGCAAGCTGTTCTGGATTTTGAGAGGGATGTCCGAATATATATATATATATATATATATATATATATATATATATATATATACACACACACATACACATATACACACACACACACACACATACACACACACACAATAGAGGCCCAGTGCATAAAATTGGTGTATGTGTTCTTTAGCCCAACCTGAACCCTCTCCAATCTGGAATCCTTTGAGGGATTTCTGACTAAACGGGCAGTTTTGTTTGGGGTTCCTTGTGCTTCCTGGACTTGTAAGTCTATTTCTTTCACCAGGTGGGGGAAGTTTTCTGTCACTATTTCTTCAAATAGGTTTTCAGTATCTTGCTCTCTCTCTTTTTCTGCCCCCCCCTCCCCCCCATAATTCTGATGTTGGTATGCTTGAAGTTGTCCCAGAAGCTTACACTATCTTCAACTTTTGGATTCTTTTTTTTTTTTTTTTTTTTTTTTTTGCTTTTCTGGAGGATTGTTTTTTGTTTCTTGGTATTCCAAATCTTTGACTTGATTCTCACAATTCTTTAGTCTGCATTTAGTTCTCTTTATAATATTTTTGTTTTTATTACAGTCGGTATATGCTTACTTTCTAGTTGATACTTTTTCATATCCTCGAGGGTCTCATTAAATTTATTGGCCTTTTCTAGGAAATTCTTGAAAAACATTATAACCCTGGTTTAGAACGCTATATCCAGTGTTTTGCTTTCCTCCATTTCCTTAATTGGTGGCCTGACTCTTTGTCTTTGCATTTTAGCTGCTTCCCTGAGTTGATGGAGTTGCTTTGTGTGCTAGGTGTCCTAGCAGGACCCAGTAGCTCAGCCTCCCCAGTTACCTGAGGTGGACACACTTGGTGCAGCCATTTGTGGGCTTTGTGTGCAATCTTGTTGTAGTTAAGCCTTGTTGTTGTTGGTATCACTGGGAGGTGTTGACCTCCAGGCCAATTGGCTCTGAGGATCAGCAGTGTCTCCACTTGGAGGGCTTCTGTGCTCAGCTTGGAGGGGGCGGAGTCTCAGGATGGAGTAGACAGCCTTGGTTTTCTGCCAGCCCTGTCCTCTGAGGGCCCTGTGTCTCAGTGTCCCACAGCAATGGCTGCACGCACCTCTGAGATAAGGCTGCTCTCAAATTTCGCCCACTGCCAGACAGTCCAGTTTCTCCCTGAATGAGTCTGGTACGCACAATCTACTTTGGAGCTGGATTTCATTGTAGTTGGGAGGTTTTGTTTCCCTCCAGAATGAGAAAACTAGCCGCATGTTTGCTTCCCGCCCTCTCTATGCTGCAAGTAAGCCAGCCCCATATTCAGCTGCCCATTCTTTCCATGTACATGGGTCTCTGCATCTCCACAGCTCCTCTGAGTCTGTATCCTTTTCTCTTTCCTTCTAGTTATAGAATTTCCACTCAGCCAGCTTTCCTTTGGTTCTCGACAATGTCTACTTTGTCCTCCAGTTGCAGTATTAAAATAGTTGTGTTAGGCAACAAGGTATTTACCCTATGACGCCATATTGGTTTCTCCTTGTATTTCTTATTCTGACTAAATAGGAATGTTGCTAGTTTCACATTATTTTCTGACACCATTGATTCATTTGTTCCTTTTTTTGGCTTTATTCCAGTTGCTATAGATCTACAGGAAATTAGAAAAGAAGCACAGACTGAATCAAGATCCAGGACAGGTATTCAGTGAAATAAACTTCTGTATTGTAATCATGTATATTACATCAGTCCAAATATTATTTTCCCTTAATGCAATTTTGTTAGATGTTTTTAAATACTCCACTTGGTTTGTTTATTCACAAAAAAATTTACAGAACTCATCATATAGGTGTGCTAACACATGAGTTTTATTACAGTGAAAGGTTTAAAGCAAAATCAGCAAAAGAGACAAGGTACATGTGACAAAGTGTGGCAGACATCTGGTGTAAACTTCCATGAGTCATCATCCTGTGGAGTTACCAAGAGGTTCTTAGTTGTTTTAGTGTCAAATTCTGACAACACACGTGAAATATGCCATCTACCAGTCTTGTTAGACTCAGAGCCAAGGTTTTTATGGCATACTAATCACATAGGCATCTTCCCCATGGCACGTACCAAAATTCTGGATTCCCATAAGGACAGAAAAGCAAATGTTCAGTAGGAATCCCATCACTTGTACAAAGTTTTTAGGAACAGGGAGCCACACTTATCATTCAGGGAAAGGCGGAAACACTCCACGCATTCAGGTTTTCAGACACCAACTGAAGCATAGCCATTTGAGCAGGACTTTCTAAGGGTGGCATTCTTAGTCCTGCTGCATGGAAATTTTCTGCACAGCAGGTATAGCCCTGACTGAATTTTTTACTTTGGCCTCAAATTTTGTGTTTAAAGCAAGTAATATGATAATATAGCATGGTACTGGTTTCAGTCACATTATCTATAATTGCTTGCAATGCTGGCCACGTTTTGTGACTCTTGGTGAGTATTTCACAGGTATTTGTACATAAATTACTAGGGCAATATTAGGCAACCATCAGCTTTCCTTTATATCCAATTAATGTCTCAAGATAATTTTTACATAAAATCAGACTAATGAATTCTGATTTAAATTAGAATAAAGTGTCCTTTAATTATATAGATTATTCAATTTTTATTTATATTTAACTAAATTTCTATTTATAACTATAAAGGACATTACTTATCATATTAATTAGTTATTTTCTTACACTAGTATACACTTTACACTATTTGCTTTATATATGTCTTTCCATATGCTTCACTCCACTGTGAGGATAATCCCTATTTTTTGATATTTGGATATTTATCTTAATTGTTAAGGTGACTGTGTCTTGAAAACAGCATTAATATGTTGATATATGTGAATAGATTTCCTGATACATTATTTTGAAGATAAATTACTAAGACTTATTTTTAGGAGCAGTTTCAGATGCGTAGTCAGATTGAGCAGAAAGTACAGTATGTGCCCATAAACCACACAAACCCAAACACACAGCCTTGCTCATTTGTCTCATCATGCACCAGAGAGGTACATTTATAACAATGGATGGATGTGCACTGAAAATGTATGATGGCACATACCCAGCATTCCCATATCATGTAGAATCACTTCACTATCTTAGAAATCCTGTGGTTTGCTTATTCGCTCCTCCCTCCCCCCAAATCCCTGGAAAACACTGATCTTTCCTAATCTCCATAGATTTGCCTTTTCCTGAATATTGTATAGTTGGATTCATACAGTGGTTATCTTTATTAATGTTTAACAAATGAAAATTCCAAGGTAAATGGATGTAGTTATCCAAATTGTTTTTTCCATCTTAGTTATTTGTTGTTGGTGTTGTTGTTCATCAACATAGGATGTGATGACATGTCCCATACCAGCTGAAAGGAAGGATTTCTATAGGCATTTGCCACCTAAGTGAGAGGGTTGAGAAAAGTGATCTATGCACTACTGCAGAGCACTAACTGTCTTGACCACCCTTATCTATGAGGTGGGAGCAGATACTCTCTAGTAATGCAAGGAGACAGTCTCAAGGAGTTCTACTTCATACAACTGGAATCACAAAGTTCTTCCTACTCATATTGCAATATGAAATGGGGCCAGAGAGAGTCTGTTTCCTATGTGTAGCTGTGCTGCAAAGTGTAGTGTCTAGTGTATTTCATCTTAAGTTAGCTAGTCTTCACTGAAGAGCTAGACAATTTGTATTGTGTTACAGCAAAATAAGTGCACTCTCTTCTAACTGCTGCTAGAGGGAGGAGTCCAGACAAATCAGGCTAGTGAAGTTGGACATGGTTAGTTTATGATTCTGCTTCCACTAACAACACAATTTTCTGTCAGTCTGATGGGGTTTGGTTAGGATTATGTTCATTGTACATAGCAGTGCACATGAAGGTATCAATTTTTGACACATCCCTTTCTTCTGTGTGTGTGCTTGATATATTTAAAAGGTGAAAGTAAATGTTCTTATGTATTAATGGCCTACTAACAATATGATTATTATTTACTTGAGTATAGTCTTTAGGTGTGGCCACAAAATTATACTTTTGAAGAATGTATTAGTACAATACTTTTAAAGTCCTCTATTCTTATTGTTTTAAATTATCTTTTACTTTTTTAAAAATAGTCACTGATGTCTCTGAAGAAGACTCTTCAAGCAGGTAGGATTTTATGGATTTTTAAAAATTATATGCTCACTAAGAAAATGCAGAGAAAAAACACTAACATTTCTAGAGTGCTCTATTGTGGGCTATACCCTATGCTATGAATTAGCCTGTGTTTTAGTTATCACTATAGCTTGGCAAAGTAGCTGTGATAATGTAACCTCCTTTTTATTAATGAGGCAACTGTGAATCAGGGAGGTGGATGAAATTGACCCATGATTCCATAGTTAGCAAGGGGATGACCCATGATTTGACTGCCAACCATTTTGGCTTCCAAATTATTCTGTTTTCCCTCAACATACACTGATAAGTTCTTGTGTAGCTCTGCGTGGAGATAAAGGTGCAAATCAGGTCATCTCAGAAAATCAAATCTGATTGTGTGTTAACTCCAATTTAGACTTTTTCTATGTGGCCCAGTGAGTCTAAGCATTTATCTTACTCTCCTTGACGAACATAGGACCTTGTTTTTCTCACCAAAGCTTTAGGGCCCATCTTGGTTAGCTATAGTCACAGAACCCAAGTTTTTATCTAGGCAAGGCCTTATTAGGGAAGGGTTTTTAGGTAAAAAGATATCTATTCTTCTTGGAATGAATTATTTAATTCTAAGTAAAGAATATCTATGTGTAGATCATGTTATCTTAATTAAATGAAGCATATGTTCAGAGGATATTTATAATTGATCCCTCTAATTACTGACTTTCCAGTCTGGTTTTTACTTTAGGCTAGTACTTTTGCCTAGTTGTATGAGGTTTTTTTCTTTGTTCCTATAGTCTTTTCCCCCACCTCTTGCATGAGTTCTTGATTTATTTTATTTTATTCTTTGCTTTTATTGGTGTTTCTTTCTTTGTGATATTTTTTCCAATTCTGCTAGCTATGGTGTTATCCAATTTTCTATTGACAGAATCAAAGACACATAAAATTTCATAATTTTAAGGAAGTCTAACGATTAATTAAATAAAACCTTCCTAGTACTTCAACTTGTGTTTGGCACCCTGGCCAAGTGGTTGCTCACATGGAGTATTGGAAGCACATTTAGGTTACTCACTGACATAATAAGTGGTGTAACAGAGATATAAATTCAGGTTGCTAAATGCAGTGCTCTTCCCTTTATTTTCATTCTATTGGTGAGTTTTTGTAATATACATATAGGGAGTGGGTTGTGAACACAGTCAATAGAGGGCAAGAATGGAACTAGTAGGGAATCCCAAGTTTCAAGCAGAACAACACTGGGTTGGGTTTGAAATAAGAGTTTTGGAAAAGAAATGAAAATATTGAAGTTTATGACAAGATAAAGATAAGTTTTAAGAAGAAGGACACTGAATGTGGGTTGTTCTCCAGAAAGGCAGATTAAAATATGGGGCTTAAGGATGTCCTGAAGATGTTGCTTCTCTTTTGCTTGGTTGTTTAATTAGAGGAATTAGCAGCATTCAAGGTTTCTTTAGAAAAATATGAAGAGAATTTGAGCCACAGGAAAGATTCTTTTGATCGCATAAAAGACTATCGTCTCATCTACCTGACTCACAGAGTGGGGCTTAGTCCTAGGGAATGGAGATTGCTGAACTACATAGATCTATTGGCCTAGGCCACATGTGTCAAACACAAGGCCCGCGGGCCAAATCCAGCCCGCCAGGCCTTGCAATGTGGCCCGCACCGCGCTGTCATCACTGCACTCCGCTGTCAGTTTATGACATTGTCAGTTTATGACTGTTCAGTAAACCATTCGGCCCGCGATTTAGGCTGGATTTTAGATTTTGGCCCCTTCTCTGATTGAGTTCGACACCCCTAGCCTAGGCAGATGTCTTCTCCCCGTTACCTGGTTTCCCAATTACCTGATGTGCTTCCCATGCACATGGAGGTTTGGGCAGGGGACAGGACTAGATGTCAAACCAGAAATGGAGTTGGGTAACACTAAAACCTTTTTGTAAATAGAGCCTCACAGTTAATTATACCAGAATCATTATTTGATATGCATATAGCTTCTCTTTCACTTAACTTTTTTGTTCCTGGTTTTAAAGAAAGGAACTCACTCATTTTTGTTGTATATTTTACTGTAAAGACTTTGCAGCAAACCTGGCATTGATGAATCAAGGCCTACCTCACACAATGCAGATTTGAAGGTAATGTGCTCCCTTGTGAAATTAATTGTCCTGTTGTCAATTTAATTTTGTGTGGCCCTTGGTCTTATAATTTTGTAGCGGCCTACCTATCATTGATTATGTTTGCAATGCAAATTTTTTTATTGTTAAATTCTCAACTGAGATATGCCTTTTAACAATTGATTTGAGAGAGAGGAAGGGTTGGAGGGAGAGAGAGAAAGAGGATCATTGACATGAGAAACATGGAGTAGTTTCCTTCCCCATGGGCCCCCACTGGGATTAAACCGACAACCAGAATGTGCCCTGACTGAGAATTGGATTTGTAACCCTTTAGTACATGGGACATCGCTCCAACCAACTGAGCAACACAGGCCAGAAACGAAAATATGTGTATTTTATTGCATGCTTCCTTTATATGTCACTTCCACAATAAGTGAATACATAGAGACAGAAATCAGAGACTGCTGTGGGGAGTGGGTAGTTCCTGTTTCATGAGAATGAAGTACCCTTTTGGAGTAATGAAAAATTTTGGAACTAGATAGAGGTCATCAATGCACTACATTATAAATGTATCATTTTTTTCACTTTAAAATCCAAGGGGGGGTTGTTCCTCAGCCCTATCCCTGTAAACCAGCAGTAGGACATCCTTCAAGGGGTCCCAGATTGGAGAGAGTGCAGGCTGGGCTGAGGGGGACCCCCCCCCCTTGTGCACTGGGCCACTAGCTTATTATATAGGACAATGGACTTTTTTGTCTCTTAATTTTAAATTCAATTTTATCTGATATAATTATTGCTATCCTGCTTTTTTGTTTGCATTTGAAAAAAAAATTTAATGTATTTTTTTGCTTACTGATTTAAGAGAGACCAAAGTAGAGATGCAGAGAGAGAGAGAAAGTGAGAGAGAGAGGAAGAAAGAGAGGAAGATACACAGAGAGAAACATTGATTTGTTGTTCCTCTTAATTATGCATTCATTAGTTGCTTCTTGTATATGCCTGATGAGAGATCGAACTTTCAAACTTTGTGTATTGGGACAATGCTCTAACCAACTGATTTACCATGCCAGGGTCTTTTTAGTTTGCATTTTCAAGAAATATAATTTTCCATCCTTTTGCTTTCAGTCTGTGTGTATCTTTCACTAAGGTTGGTCTGTTGTAGATAGCACATGTAGAGGTCTTATTTTCTTATCTATTCATCTATTCTATGCCTTTTGATTGAAGCATTTAAACAACTTACAATTAAAGTGATTATTGATATGTACGTACTTTTTGCCATTTTATTCTTTATAATTATGTTCTCCTCCTTTTTTTCTTTTTATTTCTGTAGAAATCCCTTTAACATTACCTTTAATAATGTTATTTTTTTAGTGTGTGTGTGTGTGTGTGTGTGTGTTTTAATGAACTTCTTTAGCTTCTAGGGAAGCTCTTTATTTTTCGTTCAATTTTTAATAATAGCCTTGCTGGGTAGAGTAGTATTGGTTGTAGATCGTTCTTTTTCATCATTTTGAATATCTTAAGGCAATCCCTAACAGCCTGAAATGTTTCTGCTGAGAAAGCATCTGACACTCTTATGGGGGCTCCTTTGTAGTTAACTATTTTTTTTTTTCTCTTTTAGCCTTTAAGATTCTCTCTTTGCCTTTAAGCATTACCATTTTAATTATAAAGTGTCTTGGGATGGGCCTCTTTGAATTTATCTTGTATGGGACTCTCTTTGTGTTCTGCTCTTGTGGTCTTTGTTTTTCACCAGATCAGGCAAGTTTTTAGTCATTATTTCTTCAAATAGGTTCTCATTTTTTTGCACTCTCTCTCCTCCTTCTCGTACCCTTACCATGTGGATCTTACTATGGTTTGGGTTGTCCCAGAAGTCATTGAAACTAGCTAATTTTTTTTGCTGCTCTTGCTTCCTGCTACCTTGTCTTCTAAATCAAATATCCTATTCTTTGCTTCATCTAATCTGCTGTTGATTCCTTTTGGTGTATTCTTTAATTCAGATATTCTATTCTTTGTTTCTAAGTGGTTATTTTATATAGTTTCTTTGTCCTTTTTTATTCTTGATATCTCTATGTTGAAGTTATTGCTACGTTCCTTGAGCATCTTTATAACTATATTCTTGTACTCTGTATCTTATAAATATTTTCCCTCCATTTGATTTAGTTCTTTTTTCTTAGAACTTCTTCTGTTCTTTCATTTTGGGCATGTTTGACTTACCATTTTGGCTGCCTCTTGCTATTTGTTTCTGTATATTAGTTAGATCTGCTTTGCATCCTAATCTTGGTGTAATGTCCTTATGTATTAGGTGTCTTTGAATTTCATTGGCACAATATTTCTGATCACCTCAGTTAGATGCTCCTGGAATGTCACTTCTATGTGTTCTATGAACCCTCCTTTTGTAAAGCCTTGATTGCTGTTGGCCTATTTGTGAATGGGGTTGATTTTCAGGCTGGCTGACTACATACAATATACATACAAACTGCTGTACAAAGACTGACTAATGTTGAGCAATTCACGCCGGCTCAGTTTGCTGTATGCCTAGATCTTCATTTGGGTGTTCTGCTTGTGGATTTAATTGGATCACGCTCTGAAGCCCCCCCACCCCAACCCTCAGGTGTGTTGGTTCTGGGGCCTTTTGGAAGGAACTCTGCTGCAAGTCAATGTCAGTCTCTGCCTGTGTGGAGCTATCTGTGTGGAGCTATAAGGAGATTTATTATTTGTGACTGCCTATGCTGGGCCAGGGTGCACCTGGGAGGAGCCAGCTGCACACCACTGCCTCCTTCCACCAGCATCAAGCCCATGGGGCAGCTGAGCAATAATCCCAAGCCACTTGGCGATCCACCTGTGCCTTCAAGCTTTCTGTTGGGGTCATTCACTGAAAAAGTTCCCATTGGTATGTAAGTTGCATGAGGTAAGTGAATCATCAGGTAGGTGCAAGTGGTGTTTACCATGTTGATACAGATTCAAACTCGGTTTCATTTTTTGATGTGAGGCCACTTAGCACAAGTACCAGAGTACACAAATACCACTTATCACCCACCAGGTACCTGAGGACTGTTGTTGGGCAGAGTCTCAGGAAGACATTAGGGAAGGCTATAAAATTCATTGAGGCCCAAATTCATTTGGCTGTAAGCACTGGAATGGTGGCTTTAGTTAGATCAGTAAGGGAATAAAGTCCCCCAACCCAAAGTCACACAACTTAGTCTCTGACACCCCCTGAGTCCACCCAGACCTGCTTAAGAGATCTCCGTGGGCCCACATACCTTTGCAGTGTAAAGCTCCACAGGATTGGGGACAAGGATTCGGGACAATGGTCTAGCACATTCCCCAGGCCGAGGCCATAAGGAAGGGAGGGCTTGACTCAGAGGTGATGGCATCTGTGGGCATTGTGGGAGAGAGACTCGGCACAGAGAGGCCATCCCTTCAGCTCTCTCTCAGAGACATACGAAGTAGCCTCCTCACATGTCCCAGGCCACTCTGCGCCACCCTTTCTTCATAGGCCGGGGTAGCTGGTGGCAAGGATACTTGTGTGCTGGCCCTTTATGAGGGCTCCTGGGTTTCTAGCAGACTCCCACCTCTTCCTGGAGGACAGAATCCCTGCTGATTTTCACAGCCAGTTGTCCTGTGGGCTCTGGTTCTCAGGGCTGGAAGCCCAGCATGGGGTTGAGACATCATGCTCCTCAGGAGGACCATTGCACTGAGATATGCCTCTGCATTCTCAATCACCACAAGTGAAAGAGGGGCCAGCCCTTTCTGAATCTCTATTCTTCCTACCAATCTAGATGAGGCTTCTGTAGATTCTTTGTTATAAGACTGATATTCAGCTAGTCTTCATTTGGTTAATACAGTTAGTAGTTATATAATTGAGTTGTAATTCCAATCTGGTCCACTGAAGAAATGTATATAACTTTCACCTCCTTTGCCTCCCTAAAAAATTCTGAAATGCACTGGAGGGACTAAATATTTAGGATATGGTGAGGTGAAATATTTTAAATGAGGAAGGCATTGTAATGTTAAAATTCAGCTACTAATTTGTTCCTAATAGATTTAACATCTAATGAATTCTTTGATTCCAATAGTATTACAACTAGGTTTGAAGGCACATGTTTTTATTTTAATTTAGACCAAGGCAAGTTTTTCTTTTACTTTTTTTTCTTCTCAGTTACAATTCCTTGATTTTGGGAATAGGTAGTCATAGATTAAGAATTCTAACAGTAAATAGTAAATAAATTAAATTCTAATTTTTCTTTGTCCATACTTGATTATTTCAGGATAAAGTTATTTCAGAAACACATACCATGACAACAAAGACATCTAAAAGTCAAAGCAAGCATATTCACTTTCCACTTTTGCATCTGGAAAAAATGTCTCAAGAATCACAAATAAATAGGGCATGTGACAAAGAGGATACATCTGCGTATTCAGGACAGCCTTCTGTGCAAAAGGATAAGGAAATATGCATCAAAAAAGGCAAATTAGAACAGAGGAAGAATTTACAACTTTCCAAAGATGAGTCAAAGCAGAAGTCACATGAATTTTCTGGAAAATTCAAAACAACTGATTGTCCTGAGGAAGAGCCACTACATGATAATTCTAAAGAAGGAACAAGTTTAAGACAAAAGCCTTCTAATTTGACAAGTAAAATGCTTAATTGGGAGGGGAAAGATGCATTTGGAAAGTCTATCTCTGCAGCATTACAAACATTTCCTGAACGAGAAGAAGCCGCTCTCAGACTTCTTTCTCCCTCTCATGCAGACCCCCAATCCTCGGAAGACTCTCCGTGGTCATCTTCTTCTGAGCTTGGTTTAAGAGAAAAGGAATTACACTCCAAAAATTATCAGAAACCTAATGCTGAACATGTTTTGAACAAAAATGAGAGTTTTTATAATGAAACAGAAAATAACAAAGTAAGGGCCCCCGTAGTTACGTCTGGAGTGAAAGGAGACCAAAAGCTTGCTATGCGGATGACAAAAAGTATGAACCCAAATACCATGGATTGGAAATTAAACAAAAAGTATGAACCCAAATACCATGGATTGGAAATTAGACAAAACACTACACCTCAGTCTCACGATCCAAAAAGCCATCTTAAACTGCAGCATCCCTGCCACAATGAAGCAAAGCTCATCACTGAAATAAAAAGCCACGCTATGCCTTCTGTTACAAATACTTATAAGGAAACAAAGGCAAATGAAGAGTTGTTCCAGGAGCCATTATGTGCAGATAATTTCAATGCTAATTATTATAAAATAATGGACTCTAAATTAAAAGATAAGAGTTCCTCTGTACTGCACAATGACAGAACACCTGGAGGAATTGTAATTGAAGAACTACAGCAAGATATACAAAGGCTTAGGAATGATGTAGACATGTTAAAAGCAGTGAGCTCGGCTTTGAAAAAAGAGAAAGTTCAACGTCAAAAAGAGGTAGAATTTCACTTGCTGCTACTCTTTATTTTCTCTCTTTATCAATTCTCTAGTTCATTCTGATTTTCCACTTCTGAAAAATATAATGTATGTAAAATGAATTTGTCTAAATATGTAATTGTATATATAAATAGATTCTGTCAACTAAATAACAGGAGTTTAGGAAAGTATTCTCTTGTTCTTTAATGACTTAAGTCTCTCCATCAGTCTTTCCTCTAAATTGGGCAACTAATTTAGCTATGTACCATGTAACCTATGTACTATGAGCCAGTGTAAAGTATAAAGGAAATGGTTTTAAAATGTAATAAGTACTATGCTGTTGTTTTTTTTAAGTCCATTGGCTTAAGTTTGCATTACATCTTATAGCTCAGGCAGTGTGTCTCAGTGGTGGAGCATTGATCCATGAATCAATTGACCAATTGACTAATCATTGACTAATCAATGCTTCAGGATCTAAGCACAGTGTTTTGGCAGGATATATGGTAGAGGTTGTGCAGGAGGAATCCAATCAATGTTTCTCTTTCATCGATGTTTCTATCCCTCTCCCATGCTCTCTTCCTAAAATCAATTTAAAAAAACAAATTTCATCCAAGAAACAATAAAAGGGAAGGAAGCTATGACTGGAAGAAGGGATATAAACAAATATTCCCAGCTAAACTCATCTATTTTGTGCTATAGTGTGTACAATCTTCTATAGTTTACTCAAAACCTTGGAACTTAGAATTCTAATACGGTCGCTTCAGGATATTTTTATTTCATTTTAGTTACAGTTTACATTCAATATTATTTTGTATTAGTTTCACATGTACGGCATTATCTAAATTAGTTAGATAATCATATACTTCACAAATTGGTCTCCCCAATGTTCCAAGTACCAGCCTGCACTGTACATCATCATTGCAATTTTATTGAGATATTTTACTAACAAACATATATACTTCCACATATATTTTTATCACCACTCTCAGATGTGTTTGTTGAGTCAAAGCTTTACATAATGTTGTTTAATAAAGTATGGTACTGCCATTAAAAAAAATTTAAACCTTACCATTTTGACAACATGGATGGACCCAGCATTATGCTAAGTGAAATATGTCAGTGGAATGTAAAGAGCAAAACAGATGAACTAAGCAATTTAAGAGAGAGTCATAGGTAACAGATCTGACTGTTGGATGCGAGAGGAAAGGGAGTCAGTGGTCTAGGCAAAAAGTAAAGGGAGTAAGAAGTACAAAATGGTAGTTACAGAATGGTCACAGAGATGTCAAGTTCAGCATAGAGAATATAGTCAATCATCCTATATAATAAAAAGGTAATATGCAAATCGACTGAATGGTGGAAGAACCAGTTGCTATGATGCGCACTGACCACCAGGGGGCAGATGCTCAATGCAGGAGCTGCCCCCTGGTGGTCAGTGCGCTCCCATAGCGCCACTCAGCCACAAGCAGGGCTGAAGGCTGGTGAGTGCAGCGGTGGTGGAGGGAGCTTCTTCCGCCTCTGCAGCAGCACTAAGGATGTCTGAGTAATGGCTTAGGCCCACTCTGGGACATCCCCCGAAGGCTCCCAGACTGCTAAAGGGCTCAGGCTAGGCTGAGGGTCCTCCCCTCCTGAGTGCATTAATGTCGTGCAATGGGCCTCTAGTCTTGTAAAAGTATGAGTGGTGTCTGGTGGACGCTTGAAATATCAGGAGGATCACTTTGAAAAGTATCTGATTGTCTAACCACTATGAGGCACGACTGAAACTAATATAAATAATGTTGAATGTGAACTATAATGGATAGATCACATTCAACATTATGTAGAATACCTTCCAAAAATAAAAGCATGGCAATTATCATCTTGACATGTATGTATCATACAGGGCACATAAATTATTTGCAATAAACTCAATATTTGTCTCTAAAGAAGAAAACTGAGTTTTGAGGTGGAAAAAGTTTGAGACATTATGCTCCTTTATAAGAAAAAGTGGATGAGCCCTCTCATTACACTAAGGCATTAAATTACTTTTTAAAAGTCATACTTAATTTGCCTGGTTAATTCGATGAAATTTCCTGTTTATTTATCCGATTCAGCATTACAGAATTCCTAGAGGCCCAGGGTGCAAAGTCGTGTACCAGTGGGATCCCTCAGCCTGGTCTGCAGTATCAGGCCAAAATGGGCTCTTCGACATATCCCAAGGGGTCCCAGATTACAATAGGGCACAGGCCAGGCCAAGGGACTCTACTGGTGCATGATAGGGGCTGGGGAGGGACACGGGAGGTTGGCTAGGTGGGGAGGGACCACCATATGGCTCCAGGACATGTCCTGACCATCTTTCTCAGTCCCAATCAGCTGGATCCCAGCAGCAATTTAGCTTACCTGTCAGAATGTCTGCCCCCCTGGTGGTCAGTACACATCATAGAGACTAGTCAGCTGGTTGACTGTCTGCCCCCTGGTGGTCAAGGCACATCATAGTGAGCAGTTGAGTGGCTTTAGCATATCATTAGCATATTACACTTCGATTGGTTGAATGGTTGACTGAACTACCAGACACTTAGCATATTAGGTTTTTATTATATAGAACTAAAGACCTGGTGCACAAAATTCGGGCACGGGGTGGGATGGTCCCTCAGCCCAGCCTGCAGCCTCTCACAATCCAGGACACCTCAGGGGATGTCTGACTGCTGGTTTAGCCCCTATCCCACAGTGGGATTGGGCCTAAACCAGTAGTGAGGCATCCCTCTTGCAATTCAGGACCCCTGACTCCTAACCCCTCACCTGCCTGCCTGCCTGCCTGCCTGATCGTTCCTAACTACTCTGCCTACCTGCCTGATCACTCCTAACCACTCTGCATGCATGATCAACCCTAACTTCCTCTTCCTGCTTGCCTGATTGCCCCTAACCACTCTGCTTGCCTGTCTGATCATCCCTAATCACTCACCTGCATGCCTGATCACCCCTAACCACTTGCCTGCCTGCCTCATTGCTCCTAACTGCCTCTGCCTTGGCCCATAACACACAGGCTTCGTCAGGAAGGATGTCCAGAAGGTGTTCTGCTGAACCGGTATAATTAGTATATTACACTTTTATTATTATAGATTAGATAGCCTGTCTTTTGGTGGCATAGAATGCTAAGTGATGCATGTTTAGGAACTTTGTACAGATCATTAAACCTTGTTTTATTTCCGTTATAAGTAAATATGTGGTAAAGTAAGTAGATAACTACTTCTATGTACTCTAGCTATAAGATTTTATAGTGATTGTATGTGACATTAGGGGAGCATTACTCATTTTTAAGAATTGTACAATAACCAACAATTCATTGATTTCACTCTGTTCCAGTTTTATGGTAAACTTCTGTTAATATGTTTTATGAATATTACCACTTTTTTTTTTTTATATATACCCTCAAAGATCTTAAAGAAAAAAATTGTAAAAGGCAATGAGGGAGGAAATAGCTTCCTGCAGAAAGAGGAAAGCTTCCTATTTGTTTCGGAGGCACAATGTCACATCCCCTAAATCTGGCTGTAATGCAAGATGAGGACACTTTTTGCATCTCTGTCCTTTTACTTCTCAGTCTCTGCTAGATAAATGGGGTGGGTAAGGGGAATGCTAGGTAGCAAAGAATGGATGTGATGTGAATAAGAGCACAAACTTAAGATTTTTTAAAAATCTTGAAAAATTCTGCTTCTTTACTGAAACAGAAATAAAGCAGAATTTACAGCTTCAATGACTTATAATGATAAAAACACAAAATATTTTTATGGATTAAAGTCATGGCAATTGAACGAAGAGCCAAATGATTAGTTTAATAGAAACATAAACAGTCTTTTTAATGACTAAGGTCATAACAATGTCCTTAATATCAAACTTTCATCCAAGGTTGAAGAAGAAATAAAGAAGCAGGAAAGCAGGAAAAGGAAAGTGTCAGGAAGTGTGTCTGATGCTGCTGCTGCTGACAGTGATGCACGGAGTCAGCAGGGCAAAGGTGAACAGACTGACACGCAGCAGCTTCCTGTTACGGAGAGTGAAGATCCTAACAGGTAAGCCTACAGCAGTTTTTAATAGTAGGTAATTATGCCTTTCCTATAAAACAAATTCCAATTTGTGCAAATATTCATGATTAGCACATTTTATATTTTTACCGGGCAGATTGATAAGAAAAATTCAAATCAACAATGAAATACCAAATTTTGAATTTAAAATGATAAATATTTTATTTTAAAAATAACAGCCAGAATTGGCACATGGGAGGAAAAGGCACTACCCTGCACTACTGGCACATAAAATTGGCACCTCTTTTTCAAAGGGTAATTGAGCTGGTTTTGAAACTTTAAGTATGTCGTTGCTTTATCCCAATAGCTTCACTTTGAGAACTAGATCCTACAGGAAAACATGACTTGGGTGTACACACACTACACATTCTAAGGACATCAATTATATGTTACTATATATATAAAACATACATTAGGTCATTATATGTATTTTATTCTATAGTATAAAAAGCCTGTGGTCATGACAACTTCGTGGGTAACAACCAGTCACCAGGAGGCCATGAAGCTGCGTGCACAGCAGGTGTGCACGGTGGGCGGGACTGGTGCACAGTGAGGCCCCGGGCGAGTGCGGGAACCTGACTCTGCATTCCCCATGGGTGCCACTGGTCTGGGACTCAGGCGATTTTGAGTCTCTCACAGGTGGCGCGGACTTGACTGGGTCTCACAGTGCTGGTGGGACTTGATGCTCCTTCTCCACCGGTGCCCGCCCAGACTCTGATAGGAGGGAGGAGGGAGCCGGATGCACGCACCCAGGACCCAGACAGCAGGGCAGTTTGTCAGCTTGCTGTCAGAGGCCGGAGAGTCAGGAATCCCATTCACCGTACCCTGGACCCTGACAGCAGGGCGGCGGGAGCCCCATCCCTTGCGAATCCGCCATGGTCAGCTTTCTGTCAGCAGCCTGCCAGCCAGGAATCCCATTCACCTGCACCCAGGAACCAGACAGGTGGGCGGCGTCGGGAGCAATATTAAAATATCTCCTCTAATTAATTCCTTTTTAATGTGCATGGATTTCGTGCACTGGGCCACTAGTATAGATGGCAGATGTTAAGGCTATATAATATACATTTATGCATTAAGGATACTAACATAAATGTCACATATATACATATGTATAAGTATATTTATTACAACATTGCTTACCAAAAAGTTGTAGGTAGTGTAAATACCTATCTATAAGGTAGTACATTATTATACCCATAAAATAATGTAGGATGCAGCCACTGGAAAAATTGGGGTAATTCTGACCTACAGTATATCGTTGTTTCACAATTCACTTGAATTTAAAGCATTGGGTTTAATGTCATGTCTTAATATCTGATCAGTTATAAAAGGAAGTTACATGCTACACTGTAACTCTGCTTTGTTTCCACCTAATTGACAAGTTACTAGATTTTTGTGTTTTATTCCTAATACCTGTGTGCTCAAATATTTGACACTCACATTAATCTGAAAGCTGTGGGATTTCACAAGGCAATTTGTTCCATATTCTATCTAATAAAAGAGTAATATGCAAATTGACTGTGCCTCTGCTACATCCACAAGCCATGCCCACCAGTAATGCCCACCACCCAATCAGGAACAAATATACAAATATACCCAACCAAGATGGCTACGGCCACAGAGAGCAGGAGGGAGGCTTGGGTTTACCCTGCGATGGAGGAAGCCAAGCTTTCTGCACACACCAGGCCAGGCCTCCCCTTAAGGCTACAAATTATAGAAGATACATAAATCACAACAGAAATGGTTGTTGCCACTGAGGGAGCAGAAGGCTTGGCTCCACTCCAGGCTACAAAGTTTCAATTATATCAGATAAATAAATCCCAGATACCAGGGCCTCCACTTGGTTGCCAGAGGTATGTGGCTGGCCTGCAAACCACCACAGGTCCCTCGCCCAGGCTGCCCCAGGCCCCAAGGGAACCCCACCCTGATCCGGACACCTTTCAGGGCAAACCAACTGGCCCCCACCCATTCACTAAGCCTCTATCCTATCTAATAAAAGAGTAACATGCAGATTGACCATCACTCCAACACACAATATGGCTGCCCCCCGTGTGGTCAAAGATCCTGCCCCCATGTGGATACAAGATGGCCACTACAAGATGGCCTGCAGGGGAGGGCAGTCGGGAGGGACCCAGGCCTGCAGTGGAGAACTGTTGGAAGGGGGACCAGGCCTGCAGGGGAGAGCAGTTGGGGGGGACCAGGCCTGAAGGGAAGGGCAGTTAGGGGCAAACAGGCTGGCAGGGGAGCAGTTAGGCATCAATCAGGCTGGCAGGAGAATGGTTAGGGAGTGATCAGGCTGGCAGGCAGAAGCAATTAGGAGCAATCAGGAAAGCAGGCAGGTAAGCAGTTGGAAGCCAGCAGTCCTGGATTGTGAGAGGGATTCCAGATTGGAGAGGGTGCAGCCTGGGCTGAGGGACACTCCCTCCCCCTGGGTGCATGAATTTTGTGCACTGGGCCTCTAGTAAAGTCAATAAAAAAGAAAAAAATAATAATCTTATTGTTCAAGTCTTGAAGTCCAGGAAAATATGAAGTGTAAAATAACAATGGTGAGAGAAGGGAAATGGTACTAAGCAGCAAAATGCCTCAATAGATATAGTAGAATGTGAAAGCTTCCTGCAGGGATGGACCATTTTATCAACAATAATGATGATATCTGTGGACTCTGATGGAGGGATGTTGATCTCTACAAAGACTTTGTTTCTAGGGGAAGCAAATTAAATCATTAATAAGTGAGAACTATTCCTAGGCACCAAATTGTCACATTTAAGGGAAATCAACCTCTATGAGTCACCATTTCTGTGGCTTCTCCTATATAATAAAAGGTTAAAATGCAAATCAACCAAATGATGGAATGACTGGTCGCTGTGACATGCACTGACCACCAGGGTGCAGACACTCAATGCAGGAGCTGCCCCCTGGTGGTTAGTGCTCTCCCACAAGAGGAGCAATGCTCAGTCAGAAGCCAGGCCCACGCTGGCAAGCATAGGGCAGTGGTGTGAGCCTCTCCTGCCTCTGCGGCATCACTAAGGATGTCCAACTGCCAGCTTAGGCTCACAGGGAGCAGGCCTAAGCCATCAGTCAGACATTCCCTGAGGGCTCAAGGACTGTAAGAGGGTGTAGGCCAGGTTCAGGGATCCCCGAGTTTTCATTCTGAACATAGCTGATGGAATAGCACCTACCCAGATTTTGGGTTCAATTCTCAGTTGGGAGGCCTGTGGGAGCATGTACTTTGAGGGAAACAGACAATTGGAAGGTATTAACCAGGGGAATAATACAATCTGACTTATCTTTTAATAGGCCCACTGTGATAAGAATTAAACAAAAGACTAGAATTGATGGAAATAAATTAAATAAGAAGAAAAGGGAGGGAGAGAGGCAGATGGGGGGAGTAGAGGAAGGAAGGAAGGAAGGAAGAAGAAAATCAATTAGTTGACTATTAAGCTAATATACAATAGATAGCAGATGGTAGTGGCCTGGCCTGGAAGATGTGATTGGATTCTGGATATACTGGTACAGTAAACTCAATTTTTGTGGACCTTGAATTAACAGACTTTGGATTTAATAGATAAAACTTCTGGTCTGTATGTCATATGTGAAAATTAACAAATGCAACTATTAAATTAAAAATGCTTATAATTAAATTAACAGGTTATTTTTTTGTGATTAGTTCACAGTTATTTCTTAAATTTTATTGTTTAAGGTATTACAAATAGTAGTACATATGTCTTTTTCCCCCCACTGACCTCTCCCCTCATCTCCCACCCCCAGCATGTCACAGTTATTTTTAATAAATTTTATCAAATAGGCCAAATGTTATAAAACCACTGTAGTAATTTCACCACTTATTGCCAACTATAGTCTGCGTATTTAAATCCAGGAGTCACCACTCCTAAACAATCAGGACGTGATCACACCACATGATGTGTGGGTAGCTGGTTTTGTTGGTGAGTGGAGTGACTTTCTGCAGACATTTTAACATGTGCTAACGATGTTCTCATGTGCATTGAGCTGTGCCCTGTGCCCCAGTCATGTGCATTTGCTTATTCTTGGTGAATGGAGAATGCACACATTACTAGACCTATTCAGTATAAAGTTAAAATTATGCATGTACCTTAAAACACATTATTTCAACTCTAACCTTAAATATAATCAGGGCAACCAGATGAATATCTGTAAAAAGTTTTAGAGAAAGTAGTAGTTACACTGCAGAATGAAGGTAATGATGAACATACAAGAGGACAGCATATTTTATAAAACTTGATGTTTTAGAGATGGACCACATTTCCAGGTTAGCTTCCAAGTCCACGGGGGAACTATCAGACAGATTACACTATGTTTTCTTTAATCAGAACAAAACAATTACGGTTAACAGAGCATGATAATATTTGTTATAAAACCATAGCTAGTCTCTACTATTCTATTTCTAACCCTAGCAGTAGGATTTCCTTCTTTCTCTTTCCCTGGCAAAATTCCACTGTGTGTGTGTGTGTGTGTGTGTGTGTGTGTGTGTGTGGCATTTTATATATGCATGTGTGTGTATGCACATTTACTATATAAACACACATATACACATACATTCACATACTTAATACACACATACAAACATACATACATATCCTATCCTTTTATCCGTTCATTTATTGGTGGACACTTAATTTATACATCTTGGCTATTGTGAATAAGACTGCAATGAACATGGGAGTGCAGCTCTCTCTTTGAGGTGGTGATAAAAATGTATGACTACTCTCTAAATGTTTGTTATATCTATTGGTCTAGTTCAACATTTTCATCTCTTCACACTGAGCCTTTAAGTGTCTTTAAGAATGAATTGAGTCCTGGCCTCTGTGGCTCAGATGGTTGAGCCCCATTCCTTATAACAGAAGTTTCTTGGTTTTATTCCCAGTCAAGGCATATACCTAGGTTGTAGGTTTGATTTCTGGTTTGGCTATGTATGGGAGGCAGCCAATCAATGTTCTCTCACATTGATGTTTCTCTGTCTGTCTGTCTGTCTGTCTGTCTGTCTATATTTCCATTCCCTTCTTTCTAAGACCAGTGGGGATATTCTAAGTTAAGGATTTTAAAAATTAAGAAAAGGAATGAATTGAATCTCTTGTAGGCAGCATATAGTTGGTCTTATTCTAATCCATCAAGACTTTCTCTACTTTTTCTTTTTATTGAATTTACTGAGGTGCCTCTGGTTAACAAAGATACACAGGTTTCAGGTGCACATTCTACAACACCTCATCTATACACTGCATTGTGTGTTCACCAACCCAAGTCATCCTGTACATTTTGATTGGAGAATTCAATCTATTTATAAAGTAATTATTGGCAGGTAATGACTTACTAATGCTATCTAGTTGTTTTGTGGCTATTCTGTAGTTCCATTGTTCCTTTGTGAATTAAAGATTTTTCATAGTGTGCTTTGATTCCTGCTCTTTCCCTTTTGTGAATCCGCTGAAGGTTTTTGCTTTGTGGTTACCATGAGCTTTACATAAGACATCTTATAACATAACAGTGTATCTTAGGTCGATAATGTCTTTTGTTATATTTAACTGCAGATTTACCTTAAGAGAAGAAAAAAAGAAGACACAAAAATGTGATTTGTTATGTGGAAAATGTAGGCTGAAGTTGAGAAAGAAAGAAGAGAAATCTATTAAAGAAGATGAAATGAACCCACAATGTAAAAACACCATTGGAGCACAAAACATCACACTGGCGATTATAAGAGAGAATGAGGTAAATTTATCTTTGGGCAAAATCTCTTATTTATAACAATACTTCATCAATATTTATATCCCTGTCATTTAATGCATATTATTGAGTTAAAACAAACCAAAAAATGTTCTCATTCAAAATATGAACTGTGACCTTTATGATTTAAATTATTATTAACTTATAACTATCCTTGGCATCTAATAGATGCTCTGTGAATGTTTTCTAAATGAATAAATGGAAAATAAATTGAGCCTACCCACTAACATAAATGTTAATTCTAGCTCATAAAAAAATGTTAACATACAGGCTAAATTGCCTTGAGACTGTAATGGAACTAGTCAAATGTTCATTAAGAAATTTTATTTCATAATACTGTATTTTTTCTCTATAACAAATGTAGCTATCACTTACAATATTAGGTTTTTCATGTAAAGGAAAGATCCTTGTACTTTAAAAGGCTACATCTTTTACACAGTTTAAGGTATGGCTCTTAAGATTTTTTTTTTAATTAAATAAGATTGAAAACTTAATGAAATGTGTCCTTAGGTTGTGGAAGAGCAAAATTATACTCAGAGGCAACCTTCTCAAAAACAGAATGCCAGCATATTACAAGATGGAATTCTGACCAAATACTTTTGCAAACCAAAGATGACAGAAATAGCTCATAAGAAAATGAATTCTGAGATAATTTATTTAGTCTTTTTTGAATGCGTGTGAATATGTGTTTGTATATATATATTTTAAAAAACCATACTGTACATTTGGAAACTATAAATGATTTAAAAAGCATATCTGTGTGTGTGTGTGTGTGTGTGTGTGTGTGTATGAAAGAGAGAAAAAAAGAGGAGAGAGAGAGAGAAAGAGAGAGAGAGAGAGAAAGAGAGAGAGAGAGAGAGAGGACTTATGACTTTTGGGTCCATTGGATAAATTTATATTGTTAATTCAAATTCATTTGTCTCAAGTAGTAGTGACATTCATAATGGCCTCATCCAAAGAGAAGGCTTTTAATATTTTCCATAAGAATTGTTGTGTTGTCCATGATCTGAAAGGTATTGATACTAAGAACAGCTGTTCCAGATTTTGGCAGTGATTTTATTTCCTTGATTTATTAATATAGAGGTTAATTTTCACTTCCAGTGATGGTTCGGAGCAAAGTATAGCAGGTTCAGAGATCATGTTTTAGATGTCATTCTTCTACTTTTGAGAAAAGTAACAATTTGTTCTAAGTAGTATCCCATTTTAATAAAAGGGACTTCTGAAGAGAATTCAGGCCATAATATATGTTTAGTAAATTTATTGGTAAGTATTTTATTCCTAGTAAAGTAGTTCAGTGTAATCCCCTCCCCGCCCCCATTTCACTTTTTTTGTGTTTTTTTTTTTACTAAAAAAATCTTCATTGCTCTATAGTTGTTTCTCTTTTTCTCTCTCATAGCTCCCCGTCACCCAGTTCCCACCCCACCCTCTGCCCTTATACTCCCATTGTCCTCATCCATGGGTGTATGATTTTTGTCCAGTCTCTTCCCATACCCTCACACCCCTTTCTCCCTGAGAATTGTCAGTCCACTCCCTTTCTATGACCATGATCCTATTATATTCACCAGTTTATTCTATTCATCAGATTTTTTATTCACTTGATTTTTAGATTCACTTGTTGATATATATATATTTTTTGTCACTTTGTTGTTCATACTTTTTGTCTTTACCTTTTTTCTTCTTCCTCCTCTTCTTAAAGAATACCCTTCAGCATTTCATATAATTCTGGTTTGGCAGTGAGGAATTACTTTAGCTTTTTCTTATCTGTGAAGCTCTTTATCTGACCTTCAATTCTAAATGATAGCTTTGTTGGGTAGAGTAATCTTGGTTGTAGGTTCTTGCCATTCCTTACTTTGAATATTTGTTGCCATTCCCTTCTGGCCTGCATAGTTCTGTTGAGAAATCAGCTGAAATTCGTATGGGTGCTCTCTTGTAGGTAACTAACTGTTTTCTATTGCTGCTTTTAAGATTCTCTCTTTGTCTTTTGCTCTTGGCATTTTAGTTATGATGTGTCTTGGTGTGGTCCTCTTTGAATTCTTTTTGTTTGGGGTTTTCTGTGCTTTCTAGACTTATTATTCTATTTCTTTCACGAGGTAGGGGAAGTTTTATGTTATTATTTCTTCAAATAGGTTTTCAATATCTTGTTCTCTCTCTTCTTCTGGCACCCCCATAATTCTGATACACTTGAAGTTGTTGCAGATGCTCCTTACAGTATTTCCATATTTTTGGATTCTTTATTTCTTTTCTGGTTAGGTGTTTTTTTGCTTCATATTTCAAATCTTGAATTGATTCTTGGGATCCTCTAGTATACTGTTGGAACTCTGTATATTATTCTGTATTTCAGTCAGTGTATCCTTTCTTTCTAGCTGATCCTTTTTCATATCCTTGAGGGTCTCATTAAATTTATTGGCAGTTTCTAGAATATTTTTGAGTAACCTTATAACCATGGTTTTGAACTCTATATCCTGTAGTTTGCTTTCCTCCATTTCTTTCATTTGTGACCTGTTTCTTTGTCTCCGCATTTTGGCTGCTTCCCTGTGTTGATAGCATGGCTTTGTGTGCTAGGTGTCCTATAAGGACCAGTGCCTCAGCTTCCATAATTACCTGAGGTGTATACTCTTGGTGCACCCCTTTGTGGGCTGTGTGCACAGCCCTGTTGTAGTTAAGCCTTGATTATTGTTGGTATCACTGGGAAGAATCACCTCCAGGCCAATTGGCTGTGAGGATCAGCTGTGTCTACAATGGGAGAACTTCCGTGTTGAAGACACCTTATGGGGCAAGACTTCCTTCAGTGGGGCTTTGGTCCTCACTTAGTCTGCCCCTTGAGTGTGTCTGTTATGGATCTGAAGATTTGTAATCTGGATGATCCTACTCTGACTACTGCTCTTGGATCTCTAAGGAGAGAGGCCACCAGCAGGAACTACAGAGAGATCTGCAGATTGCTTCTCTTTGTTTGGTGTTTGGATTTGCCCAGATGAGGCCCAGCTGTGAAGCAATTCAAGCTGCTGCCAAGCCTTGGGTCTTCTTTTGGAGGCTCTAGAGCTCTTTGACCCAGCTGTGGTATGTTATGTTTCAGATTCCAAAGGACCAGACCATTCATATGCAAAAGCTTCTGCAAACAGCTTGCGTGAGGTTGTAAATTGGGTGGGGTCTCAGACCTGCCAGTGTCTCTGTGTACCACACCACAATAATAGCTGCAAGTACCTCTGAGAGAAAGCTGCCCTCGAATTCTGCCTGATGCTAGACAGTCCAGTTTCTCCCTGTATGAGTCTGGGTCCCCCAAGTCTTGCCTGGAACTGACGTTCAGAGCAGTTGGGAGCTTGTATCTCTCTCCCAATTGAAAAAGACAGCAGTGTACTCAGTTACCGATCCTTTCTGAGCACACCTCCATACCTCTGCACTTCACTTCTGCACCAACTCTGAGTCTCAATGTGCTTTTCTCTTACCTTCTAGTTGTATAGTTTCCACTCATCCAGGCTTCCTGTGGTTCTGGATGATATCTGTTTTGTCTTTTAGTTATTGTATTCAAGTGGTTGTATGTTGATATCTTGGTTTCTCCCCCATTTCATGTTTAATACTACTCATGAACAATAAATAAAAGTTGTTAAAGCAACAAATAATCTCATGGTTTTCTAAAAATACATCTGTAAATTTTATGTTATTCACCATTTGTTTTTTTTTTAAACATAGGCTTATTTTGTGTTTCTACATAGACAAGATTAGTGCAAGAGCATGAATTGTGGAGTCTTAAAACCTGGGGAATATCCTGAACTTGCTTATGCTTTTTGTTGTTGTTGTTGTTTTTTAAATATATTTTTAAATATATTTTTTAAAATATATTTTATTGATTTTTTACGGAGAGGAAGAGAGAGGGATAGAGAGTTAGAAACATCAATCAGAGAGAATCATTGATCAGTTGCCTCTTGCACACACCCTACTGGGGTGTGTTCACAACCAAGGTACATGCCCTTGACTGGAATCTAACCTGGGACCTTTCAGTCCGCAGGCCGACGCTCTATCCACTGAGCCAAACCGGTTTCAGCTTGCTTATGTTTTTAACACCTCCATTCCAGATTTGATAACTGAATGAGTTCATTGATGGATATAGAAGTGCTTAGGAAAATGCTTGATTATCAGTTATTAGTAGAGGTAGTTTTATTGGAAAAATAGAATATCTATGGGATAATATTGGGGGGCAAATAATTTTAGGAAATTTAATTTATTCTAATATATGCATGTATAATACTCTTACTGTGGGGTAGCAATATGTTCAGACTGTAATCTCAATTTGTAAGTGTAATTAGAGTTTTTAATCTTTTACTTAAATGCATTCTGAGCTTGTGACATTTAGAAAATCCCATTCTAATTCTGACTTAAAATTCTGTTGTGGTCTTTTTTTCCACTTAAAAAAATCATCATATTATATTACATTTTTTGCCTTTGGAGAATTTATGCTTGTATAGTTAGAGGTTTGGATTGTTTTCTAGTGGGATATCCACTTATTGCAACTTTTTATTATAAACATGGGTTACTCTTTAATTTCAGAGGCTACCATGACATGTCATTTCAATGTTTTAGCTAAAAGTCTCCTTTGTGTTACTTAGATTTCTGAGAGTTCTGAAAAAGAAAAAAGTTTATTCCATGAAAATCACATGTGGGATGAAATTGCCAAGCTAAGACTGGAAATAGACACAGTAAAAAATCAGACCCAGGAGAAAGAAAAAAAATTTTTTGAGGACATTTGCAAAGAAAAGAATGACCATCTTCAAAAGACAATAAGAGACACAGTAATTCAACACAATGCACAGCTTGAACTTCTGAGAGATAAGCTTATAATGCTAAACTTTAAGTTGGAGAATGAACAACAAAACAGAGGAAGACTGGAAGCAAAAATTGAATCATACCAGTCTAGACTGGGTACAATTGTACAGGATCATAAGCATTGTCAGACACCAATAAGAGACCTACAACTTTCTTTCCAAAGATCAAGAGATGACTGGTTTTCATTATGGGACAAAATAAATTATGATATTTGTAACCTAAAACGTAACAATGAGATTCTTTCTCAAAGACTTTCTGAAGAGGAAAGTAAAAACAATAGCTTAGAAATTGAGCTTCGCCACACAAGTGATGCTCTTAAAGAAAAAACATTGGTTTTAGAAGGGGTAGAAAGAGACCTCAGTCAACAACAGTGTCCAAAGGAGGACATTGAACACGTGAGTCAAAAGGAACGAGGGAAAGCAGATAAAGATATTGGAAAGCAGGAATCCTTAGTGGAGAGGCTATATCACCTAAGAAGTGATTTTATGCTGATTCAACAGCAAGTGGATCAGTCTCCCAAGAAAGCTGACAAAGAAGAAAAGACAGTAATTAACATCCGAGATCAGATTCCAGATATAAAAATATTTGATAATGAAAATGAAAATTATCTTCTTATGCTACATGAAGAAATTAAGAAGTTAATCAATGAATGGCATAATTTTAAAGACAAACTAGATTGTTATGAAAGTGATAATGGAGAAAGAGATGTAAGTATCCAGACAGATAAGTATTTTTGAAATTTTCTAAGAGAAAATTCAGAGTAATATTTGATGATGGCTAAATGTTGAATCTAGCTGAATATTAAAAATGTAAAGATTATAGCCCTAGCTGGTTTGGCTCGGTGGATAGAGCATTTGCCTGAGGACCGAATGGTCCCAGGTTCAATTCTGGTCAAGGGCACATGCCCAGTTTCAGGCTCAGTCTCCAGTAGGGTTGTGCAGGGGTCAGTCAATCAGTAATTCTCTCTCATCATTGATGTTTCTATCTCGCTCTCCCCTCTTCTCCAAAATATATATAATGTATAGTTTATAAATGTGTTTGCTCTTTCAGCTTTAAAGCAACATTGTATCCATGAGGTGAACATTAGACCTGAGAGGTGCTTTGTTTTGAGTAAAGACATTGTGCTGCCCATGAAATTTTAAGAGGTTATGTGATAGATTATTAATAGGTATAGATTTATATTAATAACTTATTCTCATATTGATAGAATAATAATTTTAATCTTTCTGTCACCAAGTTTAAAACAATTAGAAAGTAGGTAAATGGACATGCTCCACCTAAAATGAGTATTTTGAAATTAAGATTCATTTAAGTGGATTAACTTGACAGCTAAATTCAGATTTCCCAGATGAATTGAAATGTAGATGCTGTATCATATAGTACTTTTCCTTCAGTAGCATCTTATACATTTTAGTTGGTATAATGTTATTTTTATTTATGCCAATTTGAATTAAATTTGGAAATATTTCAGTCTCAAGTAATATATTCACATGACCTCTCAATTCTTTTAAAGGCATCTAGTTTTCATTAAATCATAATTTGGGACAAATATAATGAATTTTAGCAAAGCTATATCTGATTTAAACTTTCCACTACTATTTAAAATTTTCTTTGAATACTTTTACAAATAATGTGCTCATGTTTCTCACTGAGAGGCCTAATTACTATCATTTGGAGATAAGTTTGTAGCTCTCTGTGATTTATTAACTTGGCATTGGATCTCCATTTCAGATTAGTGAGGGGTGGCAGGGTTTATGTGTAGCAGGGAGGGAGGTGAAGGCCTGGTTACATAGAACCTTGAAGGCTATTGGAATGACTTCTAAATTAGGAATCTATTGGGAGGATTTGAGCAGGGAATTGAGGAACTCTGAAGTGAATTGAAGCCTCTGGTTAAAAAAAGTAAACATAAAATTTTCCATAATATTGAATTTACTACTACTTGATCAATCTACATGCCCATTTCTCTGAGATGTCAGTAGGTTGTAAAGCTTTGAGATAATTTATGGTGCAGGGGGATAGAGAGTGGTGCTGAGTCAGCTGTCTGATGAGGCAGGAGGATTAAATGTTCTGTGACTTTTATCTGATTAAGCAAACAGGAGCCTGTCCATATGAGGAAAAGAAGGTGAATTGATATAGCTAGTGATAATTTTCCAGTCATAGATCATTGTCATAACATTATGATGATAATATATGACTCTTAACAAGATACATCCAGGATGGGGTTAATAGTTGTTTGTATGGAAAATAATACAATAATTAGTCAATTATTAACATAATTTAAAATAAGGTTATTTATAAAATCAGTAACAGAAATATCTTACTTACTAGGCAGTCATGAGAAAATGTCAACAAGAACTGGCTGATACCAAAAGAAAGCTATCTTCAATAGAGGTTTTTCTGGAGACTGACTCACATCACCATATGCATTTAGAAGATAAGAAACAAGATTTCAAGAAAAAACTAAATAAAAAAAGTCAAGTATGTATGAAATTTAACCTGTCATCAGTTAGTCTATAGCTGGTTAAATAATATAAAGTATTTTAGGGTGCTACTTTTCATGGCAGCTTTCTTGTATATTTCATTGTGATTAATCTCTATATATAAAAAGCCAGTGTCCCTAACAACCAGAATGACCAAATGACCAGTCACCATGAAGTCGCAATCACCATTTCTTGGTCTCTCCCCGCGGCCTGTGCGAGGGGGCAGGGCGGGACCAGGGACTGGCGAGCAGGCTGAAATGCTGGCCTTTTGCTTCCTCCCCCAGGCTCACAGGCTCCCATGGGTCAGCAATGGTGAACAGAGAAATCAGGGTGGGTGGTAGGAGGACCAGGGTGGCTGTCAGGCCGTTGGGTCACCAGTTCATCCCAGGCTGCTGGGAGCTCAGGACTGTGGAAAAGTGGGCACCAGCAACTTCACCTCCGTGCACTGAGCTAGCCACTGACGAAACGCGCTGCACTCTGGGGCCGCTCATGCCAGGTGCGTAGGTCGCGGCATGCCCCGCAGCCTCTGTCAGTGCTCAAGCCCCAGCAGCAGTGGCAGTGGCAGCCGCGGCAGCCGCACCCAAGTGAGCAGCCCCAAGCGGGCAGCGTGTTCCAGCGCAGATGGCCCAGCGCCCACACGGAGGGGAAGCCTCCAGGGCCCGCTTTCCCGCAGGCCTGAGCCGGGAGCAGCCAGAGGTGAGCTGGTGATCCCAGCGGCCTGACGCCCAGCAGCGGAGGCAGTGTCTGGCCTGGGGACTGGCAAACGGGCAGAAGATGGCCCCAATCGCAGGTTAGGCCTAGGGACCCTACCCGCACAATTTAATTGTGTGCTGGGCTGCTAGTTTATTATAGAGGCCCAGTGCATGAAATTTGTGAACGGGGGTGGGGTGTCCCTCAGCCCAGCCTGTACGGTCTCCAATTTGGGACTCCTCAAGGGATGTTCAACTGCTGGTGTAGACCTCATCCCATGAGATCGGACCTAATGGGCAGTCAGACATCCCTCTCACAATCCAGGACTGCTGGCTCTCAACTGCTCTCCTGCCTGCCTTCCTGATTGCCCCTAAACGCTTCTGCCTGCCAGTTTGATCACCCATAACCACTCCCACGCCAGCCTGATTAATGTCTAACTGCTCCCCTACCAGCCTGTTTGCCCCCAACTTCCCTTCTTTGCTGGCCTGGTCCCTCCCAACTGCCCTTCCCTGCTGGCCTTCTTGTGTCCATATGGGGACACAATCTTTTACCACAAGGAGGCAGCCATCTTGTGTGTTGGAGTGATGGTCAATCTGCATATTACTCTTTTATTAGATAGAATAGAGGCCTGGTGCACAGGTGGGGGCCTGCTGGTTTGTCCTGAAGGGTGTCCCGGATCAGGGTGAGGGGATCCTTTGGGGCGTGGGGTGGCTTGTGCGAGGGGCCTGTGGTGGTTTGCAGGCCATCCATGCCCCCCAGTGACCCAAGTGGAGGTCCTGGTATCTGAGATCTATTTATCTTCTACAATTGAAACTTTGTAGCCTGGAGCAGAGCCAAACCTTCTGCTCACTCCGTGGAGGTAGCCATTTCTGTTGGGATTTATCTACCCTCTGTAATTGAAACTTTGTAGCCATAATTGGAGGCCTGGGCAAGCTGGGTTGTGCAGAAAGCTTGGCTTCCTCCATCACCAGGGAAACCCAGCCTCCCTCCTACTCTCTCTCTGGCTACAGCCAGCTTGGTTGGGTTAATCTGCATAGTCACTCCTGATTGGCTGGTGGGCGTGGCTTGTGGGTATAGTGATGGTTAATTTGAATATTGATCTTTTATTAGATAGGATTATCTTTATAGTGCACTTATATCTTAAATCCTGGCTTTATTCTGCAATTTGTATATTTTAAAAAATATTTACCCTTAGGAGGGTTGAGAATTATGCATCATTCTTTATAGAAGTCAAGAGGCTTTGTTTTCTACCTTGTTTTTTACCTTGCAGTTCATGCCCTTAGAAAAGCCATCTCAGAAATTCTTTTCAGATAAGCTCTTCACCTTGGGCTTTTTGGAGGTGTTGTAGGACAGTGCCTTTAAAATTCTTACATTCTGAAAAGCCTTTGAGGTATCATCTAAAAGTTTCTGAGATCTTGTGGGTTTTACAAGTCTTGGCTTTATCCTTAGGCCATATCTTCCTGGACACCCTGAATCTGATATTAGCTCAGAAGCCATTTCTTTCTTTTAGCACTAGAGGCCTGGTGCACAAAACTGTGCATGGGTGTGGTCCGTAGGCCTGGCCAACAATTAAAGTGCAAGTGTCTGGCATGGAAAGAAAGGTCCCAGCTGACACCTGGGCCCCACGTCCCTGCATACCCCCCTCCGCCTGAGTCACAGCACCCAAGTCCCCACATGAAGATGCAGTGAGCATGGGTGGACCCCATAGGCAAGGGCACAGCATAAGCCTCTGGGCTGCCCAGTGGAGCCACACAAAAGCTGGGCGAGCAGCGTGCGCTCTCCCATCTGGCCTTGCAGACCAGCGCCTGCATTAACCTGGGGAGCCTGACTGGCCCCTGTGGTCCAGGCACTGTGACTGGCTCACTAGGAAGATAACATGTCGGTGGGGGGTGAGCTTCTCGTGGGCACCCGGCACCTGAGCATGGGGACTTCCCCAGTGCATGAGCCCTGGGGTCCCGAAGAAGGGTAGCAGGGGCAGTGAGAGTGAGCTTGGTGGAACTCCGCATTCTCACCGCACCACAGTGCCCATCACCCCTCTCCCCAGGTAGCTAGTGAGAGGTTGCAGTCCCACGCATAGTGAGCAGTCAAACTCCTGGTCTCCCCATCAAACTCCCAGTCGAATGACTGCCCAATGCAACAATTTGCATATTAGTCATTTATTATCTATAATAATAAAAGTGTAAGCAACCATTGCAACCAAACAGATGACAAAACAGACTGCTTGGGGCAACAAGGCCTGCAGGAGGGTTAGTGAGGGGTGACCAATGACTGAGCAGGAGGCTGTGGTGGGTTTCTTTTTGTTTGTTCTTGTTGAAGTTTATTACTAATATTATGCCATTGCGGTCTGAGATGATGTTAAATATGATTTCAATCTTCCTGATTTTGTAGAGATTTTGCCTATGACCCAATATGTTATCTATGTTTGAAAATTTCCCATGTGCACTTAAGAAGAATGTACACTATGAGAACTTGGGGGTGAAATATTCTGAAGATGTCAGTTAAATCCATCTGATCTAGTGAGTCATTTAGGATTACTGTTTCTTTGCTTATTTTTTTTTTTTTAGAGGATTTATGCAGTGATCTTGGTGGGGTATTAAAGTCCCCTACTATGATTATTTTTTTCATAATCTTTATTGTTCAGATAATTACAAATGTTCCTCTTTTCCCCCAATAGCTCCCCTCCACCCGCTTCCCACACCACCCTTTGTTCTTACCCAACCCACTGTCCTCCATAGGTTTACAATTGTTGTCCAGTCTTTCCTGCATCCCTATACCCCTCCCCACCCCAAGAATCGTCAGTCGACTCCCTTTCTGTGCCCCTGATTCTATTATATTCACCAGTTTATTCTGTTCTTCAGATTTTTTTAATTCACTTGATTTTTAGATTCACTTACGTATTTGTTGTTCATAATTTTTATCTTTACCTTTTTCTTCTTCTTCCTCTTCTTAAATACCTTTCAGCATTTCATATAATACTGGTTTGGCAGTGATGAACTCCTTTAGCTTTTTCTTATCTGTGAAGCTCCTTATCTGACCTTCAATTCTGAATGATAGCATTGCTGGGTAGAGTAATCTTTGCTGTAGGTTCTTGCTATTCCTCACTTTGAATATTTGTTGCCACACCCTTCTGGCCTGCATAGATTCTGTTGAGAAATCAGCTGACAATCATATGGGTGCTCCCTTGAAGGTAACTGTTTTTCTCTTGCTGCTTTTAAGATTCTCTGGTTTTTGCTCTTGGAATTTTAATTATGATGTGTCTTGGCATGGTCTTCTTTGAATTACTTTTGTTTGGGGTTCTCTGCACTTCCTGGACTTGTAAATCTATTTCTTTCACAAGATGGGGGAAGTTTTCTGCCATTATTTATTCAAATAGGTTTTTCAGTATCTTGCTCTCTCTTTTCTTCTGGCACCTTCAAAATTCATATATTAGAATGCTTGAAGTTGTCCCAGAGGCTCCTTACACCATCTCATATTTTTGGACACTTTTTGCTTTTTGTTTTTCTGGATGGGTGTTTTTTGCTTCTTGGTATTTCAAATCTTTGACTTGAATCTTGTGATCCTCTAGTCTGCTGTTGGATCCCTGTATGTTATTATTTATTTCAGTCAGTGTATGCTTAATTTCTAGTTCATCCTTTTTCATATCCTTGAGGTTCTCACTCAATTTATTGGCCTTTTGTAGAAAATTCTTGAAAAACCTGGTTTTGAACTCTTTGTCCAGTACTTTGCTTTTCTCCATTTCTTTAATTTTTTTAATTAAATTATTATCTGTGTACATATTTTAACATTGCCCGCCTTTTCATACATACCCTCCCTCCCCAGAGTTTTGTGTCCATTGGTTGTACTTATATGCATGTATACAAGTCCTTCGGTTGATCTCTTATTTCCCCCAGATCTCCCTACCTTCCCTGCTGAAATTTGACAGTCTGCTTGTTTCTTCACTATCTTTATATCTGTCTTTTGGTTCATCAGTTTATAATATTCTTTAATATCCATAAATGAGTGAGGTCATGTGGTATTTCTCTTTCATTGACTGGCTTATTTCACTCAGCATGATGTTCTCTAGTTCTATCCAGGTTGCTGCAAATGATGAGAATTCCTTGGTTTTTATGGCAGCATAGTATTCCATTGTGTAGATGTCCCATAGTTTTTTTGATCCAATCATCTGCTGACAGGCACCTAGGCTGTTTCCAGATTCTAGCTATTGTAGATTGTGTTGCTATGAACATAGGGGTGCATATATCCTTTCTGATTGGTGTTTCTAGTTTATTGGGATATAATCCCAGGAGTGGGATTACTGGGTCAAATGGGAGTTCCATTTTCAGTTTTTTGAGAAAACTCCATACTGTTCTCCACAGTGGTTGCACCAGTCTGCATTCCCACCAGCAGTGCACGAGGGTTCCTTTTTCTCCACAACCTCGCCAACACTTGTCGTTTGTTGATTTGTTGATGTTGGCTATTCTGACAGGTGTGAGATGGTACCGCATTATTGTTTTGATTTGCATCTCTCAGATAATTAGTGACTTTGAGCATGTTTTCATGTGCCTCTTGGCCTTCCTTCTGTCTTCTTTTGAAAATATTCTATTTAGGTCCATTGCCCATTTTTTAATTGGATCGTTCATCTTCCTTTTATTTAGTTGTATAAGATGTCTGTAGATGTTGGAGATTAAAACTTTATCAGTGGTAACATTTGCAAATATGTTCTCCCATACAGTGGGTTTTCCTGTTGTTTTGTTGATGGTTTCTTTTGCTGTAAAAAAGCTTTTTATTTTGATGTAGTCCCATTTTGTTTATTTTCTCTTTGGCTTCCATTGCCCTAGGGGCAGTATCAGTGAAGAAGTTATTTTGGCATATGTCTGAGATTTTGCTGCCTGTGGATGCCTCTAGTATTTTTATGGTTTCCTGTCTTATATTTAAGTCCTGTATCCATTTTGAGTTTATTTTTGTATATGGTGTAAGTTGGTGATCTAGTTGCATTCTTTTGCATGTATATGTCCAATTATCCCAACACAATTTATTGAAGAGACTGTCTTGACTCCATTGTATATTCGTGCCTCCTTTATCAAATATTAATTGAGCATAGTGATTTGGGTTGATATCTGGGTTCTCGATTCTATTTCACTGATCTACATGTCTGTTCTTGTGCCAGTACCAGGCTGTTTTGAGAAGAGTGGCTTTGTAATACAGCTTGAAGTCTGGTATTGAGATCCCTTCTACTTTACTCTTCTTTCTCAGGATTGCTGTAGCTATTCGGGGTCTTTTATTGTTCCAAATGAACTTTTGGAGAGTTCTTTCTAGGTCAGTGAAATGTGCAGTTGGTATTTTAATGGGGAGTGCATTGAACGTATAGATTGCGTTTGGAAGTATGGACATTTTGATGATGTTGATTCTACCAATCCATGAACATGGTATGTTCTTCCATCTCTTTACATCTTCCTCTATCTCTTTTTTTCAGTGTTGTGTAGTTTTCCGCATATAGGTCCTTTACTTCCTTAGTTAAGTTTATTCCTAGGTAACTTAATTTTTTTGGTGCGATGGTAAATGGAATTCCTGTTTTAGTCTCTGTTTCTATAAGTTCAATGCCATAGATTTCTTGGCATTAATTTTGTATCCTGCTACATTGCCAAATTAATTTATTAAGTCAATTAGTTTTTTAATGGAGTCTTTTGGGGTTTTGATGTACAATATCATGTCATCTGCAAATAAGGATAACTTTACCTCTTCTTTTCCAATTTGGATGCCTTTAATTTCCTCTTCTTGTCTAATTGCAATGGCTAGTACTTCCAGTACTATGTCAAAGAGGAGTGGCGATAGTGGGCATCCCTGTCTTGCTCCTGTTCTTAGAGGGAATGGTTTTAGTTTTTGCCCATTGAGTATGATGTTGGCTGTGGGTTTATCATATATAGCTTTTATTATGTTGAGGTATGATCCTTGTACTCCCACCTTGTTGAGAGTTTTTATCAGGAAAGGGTGTTGGATTTTATCAAATGCTTTTTCTGCATCAATTGATATGACTATATGATTTTTATCTTTCAATTTGTTTATGTGATGTATCATGTTTATTGATTTGTGGATATTGTAACATCCTTGCATTCCTGGAATAAATCCTACTTGGTCATGGTGTATGATCTTTGTGATGCTCTGCTGGAGCTGATTTGCTAGAATTTTGTTGAGGATTTTGGCATCTATGTTCATGAGGGATATTGGCCTGTAATTCTCTTTCATTGAGTTGTCTTTATCTGGTTTTGGAAATAGGGTGATGCTGGCTTCATAGAAGGAGTTTGGAAGTGTTCATTCCTCTTGAACTTCTTGGAATAGTCTGAGGAGGATAGGTTTTAGTTCTTCCTTGAATGTTTGGTAAAACTCTCCTGTGAAGCTATCTGGCCCTGGCTTTTGTTTGCTGGAAGCTTTTTGATGACTGTTTCAATTTCTTCCCAATTCACTGTTCTATTGAGATTTTTAGATTCTTCCTGATTGAGTTTTGGAAGTTTGTATTTTTCTAGGAATATGTCTATTTCCTCCAGGTTGTTCAGTTTGTAGGAATAAAGTTGTTCGTAGTATTTTGTAACAATCCTTTGTATTTCGGCGGGGTCTGTTGTTATTTCACCTCTTTCGTTTCTGATTTTGTTTATTTGGGTCCTCTCTCTTTGTTTCTTGGTGAGCCTGGCTAGAGGTTCATCTATCTTGTTTATCCTTTCGAAGAACCAGCTCTTGGTTTTGTTGATCTTATGTATTGTTTCTTTGGTCTCTATGTCGTTTATCTCCGCTCTGATTTTTGTTATTTCCTTCCTTCTGCTTACACTAGGCTTTTCTTGTTGCTCTTTTTCTAATTCTTTGAGTTGTAGAGTTATATAATTTGTTACCTTTTTTTTTTTTTTTTTTTTTTTTTTGCATTAGGCTTGTAGGGATATGAACTTCCCTCTCAAAGCTGCTTTTGCTGTGTCCCATAGATTTTGGATTGTGTTTTCATTGTCATTTGTTTCCAGGATGTTTTTAATTTCTTTCTCGATTTCTCTGGTAACCCAATCCTTGTTTAATAGCATGCTGTTTAGTCTCAATGTGTTTTATTTTTTTGGATTATTTTTATTGTAGATAATTTCCAGTTTTATGCCACTATGATCTGAGAAGATGCTTGATATGATTTCTATCTTCTTGAATTTGAAGAGACTGTGCCTATGTCTCAAAATGTGGTCTAACTTTGAGAATGTCCCATGTGCACTTGAGAAGAATGTATATTCTGTGGCTTTGGGGTGGAATGTTCTGAAGATGTTGATCAATTCCATCTGGTCTAGTGAGTCATTTAGGATTGATATTTCTTTGCTTATTTTTTGTTTAGATGATTTGTCCAAGGGTGACAGTGGGGTATTAAAATCTCCTACTATGATTGTATTGCTATTAATCTCTCCCTTAATGTCCTCCAGCAGTTTTTTTTTTTAAATGTATTTGGGTGCTCCCGTATTGGGTGCATATATATTTACCAGGGTTATTTCTTCTTGTTGGATTGTTCCCTTTAGTATTATGAAGTGGCCTTCATTATCTCTTGTTATATCCTTCACTCTGAGATCTAATGTGTCAGATATAGGTATTGCTACCCCAGCTTTTTTTTTTCATTTCCATTCCCTCAAAAACCTTTTTCCATCCCTTCACCCTCAGTCTGTCTGTGTCTTTTTTTCTGAAGTGGGTTTCTTGTAGACAACAGATATATGTTTTTTGTTTTCTTATCCAATCTGTTAACCTATGTCTTTTGATTGGAGCATTTAATCCATTTACATTTAAAGTTGTTATTGATAGGTACTCATTTGATGCCATTTTTATTCTATACCCTTGTGTTCCTTCCTCGCTCCCTATTTCTTTATTTTTACAGTAGACATTTAGCATTTCGTGCATTGCTAGATTGGTGGAGATAAATTCCTTCAGTCTTTTTTTGTCTGTGAAGCTCCTGATTTCCCCTTCAATTTTGATTGATAGCCTTGCTGGGTACAGTATTCTTGGATTCAGACCCTTCCTTTGCATGACTTTGTATATTTCATCCCATTCCCTTCTGGCCTGATGAGTTTCTGTTGAGAAATCAGTTGCTAGTCTGATGGGGGTTTCTTTCTTTGTATGTAACTTTCTGTCTCTCTCTGGCTGCTTTTAAGATTCTTACTTTGTCATTGGTGTTTGCCAATTTAATTATAATGTGCCTTGGCGTCGGTCTTCTGGGATTCATTTTGCTTGGGACTCTGCAAGCATCGTGGATTTTTTCTTCTCTATCTCAGGAAAGTTTTCTGTCATTATTTCTTGAAATATGTTTTCCATGTCTACCTCAGTTTCCTTTCCTTCTGGAACCCCTATTATTCGAATATTGTTTTGTTTTGTATTGTCCCAAAGCTCCCGTAGGCTCTCCTCCTGCTTTTTATTTTATTTTTTTCTAGAAGCTGCTCTAATTGGGTATTTTTTTCCATCTTGTCTTCTAGCTCACTGATGCGGTCCTTTGCTTCTTCTAGTCTACTCTTGATGCTTTCTATTGAGTTCTTCATGGTAGCGATGTCATCTTTCATTTTTTCTTGGTTCATCTTTATTTCCTCTTGGTTCTTCTTCAGTTCCTCATGGTTCTTCTTCATTTCTTCTTGGTAATTGTCAAATTTCTCTTCCATTCTTTTTAGCCATCTTATGATCATTACTCTGAATTCCTGCTCTGGTAGGTTGCTTGCCTTTAACTCGTTTACTTCCTTTTCTGGTGATGCCTGCTTTTCTTTCATGTGTGGGCTATTTCTTTGTCTGCCCATGGTCTCTCTTTTCAGGATGTCTGGTTATATGGTTTTCTTTCTCCTTTCTGTGGGTGATTGAAGAACTCCCTTGAATCCACCTGTTTGCATCAATTGGGGCGTCACAGCTGCTTGACGGTCCCCTATGCTGTGGGTTTTCCAGGTCTCAAAGAAGGTCCTCCTTTCTTGGTAAGATGGCGCAGCCTTCCCTCTGAGCCCGTAGCTCCGGGAGAGGTCTCCGCCACCGCAGTGCTGGCTGCTTGGTCAGGAAAATCCATTTCTTTAATTTGTGACCTGTTTCTTTGTTTCCGCATTTTGGCTGCTTCCCTGTGTTGATAGCATGGCTTTGTGTGCTAGATGTCTTATAGGGCCCAGTGGCTCAGCCTCCCCAGTTACCTGAGGTGGACACTCTTGGTGCACCCCTTTGTGAGCTGTGTGCACAGTCTTATTGTAGTTAAGCCTTGATAGTTGTTGGTATCACTGGGAGTAATTGACTTCCAGGCTAATTGGATGTAAGGATCAGCTGTGTCTATGATGGGAGAACTTCTGTGCTGGAGACACCATTATGAGACAAGACTTTCTTCAGTGGGGCTTTGGCACTCACTGAGTATGCCCCTTGTTTGTGTCCCTTATGGATATGAGTTGTAATCTGGATGGTCATATTCTGACCACTGGGTATACTGGCTCTTGGATATCCAAGGAGGTGCTAATAAAGCCTCTGCCTGAGGCCACCCAGCAGGAGCTACAGAGAGAGCTGAAGATTCCTCTTCTTTGTTTGGGTTTTGGAAGTGCCCAGATGAGGCCCATCTGTGAAGCAAGCTGCTGTGGGGCCTTGGGCTTCTTTTGGATGTTCTGTGTTTCACTGACTCACAAGCAGTTTGTTAGGTAAGTATAGAATTCAAAGGACCAGGCCATTCATATGCAAAAGCATCTGCACTCAGCTTGGATGTGGCAGAGTCTCAGGTGGAGCAATCAACGATGGCTTCCCATCATCCCTGCTCTAAGAGGCCCCTGTGTCTTGGTGTTCCACAGTAAGCATTGCAAGCACCTCTGCGAGAAAACCTCCCTTGAGTTTCATCTGCTGCCAGCCAGTCCAGTTTCTCCCATATGAGTCTGGATCCCCAGAGTCTCACCTGGAATTGGAGTTCAGAGCAGTAGGGAGCTTTTTTCTCCCTTCTGCTTGAAAAAGACAGCCATGTACTCAGTTGCCAGCTTTCTCTGCGCATGTGCACCTCCATATTTCTCCACTTCTGCAGCTCCTCTGAGTCTCAGTGTACTTTTCTCTTTCCTTCTAGTTGTAGAATTTCCACTCAGCCTGCCTTCCAGTGGTTCTGGATGATGTCCAATTTGTCTTTTAGTGGTAGTTTTGAAATTGTTGTGCATGGCAGCAGTTCAAGTGTTTACCTATGCTGCCATCTTGGTTTCTCCCCTACTATGATTGTATTGTTGTCAAACACTCCCTTGATATCTTCCAGGATTTTATTTTAAGTTTTGGTGCTTCTGCATTGGGTGCATGCTAGAGTTACATTCTCTTGTTGTACCGATCCCTTTAGTATTATAAAGTGGCCTTCCTTATCTCTTGTTATGGCCTTCATTTTGAGGTCTAGTTCATCATATATATGTATTTCTACCCCAGCTTTATTTTTAATTTCCATTTTCTTGGAAGATATTTTTCCATTCCTTCACTTTCAGTCTGTGTGTCTCCCTTATTCTGAGGTAGGTCTCTTGTATACAGCATGTATATGGGTCATGATTTTTTTATCCATTCAGCCACTCAATATCTTTTGTTTGGAGCATTTAATCCATTTATGTTTAAATTTATTATTGATTGGTACTTATTGGTACTTATTTTTATTTTTTGTGCCCGTGTTCCTTCTTCCCTTCCTATTTTTTCTCTTTTATAGCAGTCTATTTAGCATTTTTTGCATTGCTGGCTTGGTTACAATAAACTCACTTAGTCCTTTCTTGTCTGTGAAGCTCCTGCTATCCCCTTTAATTTTGAATTATAGCCTTGCTGCATAGAGTATTCTTGAATTCAGTTCCTTGCTTTGCATCACTTTGTATAATTCATTCCACTCCCTTCCACCTTCATGTGTGTCTGTTGAGAAATCAGTTGATTGTGGGAGATTCCTTATAATAACTTTCTGTCACTCTCTTACAGACTTTAAGATTATTACCCTGTCATTGTTGTTTGCCAATTTAAATATGATGTATGGTACTCTGGTGTTGATATTTCTGAGTTCATCTTTTTTTGGACTCTGCGTGCTTCTTGGACTTGTGTGAGTTTTTTCTTCCAAATATCAGGGAACTTTTCTGTTATTATTTCTTCATACAGGTTTTTTATTTCTTGCGCAGTTTCCCCTCTTCTGGCACCCCTATTATGTGGATGTTATTCATTTTCTATTGTCCCAATGCTGGCTTAGGATCTCCTCCTATGTTTTTTTTTTTTTTTTTTTTTTTTTTTCCCCAGTTGCTGCTCTGCTTGGGTGTTTCTTTTTTACTTGTATTCTAGCTCACTGATGCAGTCTCGGCTTATTCTACTCTACTGTTGATACGTTCCATTGCGTTCTTTATTGCAGTTATGTCATTCTTCATTTCCATTTGGTTCTTCTTTATTTTCCCCTTGATTCTTACACATGTTGAATTTGTCTTCCATCCTTTTCAGTGTTCTTGTAATCATTGCTCTGAATTGTTTCTCTTACTTGCCTCCATTTTATTTAGTTCCTTTTCTGGTGATTCCTCATTTTCTTTCGAATGTCAGCTGTTTCTTTTTCTCCACATTTTTGCTGTTCCTTTGTGTGTGTTTTTCTGTGTAGTGTTTCACAAACTTTTGACATATGTGTACCCCTTCTATAATTTTCGTAACGCTGAGTACCCCTCGTACTCATGGAAACTTAGAATTAGGCACAGCTAAGCACGGTGCAGTGCATATTCCCACCAAACTCCGGTGCAACGTGTACCCCCACCAAACTCTTCCCGTACCCCTGGGGGTACGCGTGCCACACTTTGGGAAACACTGTATCAAACTCTTATATCACCCAGATTTTTTTTTTGAGTTTGTCTTGTATGGTAGATGTTTTGTGAGACCCAGCGGTGCAACTCTCAGGTCTTCTGGCTGAACATTCTAGGGATGCTCCCTACTTGGGATATTTGGGTTCTGGTACAGTTGAGTCTTGAGTGTTATTGTCCCATTCAAGGATGGAGTCTCCTCTCCAGGTGTCTGATTATGTGGCTCACTTTATATCACACTGACAGAATAGCATAAAATACAGCTCAAAAATACATGATACAAAGGGAACAAAACAAAAATGTACTCACAAGACCAATTACCCCAATAAAAGTGACCTTCAGAGGAAAGGTAATTAGAAAGAAAATAGAGCAAAAATGGTACTCAGAAATGGAAAAAGGGTAAGAGAGAGGAAAAAAAAGAAGTAAAATGAAGGAAAAAAAATACATATGTGGGGGGAAAACACCACAAAACAAACAAATAAACCAAAAAATACAAAAAACAAACACCCAGAAACAAAGGTGGGGCGGCGGGGGGAAGCACAATCTGTAAAGGCAAAACTTTTATCCAGAAAGTAAGGTAAATGAGTTGAATTAATAGAGCAATGGCCATGGTTCAGTCTAGAGGAGGTAAAAAGAGAATGAGTGAGTAAAACGTAAAAACAAAATAATAAATAAAAAATAAAAAGATAAGAAAATGACAAAAACAATTTTTAAAAATTTAACTATCTATATATTCATCTATTTTTGGAAAAGGAGAATAGAGGAGAGAACAGACAAACTTGAGTTTAGTGAGCAGAACTAATTAAGCCATTAGAAGAAGATAGCAAGACAGGAGAGGCAAAACAAAAGCATAAAAAATTGACTAGAGAAGAAAGAGAAAAGAGAAGAGTGCATGGAATTGAAGCAGGGAAGAGGAAATTAGATACATGAGTAAGTCAACAGAGACTACAATAATAATAACATGTAAATAAAGCAAATAAAGAAGATAGATTTTTAACAAGGGGTAAGAAGAAAGGAGAGAGAAAAATTATAGCAGGGATAGGAGAAGAAAAACAGGATGTCAAAAGGAGAAAAGTGAGGAAGAAAAGGGTGGATAAAATTAGGTAAAAGTGATAAAAAATAAAAATGGAATGAAGAAAAATAATACAAAAAAGGTTAAATAATAATAAATAAAAAATTAAGTAAAGATAAATATGAAAAAATGAAGCGTCGTTCATTTCAGCCCAGTTTTAATGTCCCATGGTGGCTGGTTTAAGACCCCTCTCTATTGTTCTGTCTGCCACGTCTCAGTTTCCTGTTAGGTAGTCAGCACTGTGTAGAAGTTTCCCGTGATGCACCACTCCTCTGCATCTTTCTACACTGCCTTGGTTGCAGGCAGGTGGGGCCAATCTGCCCACTTTGTTTATCTATCTGCTCTCATTCTTATTTACACCAGTGTCTATCTCTGACATGGTGCTGTATTGGTTTAAGGGACAAAACAGCACCTTAACCCAGTTCTCAAGGGCTCCCCGAGGATATTCAGAGTCTCAGGGGCAGTCTCAGCTGTGCACCTGTATGAGGACTGGCCATGAGGCCTGGGCTGCTTTGTTCTTCACAACATGGTGGCTGGGTTCCCAGAGTGAGCTTTCCTGGGGAGAGTCAGATGGCATCAGCATAGCAGTCACACAGCAGTCACCATTATCATTAACTTTCCTGAAAGTTTGTTGTTAATGGTGATGATGATGATGTTTACTATGTTCCCTATTTTGTGGGAAATAACAAAGAATTTCAAGATAGCATTCTTGAATTAAGCCTCCCTCACCCACTTTTTTTAGTTCTAAGAAATATAGGGCTATGCCACTAAACTTTAACAGTAAGAGTTTTAATTTCACTATAATTCAGGGAATCATTTCTTCTTGAAATGCAATTCAAATTAGCATCAAATGTTTCTGGTTCAGTAAAAGACCTATGGCATTAGAATCGGTATTTATAAGATTCATTAATTTGTCTCAGTTTGAAAGTCTTATCTTGGGAAGCATTTGATGACAGTTCTGAAAACCATAATATGGTATCTTTAAAACTTTTTTAAAGATTGTGAAGAGTTGAGATGGGAAGAAGAGGTAAGAGACTTTCTATTAAGGGGCAATGTATAGTCATTTTTGTGGAGGAAAGACATGAAATAGTCATAGAAAAAGGAGCATAAAGTCAAGTGGCAAAGACAACAATAAATGTACTTTTGTGACTCCTGGTCGTTTTAACTTTGGTTTTGATTCTGACTAATTCAAAGTTCCACATTCCAAGACTCTACCACCGTACAGATAATGTTTTATTGCAACTGAACTCATTTCAAAATGTCATACTGGTGAACACACCTCCTTGACCAAACTATATTCTTTTATTCATGCAGAATGATGATCTTATAGCAAAACTGCCACCATCAACTTCAAATGAAGAAAAGACACCTCAACAGGAGTTAACAGTGGATGCACTTCTAAAGGAATGTGAAGAAATAAAGGCTGAAAAAGAGAAGTGGAAAGAAACGGCAGTAAACCTCAGAACATGTAAGAAAATGCATATGGCAGAAGATTGTGAAATAGAAAAGTATAATCTGAAGCTTCAAGAAAGTGCAAAAGATGTAGCAGACAAAGTGACACAACTCAACTTATATTTACAGGTTAATTTATTGATTTAGTTTATTTCACTGCAAATTACATTTTGGATAAATACAGTGTTTTTGCATTCCCTTTACTTCCTTCAATAGCAATTTATTTTATAGATTTCTGGAAGAAGGGTGGCATTTGTTTTTCCTTTCTATTTCAGTTTCCATCATTATTATCACTGACTTGATATTTCCAATAGATTCTTTGTAGAGGATCATTTTATTTTTAAGACCAGTTAATGTTAAACAAGACCATTTGAAAGAAAAGGGGGGGATGAGATTTAAAAATTGTTCTATACTCTTGAATTAAGTTATATCCTTCTACTTTAAAAAATTTAAACTGAATCTATTATTCTTTGAATTATCAGATTACGTGAGTACTAATAGAAGAATGATTAAGTTTATAATTCAAATTTAATTCAAAAGACATTGATGACAAATATTTTAAATGTCAGGTTTTTTTACATACCTAAAGCTGATCTCTGAGTCGTTGACTCAAAACTGAAGAAAACAATTATAACTGCTCAGGTTATACTTACTTTAAAAATCTATCCTTTGTATTTGCTTTAGGCACAAAGCATCTCAAGAAATCTCCAAGCCATTCACAAGCATTCATAATGTTTCCATAAGAAGCCATTTGGAACTCAAAACTCCTCTTCTGCAAACTTCTCAAGATGATATCAAAAAATGTATCGAAAACATATGTGCAACTCTACCAAGAATTGGAATGCAGCAAATTATTGGAAAGGAAATGAACTTTGTTAAGTCAAATGGAGAATCGGAGAAAATAAAGTTAACTCAGTAATTAGCCTCTAAACTTAAAAAACATTACTGTTGTGCCAGGTTCATGAGATTAGCGGTGTGTGAAAGCTAATTAAATAGTATAACTTTGGCAAATGATGTGAATAAATAAATTTACCATTCAAATGTTTTTTTTAGGACAGTTACATCTCCCTCCTTTTTTGGTTTTATGTGCTTTTAATTTGTTCCTCTTAATATTTTAATTCAGTTAACCTGATCTAACAGTCTTGAAGCTGAATGTCTGGAAACTCTAAAATTTAGCAATGCTATCTAATAAAAGAGTAATATGCAAATTGAGCATATCTCCGCAACACCCCCAGCCATGCCTACCAGCCAATCAGAGAAAAACCAACCAAGATGGCTACGGCCACAGAGAGCAGGAGGGAGGCTTGGGTTTCCCCAGCAACGGAGGAAGCCAAGCTTTCTGCCTGCCCTTGCAGGCCTAGGGCTCCACTCAAAGTTTCAATTATAGAAGGTAAACGAATTCCAACAGAAATGGCTGCAGCCACAGAGCAAGCACGAGGCTTGGCTCCGCTCCAGGCTACAAAGTTTCAATTGTAGAAGGTAAATAAATCCCAAATACCAGGGCCTCCACTTGGGTCACCAGGGGGCATGGTTGGCCTGTAAACCACCACAGGCCCCTCATCCAGCCACTCCACACCCTAAGGGAACCCCCACCCTGATCCAGGACACCCTTCAGGGCAAACCAGCCGGCCCCCATCCATACACTAGGTCTCTATCCTATCTAAAAGAGGAGTAATATGCAGATTAATCATCATTCCAACACACAAGATGGCTGCCCCCATGTAGTCAAAGATCCTGCCTCCATGTGGACACAAGATGGCCACCACAAGATGACCAGTAGGGGAGGGCAGTTGGGAGGGACCAGGCCTGCAAAAGAGGGCAGTTGTGCGTGATTAGGAAACCAGGGGAGGACAGTTGGGAGGGACCAGGCCTGCAAGGGAGGGCAGCTAGGGGCACTCAAACCTGCAGAGGAGGGCAGTTAGGGGTGACCAGGATTGCAGAGGAGGGAAGTTGGGGGTGACTGGGCCTGCAGGGAAGGGCAGTTGGGTGGGACCCAGGCCTGCAGGGGAAAGGAATTGGTGGGGACCAGGCCTGCAGGGGAAGGCAGTTAGGTGTAACCAGGCATGCAGGGGAGGGCAGTTAGGGGTGACCAGGCCTGAAGAGGAGGGCAGTTAGGAGCAAACAGGCTGGCAGGGTAGCAGTTAAGCATCTATCAGGCTGGCAGCAGAGTGGTTAGGGGGTGATCAGGCTGGAAGGCAGAAGCGGTTAGGGGCAATCAGGAAGGCAGGCAGTTGAGCAGTTGGGAGCCAGCAGTCCTGGATTGTGAGAGGGATGTCTGACTCCCCTTTTAGGCCAGATCCCTCCACTTGTATGCATGCATATAAAAACCAATGGATGCAAAACACTGAGCTTGGGGGAGGCAGTGGTAAGATATGTACACATATAATACCTTAATAAAAAAATCTAGTAATATTTTTATTGAATCTTAAGGTTTTTTAAGTACAATATCATGTCATCTGCAAATGATAGTTTTACTTTCTCCTTTCTGATTTGTATGCCTTTTATTTCTTCTTTTTGTCTGGTCACTATGGCCAGTAATTCCAGTACTATTTTGAACAAGAGTGTGAAGGTGGATATTCTTATTTCTTTTCTTAGGGGAAATGGTTTTAGTTTTGGCCCATTGACTATGATGTTGCCTGCAGGTTTGTCATATCTGGCCTTAGTTATGTTGAGGTATGTTATCTATATTCCCAATTTGCTGAGGATATTGAATTTTGTCTAATGCTTTTTCTGCATCAATTGACATGACATGTAGTGTTCGTTTTGAAATCTATTTATTGTCTTGCAATCTATTTATGTACTCTATCACATTTATTGACTTGCAAATATTGTCCAGCTTTGCATGCCCAGAATAAATCCCATTTGGTCATGGTGTATGATGTCTTTAATGTGTTACTGGACCTGATTAGCTAAATTTTTTTCAAAGATTTTAGAGTCTAGGTTCATCATGGATAATGGCCTGTAGTTCTGTTTCTTTGCTGTCTCATTATCTGGTTTTGAATTAGGATAGTGCTGGCTTTGTAAAAAGAGCTTGGAAGTGTTCTATCCTCCTGGATTTGTTGGAGTGGTGTGAGGGGTATAGTTTGTTAGTTCCTATTTGAATGTTTGGCAAAACTCTCTGTTTTGGTAAGCCATCTGGACCAGAGCTTTTATTGCTGGGAGTATTTTTTTTAAAATCACTAATTCAATTTTGCCAGTAGTTATTGGTCTATTCAGGTTTTGTGATTCTCCCTGAATGAGTTTAAAATATATATATATATATATATATATATATATATATATATATATATATATATATATAATTGATTTTTTCCAGAGAGGAAGAGAGAGGGACAGAGAGTTAGAAACATCGATGAGAGAGAGTCATCGATCAGCTGCCTCTTGCACACCCCCTGGGGATGCGCCTGCAACCAAGGTACATGCCCTTGACTGGAATCAAGCCTGGGACCCTTCAGTCCGCAGACCGAAGCTCTATCCACTGAGCCAAATCGGTTTGGTTCAGGTTTTGGCCTGAATGAGTTTTGAAAGGTTGTATTTTTCTAGGAATATGGGCATTTTGTCCAGTTTGTCCCATTTGTTGGAATAATATCCTTCATAGTATTTTATTACAGTCCTCTGTATTTCTGTGTGGTCAGTTTTTACAGCATCTCATTCATTTCTAATTTTGTTTATTTGGGTCCTCTCTCTTTGTTTCCTGGTGAGCCTGGCTAGAGGTCCATCAACCTTGTTTTTCCTTTAGAAGAGCCAGTTCTTGGTTTTATTGATCTTATCTAGTAATATTTTCTTTTGGGTCTCCATGTCATTTATTTCCACTCTTGTCTTTATTATTTCCCTCCTTCTACTTCTGAGCATTTCTTGCTGTTCCCTTTCTAATTACTTATGTTGTAGTGCTAGATAACTTATTTTCAGTTTTTCTTGTTGTGAGATAGGCAAATACTGCTATAAGCTTCCCTTTCAGGACTGATTTTACTGTGTGTTCATTTTCAATTGCATCCAAGATTAATTTTTCTTATTTTGATCTCTTTGGTAACCCATTCATTGTTTAATAACATGGTATTTAGCCTCCATATACTTTATTGTTTTGAGCATTTTTATTGTACCTGATTACTAATTTCATGCCATTGTGGTCTGAGAACATGAATGGTATGATTTCAGTGTTCTTGAATTTGTAGAGACTTAACATATGTCTTAACATGTGGTCTATCTTGGAAAATGTCCCATGTGCATTTAAGAGAATGTATGTTCCATAGTTTAGGGATGGAATGTTCTGAAGATGTCAAGTAATTCCATCTAGTCTAGTGATAAATTTAGAGTTGCAGTTTCTTTGTTAACCTTTTGTCTAGAAGATTTATCCAGTGATGTCAGTGAAGTATTAAAGCCCCATACTATGATTGTATTCCTATCAATCTCTCCTTTGATATCATGCAGAAGTTTCATCATATATTTAGATGCTCCTGTGTTGGGTGCATATCTGTTTACCCAGGTTATAACCACTTCTTATATAGATCCCTGTAGTATTATAAAGTGGCCGTCTTTATCTCTCATTATGTCCTCCACTTTGAGGCCTATTTTATCAAGTATTGCTACTCCAGCTTTTTTTTTTCTTCTTTTTTTTTTCAATTTACCTGGAAAAAAATTCCCTCCCTTCACAGTCCTTTGTTCTGAGGTAGGTCAGTTCTACACAGCACGTATATTGTTCATGTTTCTTATACATTCAGATACCCTATATCTTTGGATTGGAACACTTAATCCATTTATGTTTAAGGTTACTATTGGTAGATACTTCTTTTTTGCCATGTTATCACTTGTGCCTGAGTTTCTTCTTCCCTTTCTATTTCTCCTCCTCCTCCTCCTCCTCCTCCTCCTCCTCCTCCTCCTCCTCCTCCTCCTCCTCCTCCTCCTTCTTCTTCTTCTTCTTCTTCTTCTTCTTCTTCTTCTTCTTCTTCTTCTTCTTGCAGTCCCTTTAGCATTTCTTGCATTTTATTCTTTGTGGTAATATACTCCCTTGTCTGTGAATCTCCTGATTTTACCTTCAATTTTTAATAATAGCCTTGCTGGATAGAGTTTTCTTCAATTCAATCCTTTGTTTTGCATCACTTTGTATACTTTATTCCATTCCCTTCTAGCCTGATGTGTTCGTATTGAGAAATCAGTTAATAGTCTAATGGGAGATCCCTTGTTTGTAATTCTATCTCAGCCTTTAAGATTTTTATTTTTTCATGGATGTTTCCCAATTCAAGTATGATGTGTCTTACTGTCAGTCTTTTGAGGTAAACCTTGTTTGGGACACTCTGTGCTTCTTGGGTTGGTGTGACTTGTTTTCTTCCCAAAGTCAGGGAAGTTTTCCCTCATTATGTCTTCAAACAGGTTTTCTATTCCTTGCTCAGCTTCCTCTCCTTCTGGAACCACTATTATGTGCATGTTGCTTCATTTCATTTATCCCAGAGCTGTTTCTCCTCCTGCTTTTTAATTGTTCTCCAGTTGCTGCACTGTTTGCGTACGTTTTATTCTACTGTATCTTCTATCTGGCTGATTCAATTCTAAGCTTCTTCTAGTCTCCCATTAAACCTTCAATTGTGGCCCTTGTTGTATCTATATCATTCCTCATTTCCCTTAGATTCTTACATATATTGGTGAATTTTTCATCCAGACATTTGAGCATCCTAGTAACTATTATTTGAATTCTTTCTCTAACACACTGCTTACATCTATTTCATTCAGTTCCTATTCTGGTGATTACTCCTTGACTTTCATATAGGGGTTGTTTCTTTGGCTCTCCATTTTTCTGTTCCCTTGTAATTGATTCTATGTATTTTTTTTCAATTAGTCTTATGTACTAGCTGTTTTGTAGTGCCTTGTGGTCCAGTCTCTCAGGTCAGCAAGGCTGGATATTCTAGGGAGGCATCATACTTAAAATATTTAGCTTATTCTGATGTAATAATATATTGAATTTTATTGTCCATTTCAAAAATGGAATCTCCTCTCAGGATGTCTGATTATGTGGCTGGCTTCCTACCATTTTGTGCCAATGGATGTGGAACCAGATAAAGACAACACAATGAAGGAGAATTATAGGCCAATATCGCTCATGAATGTACATGCCAAAATCCTCAACAAATTCTAGCAAATAGGATCCAGCAATAAATCAGAAAGATCATACACCATGACCAAGTAGGATTTATCCCGGGGATGCAAAGATGGCACAATATCTGCAAATCAATAAATGTGATACATCACATAAACAAATTGAGAGGTAAAAATCACAAAGTCATATCAATTGATGCAGAAAAAGCATTTGACAAAATCCAACACCCTTTCTCGATAAAAACTCTCAGCAAAGTGGGAATAGAAGGATCACACTTCAATATAACAAGAGCCATATACGACAAACCAACAGCCAACATCATATTCTTTGGGCAAAAACTAAAACCACTTTCCCTAAGAACAGGAATAAAAGATGGATGCCCACTTTCACCACTCCTGCTTGACATAGTACTGGAAGTACTAGCCATTGTGATCAGATAAGAAGAAGAAATAAAAAGCATCTAAATTGGAAAAGGAGAAGTAAAACTGTCCTTATTCATAGATGACATGATATTGTACATTGTCTAAATACTCATAAAAATATTAGAATTAATAAATGAATTGGGAAATATAGGAGGATACAAAATTAATGCCAAGAAATCTATGGCATTTCTTTACACCAACAGTGAACTTACAGAAAGAGATACAAAAAAAGCAATCCCATTTACCACAGCACCAAAAAAAAATTAAGATACCTAGGAATAACTAAGGAGGCAAAAGACCTATATGCAAAAAACTATAGGACACTTAAAAAAGAGATAGAGGAAGACATAAACAGATGGAAGAACATACTGTGTTCCTGGATTGGTAGAATCAACATCATCAAAATGTCAATACTACCCAAAGCAATATATAGATCCAGGGCAATCCCCATTAAAATACCAGCTGCATATTTCACAGACATACAAAAAATCTCCAAAAATTCATCTGGCATAAAAAAACCCCCGAATAGCTGCAGAATTCCTGAGAAAAAAGAACAAAGTAGGTGGGATCTCAATATTAAATATCAAGCTGTATTATAAAGTCACTGTTCTTAAAACAGCCTGGTACTGGCACAAGAACAGACATATAGATCAATGGAATACAATAGATAACTCAGAAATTGACCCAAACCACTATGCCCAATTAATATTTGACAAAGGAGGCAAGAACATAAAATGGAATCAAGACAATCTCTTCAACAAATGGTGTTGGGAAAATTGGACAGATACATGCAAAAAAATGAAACTAGACCACAAACTTACACCACACACAAAAATAAACTCAAAATGGATAAAGGACTTAAACATAAGATAGGAAACATTAAAAATACTAGAGGCATCCACAGGCAGGAAAATCTCAGACATATGCTGAAGCAATTTCTTTATTTATACTGCTCCTAGGGAATGGAAACTAAAGAGAAAGTAAACAAATGGGACTACATCAAAATAAAAAGCTTTTTCACAGCAAAAGAAACCATTAACAAAAGGACAAGAAAGCCTACTGCATGGGAGAACGTATTTGCTAATGTTATCACCAATAAGGTTTTAATCTCCAACGGTTACAGGGAACCCATAGAACTTAACAAAAGGAAGATAAATCCAATTAAAAAAATGGGCAACAGACCTAAATAGATACTTTTCAAAAGAAGACAGACGGAAGGCCAAGAAACATATGAAAACATGTTCAAAATCATTACTTATCAAAATGACAATGCATTATTATCTTACACCTGTCAGAAAAGCTATCATCAAAAAAATCAACAAACCAAAAGTGTTGGCAAGGATTCCAAGAAAAAGGAATTCTTTTTGCATTGTTTGGTGGGAATGCAGACTGGTGCAGCCACTGTGGAGAACAGTATGGAGTTTCCTCAAAAAACTAAAAATGAAACTCCCATTTGGCCCTGTGATCCCACTTCTAAGAATATACCTTAAGAAGCTAGAAACACCAATCAGAAAGGATATATGCCCCCCTATGTTCATAGCAACACAATTCACCATAGCTGAGATTTGGAAACAGTCTAAGTGCCCATGAGCAAATGAGTGGATTAAAAACCTACACAATCGAATACTATGCTGTGGTGGAAAAGAAAGAATTCTTACCATTTGCAACAGCATGGATGGAACTGGAGAGCATTATGCTAAGTGAAATAAGCCAGTCAGAGAAAAATAAACAACACATGATCTCACTCATTTATGGAATAAAATGAACAACATAAACTGATTAACAGGGACAAATCCAGACAGAGAAGCATTGATCAAACTGTCAAACCTCAGAGAAAAGGAAGGGGAGGGTGGGCTTAAGGAGGAGAGGTCAATCAAAGGACTTGTATGCATGCATATAAGCCTAACCAATGGACATGAACACCAGGGGGGTGATGACATGAGTGGAGGGAGGAGAGTTTGGAGGTTAATGAGGGATGAGGACGCATATGTAATACCTTAATCAATTAATTTAAAAAATAAACAGTTAAAATAGATAATACCAAAGAAACAAACGAAAAGAAACACCTAGAAAAAAATAGGGGTGGAAAATCTGTACATGGTGAGCTTAATTAAAGAAAATAAGGTTAAGGAATTGGTTTAGAACAGAGGATAGAGGAAAGAAATGATAAGGCAAAGAGAAAATTAAAAAAAAAAATTTTTTTTCAAAGCGGTTTAGAGGAGACAGCAGAAAGTCCTAAATTTAAGAAGTGAAGCAAGTTAAAAAATTAGGATAAGAGCAAGACAAAAGAGAAGGAAAATAAAAAAGCATAGTGAAGAAAGAGAAAAGAGAGGGGGAAATGGCATAGAATCAGGGAAGAGGAAATTAGATATGTAAATAAACCAACGGAGACTAGAATAAAAACACATCAATAAAGCAGATAAAGTAGGTCTATTTATAAAAAGGAGGAAGGAGAAAGGAAATAGAAAAACTAAAATGGGTAAAAAAGATGAAAAATGGGAATAAGTGAGAAAGAAAAAGGTGCAAAAATAAGACGTAAGTAAAAACAAAACAAAAAATTTAAAACGAAAACAAAACAGTGAAGTGTCGTGTACTTCAGCTGAATTTTAAAGCCCCATGGCTGCTGGTGCAGGGCCCCACTCTTCTGTCTGTCTGCTGTGCTGGCGTTGTCAGCCAGTCTTTGGCTGTTAGCTCCCTGCTTAAAGCTCCAAGCGATCCACAGGTCCTCTGCTTGTGTCTGTCTCCACAGGCCTTGGCTGCAAGCAGGCAGGGCCACTCTGCCCTCTTTGCTTGTCTTCTGGCTATCAGGCTTAACCACTCAGCCTCTGTTTCTGACAGGGCTTTAGGTGGGGATGGTGCTGTTTCTCTTTCAGGGAATAACACGGGCTTCTTTCCTGACCCAGAGCTGCTTCTCCGCATATGTCCCAAAATATTACTCTGGTTTTGGCTGGTCAGAGATCCTTGTATTGAGACCAATGGGGCTGGTTGGCACCCTAGAGTTTTTATCAGCCTGTTTCCCTGAATAGAATGATGGACCAGCCCCTCTTCCAATCCCATCGCTGAGGGCTCTTTGGGGCTAAATAGACCCAGAAGCTTGGCTTCCTCGGTAAAACTCAAAATGCAGGCTGTGGCAGGAAGTATCTCTGGCCTTGAGCCTACTGAAAGGGGCTCGCTCTTCTGGGGAGAATGGGCACTTAGGTTTGGAAGCTAAGATTGTCACACTTCTAGAAAAATATCCCAAAAAATCAGAAACACCAACAAGAAAGGATATATGTCTTTCCCATATGGCTGTCCCTCTTGTTGCCATATGTTCATGGCAGCACAATCATAGTTATCATAGCTATGATTTGGAAACTGCCTAAATGCCCATCAGCGGACGAGCAGATTAAAAACTGTAGTATATTTACACATTGGAATACTGCACTGCTGTAAAAAAGAAGGAACTCTTACGTTTGCAACAACATGGATGGACCTTGAGAGCATTAAGTTACGGAAAAGAAGTTAGTCGAAGAAAAATAAATATTACATAATCTCATTTGTGGAATATAATGAACAACAGCTACTGATGAACAGAAATAGAGGAAACATCCTAGAAGCATGGACCAGACTGTTCAAACTAATAGGGAAGGCAAGGAAGGGGTAAAAGATCAATTGAAGGACGTATATGCAATGGACATATATGACATTCTTGTATCACATAGGAGTGTCGGCAATGGGAGCCTTACATTGTCAAACTGGAATGTGTGCTGTGTGAGTGCTGAACGTGTCCCTGATGTGTTTGTGCCATGTGTCATCTGGGGGATCAGAGTGTAGTGTGTATTAGGAGCCCAGCAGACTCACAGAGGGGTGTTGGCCAAGAGAGACCCAATGTGTCACATGGTAGACTGAGCAGTGACGGCCCTCAGGTAAAAAGGTGTTGAGTTTCAGGGATACTGAGAGTGTCACAGTATTCGAAGTTACAATTCATGGGTTCAAGGATGGATTCTGGCCTTGTGTTTTGTGGCTGAGTGTTTAGTGCAAGCATGTCAAACTCGTGGTGCATGGGCTGCATAGGGCTCACAACCCTACAACCAATATTTTTGCGGCCTAGCTAATATAATGTTAGGTAAGAATGGTTTTAATAAACATTTTGTAACTTAATTTTTACAATATCCTGTTATCCATAATTATTAATAACGAACTACAACATTAATTAATGACTTATTACTGTAACCGTGTTGTATTCATTTCCCTCACGTGCTTTATACATACCAGCAGGGAATATTTTAGCAGCCCATTGCCACATGTTTAGTCTTGTAATGACTTCTTTGGAAATATTTAACTTTCATGAAACAAGAAAAGTAGGTTTATTTGTGTTACGCTTATTAATTTGTGTAGTTATTTAGTATCTGCTAAGTAAGTGTTCATGAGAAAATATTCATTTGTTTAAAATGTTCTATTAATTTATGTTAATGATTACTCAATTATTTTGGCCCTTGTATTCAGCCTGTCTCTACTGAAATAAACCTATGCTTCTAAGAAAATGGAAGCTTTTCCTTTTTTTTTTGTGGTCCATATAAACATCAACCTCGTTTATTTGGCCCGTGTTAGCTTTTGAGTTTGACATGCTTGGTTCAGTCTGTCAGCCTGAGTACCAAAGAGTCTCCAGTTCCATCCAGGTCAAGGGCATGTACTTGGGTTGTGGAATTGCCCCAAGCTCCATTGGGTCATGAACCTTGGGCAACCAGTTGATGTGTGTCTCTCTAGCTATCCCTACTCCTTCTGACTTCCACTTTTCCACTGTCTCTTAAAGGCAATTACAAAAGTAATATCCTCAGGAGATGATTTATAACAAGAAAAAATTCTGCACATTGGGCACCATTGGGACCAACAACGGAGGGTAAAATGGGAGTCCTGAATGTGTCCCTGTGGACACTGGCTGTGTGAGTCTTGGGGTGTCAATGGAAAAGATGGACAGCAAGAAACTGCAGGTTTCCCAGTGCAGTGAAGCCAGTGTAAGATCTGAAGGTGTCACTGTATACTGGGGCCTTTAGTGCCCCTCAGGTACCCAAGAGTAGTGTGGGCGAGGGGAGACCTGGGGAGTCACAGCAGTGCATTGTTAGTGTGAGCCTTGTGCTCTCCAGAGAGAAGGCTTGGGGATGGGAGCCATGGGGAAGCACAGCAGTTTGTGAGGAGTGGGAGGCATGAAGTGTGACCGCAGTAGACCTGAAGGGCTACAGTCATGTGTGGGCAGTGAGAACCATGTATTGACACAGTCGAAAGTTCTCAGCGGGATTTTGGAAAGTTATATTGGCATGTGGTGGAAGCCCTGTGCTGTCACGTTGGATTGTGGACAGGGAGCCCCCTGAATTGTCACAGTGAAGTGTTGGATGTAGGAGCCCTGGACAGATTGAAATAGAAAGTGGACAGTAGAAGCCGTGAGGTTCACCAATGAAAGATGTGCTTGAAAGCTCCGAACATTTCACAGTGAAGTAAGGAGAGCGAGTGTTCTCAAGTTTTACATTTGTGTGTTGTCATCAGACTTGAAGTGTGAGAATGGAAAATGTGCAGTGGGACCAACTGGGAATGGTAAAGGAAACCGTGGTAACTGGATGCCTTGAGGCATCAGGGTGGATGGGTGGCTAGAAGGACACCTCAGTTGTCACATTGCAATCTGCCCTGTGAGAGCCATGAAACATGAGTGGAGTGTGGACATTGGGCGCCCTGGAGTGTTACAGGGGAGAATTGTCCAAAGAAGTCATGGGTTGAGACAGATGATAATGGGCAACTAGTACTATTGGATATTACTGTGGGGTGAGGGCATTTGGAGGCATCGTGTGTTATGGTCATAAAAGGAATTGAGATTCCTGGCATGTCACAATGGAATGTGGGGAGTGGTCGCCAAGGGATTCTCAATAGAATGTGGGCAGTGGGATGATTGAAGGTGTCAGAGCAGAGTGAGTACAGTGACGGCCATGGGGAATGATGTTTGTGTGAGTCTGAAGAGCCATTGCGAGTCACAGCGGAGCTTTGTCAGTATGTCCCCTGGGGTGTCCACGTGGGTGTTTCAGTGAGGGTTCTTTTGTGTCACTGTAGAATGTTGGTAACATGAGCCCAGAATGTGTTGCAAACATGTGTGTGTAGTATGGGACCCCTGTGGTGTGACAGTGGGAAAGGGGTATTGAAATCTCATCAGCTTGGCAATGGTTTCCGTAGTGCTGTACAGTATTGAGTGTAGTCTGGAGCCCTAGAAGGTCACACGGGATTGTGGGAATTGGGTCTCCAGGACGTCACAGAAGACTGAGAGGCCAGGCCGGTGGGGGACTCAAGTTGTGACAGAGCAGTGTGATCAGTGGAAGACCTCCGGTGTCCAGTGCGGTGTGTGCAGGGGGAGCATGGTGTGTGTCAGTGTGGAAGGTGGGCAATGTATCCCTGGGGCAGCGCTGTGATGTGTCGGCAGTATAATATCTCGGTGTCAGAGGGGAATGTGGACAGATAGGGCCCAGCCTTGTGACTGTGGAGCAATGGCATTGTCATCGCTGGAGCATCGCAGTGGCGTTCTGTGCCTGGAAACTGCTTGTTGTCCTTGAGGAGGGTGGGCATTTGGAGCTCTGGTTTGAGGTTGAAGTGAGGGCTTTGGGCGGGGGGTGGTGTCCCAGTGCAGTGTGGGTAGTGGGCATCCTTGCATGTCACAGGGGATCATAAAGAGTCGGATCACTGCGGTGACAACATGATTGGAGCGTGGGCTACACTCTCGTATCACAAAGGAGTGTAGGCAATGGGAGCCTTACATTGTCACACTGGAATGTGTGCTGTGTGAGTGCTGAACTTGTCCCTGATGTGTTTTTGCTGTGTGACATCTGGGGGATCAGAGTGTAGTGTGTATTAGGAGCCAAGCAGACTCACAGAGGGATGTTGGCCACAAGGGACCCAATGTGTCACATGGTAGACTGAGCAGTGACGGCCCTCAGGTAAAAAGGTGTTGAGTTTCAGGGATACTGGGAGTGTCACAGTAAGTATTAGAAGTTACAATTCATGGGTTCAAGGATGGATTCTGGCCTTGTGTTTTGTGGCTGAGTGTTTAGTGCAAGCATGTCAAACTCGTGGTGCACGGGATGCATAGGGCTCACAACCCCACAACCAATATTTTTGCGGCCTAGTCAATATAATGTTAGGTAAGAATGGTTTTAATAAACATTTTGTAACTTAATTTTTACAATATCCTGTTATCCATAATTATTAATAACAAACTACAATGTTGATTAATGACTTATTACTGTAACCGTGTTGTATTCATTTCCCTCACGTGCTTTATACATACCAGCAGTGAATATCTTAGCAGCCCATTGCCACGTGTTTAGTCTTGTAATGACTTCTTTGGAAATATTTAACTTTCATGAAACAAGAAAAGTAGGTTTATTTGTGTTACGCTTATTAATTTGTGTAGTTATTTAGTATCTGCTAAGTTAGTGTTCAAGAAAAAATATTCATTTGTTTAAAATGTTCTATTATTTTATGTTAATGATTACTCAATTATTTTGGCCCTTGTATTCAGCCTGTCTCTACTGAAATAAACCTATGCTTCTAAGAAAATGGAAGCTTTTTTTTTTTTTTTTTTGTGGTCCATATAAACATCAACCTCGTTTATTTGGCCCGTGTTAGCTTTTGAGTTTGACATGCTTGGTTCAGTCTGTCAGCCTGAGTACCAAAGAGTCTCCAGTTCCATCCAGGTCAAGGGCATGTACTTGGGTTGTGGAATTGCCCCAAGCTCCATTGGGTCATGAACCTTGGGCAACCAGTTGATGTGTGTCTCTCTAGCTATCCCTACTCCTTCTGACTTCCACTTTTCCACTGTCTCTTAAAGGCAATTACAAAAGTAATATCCTCAGGAGATGATTTATAACAAGAAAAAATTCTGCACATTGGGCACCATTGGGACCAACAACGGAGGGTAAAATGGGAGTCCTGAATGTGTCCCTGTGGACACTGGCTGTGTGAGTCTTGGGGTGTCAATGGAAAAGATGGACAGCAAGAAACTGCAGGTTTCCCGGTACAGTGGAGCCAGTGTAAGATCTGAAGGTGTCACTGTATACTGGGGCCTTCAGTACCCCTCAGGTACCCCAGGGGGTTGAGGTCAGTGGTGGCCCATTGGAGTGGGCAGCGGGAGTCCTGTGCTGTCACTGTAGTGTGTTGTAAGGCCAGCAGATCGATGGGACTGTGTGGCCCTCGGGAGACCTTGTCTAGCCCTGTGGTGTTTGTTATTTGGAGACCCTGGAATGTCACATGAAATTGTGTACGTGGCTTCTCTCAGGTGTCACTTCCAGTGGTGCCTTTGAGAGCTCAGCAGTGGTGACAGAGTAGTGTGGGCGAGGAGAGACCTGGGGAGTCACAGCAGACATTGTTAGTGTGAGCCTTGTGCTCTCCAGAGAGAAGGCTTGGGGATGGGAGCCATGGGGAAGCACAGCAGTTTGTGAGGAGTGGGAGGCATGAAGTGTGACTGCAGTAGACCTGAAGGTGCTACAGTCATGTGTGGGCAGTGAGAACCATGTATTGACACAGTCGAAAGTTCTCAGCGGGATTTTGGAGGGTTATATTGGCATGTGGAAGCCCTGTGCTGTCACTTTGGATTGTGGACAGGGAGCCCCCTGAATTGTCACAGTGAAGTGTTGGATGTAGGAGCCCTGGACAGATTGAAATAGAAAGTGGACAGTAGAAGCCGTGAGGTTCACCAATGAAAGATGTGCTTGAAAGCTCCGAACATTTCACAGTGAAGTAAGGAGAGCGAGTGTTCTCAAGTTTTACATTTGTGTGTTGTCATCAGACTTGAAGTGTGAGAATGGAAAATGTGCAGTGGGACCAACTGGGAATGGTAAAGGAAACCGTGGTAACTGGATGCCTTGAGGCATCAGGGTGGATGGGTGGCTAGAAGGACACCTCAGTTGTCACATTGCAATCTGCCCTGTGAGAGCCATGAAACATGAGTGGAGTGTGGACATTGGGCGCCCTGGAGTGTTACAGGGGAGAATTGTCCAAAGAAGTCATGGGTTGAGACAGATGATAATGGGCAACTAGTACTATTGGATATTACTGTGGGGTGAGGGCATTTGGAGGCATCGTGTGTTATGGTCATAAAAGGAATTGAGATTCCTGGCATGTCACAGTGGAATGTGGGGAGTGGTTGCCAAGGGATTCTGAAGTGGCAGCCATATCCTGCTCGGCTCCATGGCTGCTCTCAGACCCCTGGTGAAACTCAAGATTGTTAAAAAGAGGACCAAGAAGTTCATCCGGCCGAAACCGGTTTGGCTCAGTGGATAGAGCGTCAGCTTGCATACTCAAGGGACCCAGGTTCGATTCTGTTTAAGGGCATGTACCTCGGTTGCGGGCACATTTCCAGTAAGGGGGTGTGCAGGAGCCAGCTGATCGATGTTTCTCTCTGATAGATGTTTCTGACTTTCTATTCCTCTCCCTTCCTCTCTGTAAAAAAATCTATAAAATATTTCTTAAGAAAAAAAAAAAAAGTTCATCTGGCACCAGTCAGACCCATAGGTCAAAATTAAGCGGAACTGATGGAAACCCAGAGGCATTGACAATAGAGTGAGGAGAAGATTTAAGGGCCAGATCTTGATGCCCAACATTGGTTATGGGAGAAACAAGAAAACAAAGCACATGCTGCCCAGTGGCTTACGGAAGTTTCTGGTCCATAACATCAAGAAGCTTGAAATGCTGCTGATGTGCAATAAGTCTTACTGTGCTGAGATTGCTCACAACGTCTCCTCAAAGAACTGCAAAGCCCTTGTGGAAAGAGCAGCCCAGCTAGCCATCAGAGTCATCAATGCCAGTGCCAGGTCACGCAATGAAGAAAATGAATAGACAGATTGTGTACACATTGTATTTGTGTTAATAAAATCATAAAATTCTGCAAAAAAAAAAAAGACTCATATAATTCAGTCTTTTTTTTTTTTTCCAGTAATTTTATGATTTTGGAAGACAAACAATACAATTTAAAAAATAGGCAAAAGAACTTCTCCAAAGAGGACACACAGATGGCCAATAGATAGGAAAAAATGCTCAACTTACTAATCAGAGATGCAAAATAAAACTGCATTGACTTATCATCTCACACCTGTCAGAATGGCTACCATTAACAAATCAGCAAAGAACAAGTGCTGGCGAGGATGTGGGGAAAAGGGAACCCTAGCACACTACTGGTGAGAATGCAGACTGAGGCAGCCACTGTGGAAAATGGTATAGAATTTTCTCAAAAAATTGAAAGTGGAACTGCCATTTGACCCAGTAATCTCACCTATCAGTGGTCAAGATGGTGGTGTAGATAAGCACAGTACTCATTGCCTCCCAAACCACATCACAATTTACAACTAAAATACAGAAAAACCGTCATTCAGAACCACCTGGAATCTAGTTGAATGGAAGTCCTACAACTAGAGAATTAAAGAAGTACATGGAGATTGGTAGAGGGGCAAAGACTTGAGGAAGAATTGAGGAACCAGCTGGCTTACTCTCATGTGTGGTAGTTTAAAATAAGGAGGGGCCAAAACCGGTTTGGCTCAGTGGATAGAGCATTGGCCTGCGGACTCAAGGGTCCCGGATTTGATTCCAGTCAGGGGCATATGCCTTGGTTGCGGGCACATCCCCAGTAGGGGGAATGCAGGAGGCAGCTGATCGATGATTCTCTATCCCTCTCTCTTCCACTCTGTAAAAAATCAATAAAATATATTAAATAAATAAATAAATAAATAAATAAATAAATAAAATAAGGAGGGATAGCCCTCGCTGGTTTGGCTTGGTGGAGAGGGCATCCACCTGCAAACTGAAGGGTTCCGGTTTCGATCCTGTTCAAGGACACATATCTTGGTTGAAGGCTCAATCCCTGGCCCAGGTCAGGGTGTGTGCAGGAGGCAACCAATTAATGTTTCTCTCACATTGATATTTCTCTCTCTTGTCTCACCTCCTTCCCACTCTCTAAAAAATCAATGGAAAGCCGAAACCGGTTTGGCTCAGTAGATAGAGCATCAGCCTGCAGACTGAAGGGTCCCGGGTTTGATTCCGGTCAAGGGCATGTACATTGGTTGCAGGCACATCCCCAGTAGGGGGTGTGCAGGAGGCAGCTGATGTTTCTCTCTCATCGATGTTTCTGACTTTCTATCCCTCTCCCTTCTTATCTTTGAAAAAAATAAATAAAATACCTTTTTTTAAAAATCAATGGAAAAATACTTCCACCTGGCCACTGGTGCTCAATAGTTGAGTGCTGACCTATGAACCAGGAAATCACAGGCTGGATTCCTGGTTGGGGTTGGTGCACATGCCAGGATTATGGGCTCAATCCCCAGTATGGGGCATTGCAGGAGGCAACCAATCAATGATTCCCTCTCATCATTGATGTTTCTCTCTCTCCCTCTCCTTTCCTCCCTGAAAATGAATTAAAAAATATATATATCCGGGAGAGAAACCAAGATGGTGGCATAGGTAAACACCTGAGCTTGCTGCTGCACAACCACTTCAAAACTACAACTAAAGCCAAAACCTGTTTGGCTCAGTGTGTAGAGCATAGGCCTGCAGACTGAAAGGTCCTGGGTTTGATTCCTGTCAAGGGCATGTGCCTTGGTTGTGGGCATATCTCCAGTATGGTTTGTGCAGGAGGCAGCTGATCAATAATTCTCTCTCATCAATGTTTATAACTCTCTGTCCCTCTCTATTCCTCTCTATAAAAAAAATCAATAAAATATATTTTAAAAATAAATAAATAAAATAAAAAACTACAACTAAAAGACAAAACGGACATCATCCAGAACCACAGGAAGGCTGGCTAAGTGGAAATTCTACAACTAGAAGGAAAGAGGAAAGCACAACTGAGACCCAGAGGAGCTGTGGGAGTAAAGTCCAGAGTTACAGAGGTGTGCGCACGTGGAGAGGGCTGGCAACTGAGTACGCGGTTGTCTTTTTCAATCCAAAGGGAGAGACAAGCTCCCTACTGATCTGAACTCCAGTTCTGGGCAAGACTCTGGGGACGCAGACTGATACGGGGAGAAACTGAACTCTCTGGCATCAGGCAGAACTCCAGGTGGCTTTCTCTCAGAGGTACTCGCAGCGATTACCAAGGGACACTGAGACCCAGGGACCTCTAAAGGCAGGGCTGATGGGAAGCCATGGCTGCTTGCTCTGCCCTGAGACTCGGCCCCATCCAAGCTGTGTGCAGAGGCTTTTGCATATGAATGGCCTATAAACAAACAAACAAACAAACAAACAAACTAAGGAGGGATAGCCCTCACTGGTTTGGCTTGGTGGAAATCTAAACTTACCTAACAAACTGTAGCTGAGTCAGAAAGACCCAGAATATCCATAAGAAGGCCCAACGGCCCGCAGCAGCTTGCATTGCTTCACAGCTGGGCCTCATCTGGGCACCTCCAAAACCCAAACTGTCAGTGCCACCCTGACAGGTGAACCGGACTGAGGTAGGGAGATGGGAATTAAGAAAAGGAAGACATGAAAGTGGGATAGGGAGGACTGAAAGCCATTGACAGATTGTAGCAACTTTATTAACTGTGAAATACTTTTTATACATAAACACTGACTCGGAGGTCAGTTCAAAAGGAACGTACTCTCTGTTCCTCTTAATCTCTAAGAGAGATAAAGAGGAAGCCAATTCTTGGTACAGCAAACCTCATTAAATAGTTACAGACTTCTGGTAAGCCATGAAAGGTCGCTCTCATTCTGCTGATAATTGGAAATTGCCATCCAAACAAGTCAGGGGACACTGTGTGGGCAGGGGACTGAATCTTATCAGTCCCTTCGGGTGCTTACATCTGGTTTCCAAAACCAAACCAAAAAGCAGAATCTGCAGATCTCCCTGTAGCTCCTGCTGGGTGGTCTCAGACAGAGGTTAAATTAGCACCTCCTTAGAGATCCAAGAGTCAGTGTACCCAATTGTTAGAGTGGTACCATCCAGATTACAGCTCCTCAGATCCATAAGGGACACACTCAGTGGGGGAGACTCAGTGAGCACCAAAGCCCCACTGAAGCAAGTCTTGCCCCATAAGTGTCTCAAGCACAGAAGTTCTCCCATCATAGACACACCTGAAGGTCAATTTCTCCCAGTGATACCAACAACAATCAAGGCTTAACTACAATAAGGCTGTGCACACAGCCCACAAAGGGGTGCACCAAGAGGGTCCACCTCAGGTAATTGGGGAGGCTGAGCCATTGGGCCCTATAGAACACCTACCAAACAAAGCCACTCTATCAACTCAGGGAAACAGCTAAAATGTGGAGACAAAAAAACAGGTCACAAATGAAAGATATGAAAGCAAATGACTGGATATAGAATTCAAAACCACCTTTATAAGGTTTTTCAAGAATTTTCTAGAAAAGGCAGATAAATTTAGTGATACCTTGGAGGATATGAAAAAGGACCAACTAGAAATTAAACATACACTGACTGAAATAAAAAAATAATATACTGAGATCCAACAGCAGACAAGAGGATTGCAAGAATCAAGTCAAAAATTTGAAATACAAAGAAGCAAAAAACACCCAACCGGAAAAGCAAAAAGAAAAAAGAATTCAAAAATATAAAGATAGTGTAAGGAGCCTCTGGGACAACTTCAAGCGTACCAACATCTGAGTTATGGGGGTGCCAGAAGAAGAGAATAAGATACTGAAAACCTATTTAAAGAAATAATGACAGAAAACTTCCCCCACCTGATGAAAGAAATAGACTTACAAGTCCAGGAAGCACAGAGAACCCCAAACAAAAGGAATTCAAAGAGGACCACACCAAGACACATCATAATTAAAATACCAACAGCAAAAGACAAAGAGAGAGTGAGTCCAAGTAAGTCTGTGTGCAGGCCCTTTAAGAGAAACTGCCTGGGACTCCCATAGCTTCCTGTCACTTAGCCACACTCCCTGCTGTACTTTACAGCTAGATGTTGTGCTGACTTTTCCTGGCTCTGAAAACCTCTACATCCAAGATATCCCTCCCAATTGATTTTTTTGTTAATCCTCACCCAAGGATATTTTTCTTTCTTTTTTTTTCTTCTTTTTAATCTTTATTGTTCAGATTATTAAAGTTGTTCCTCCTTTTTTCCCCCCATAGCTCCCCTCCACCTGGTTCCCACCCTACCCAATGCCCTTACCTCTCCCCCCCCCACACACTGTCCTCATCCATAGGTGTATGATTTTTGTCCAGTCTCTTCCTGTACCCCACATACCCCTCCCCCCCCCCACCAGGATTGTCAGACCACTCCCTTTCTATACCCCTGATTCTATTATATTCACCAGAAAAATCTGTTCATCAGATTTTTTGTTCACTTGATTTTTTTTAGATTCACTTGTTGATATATATGTATTTGTTGTTCATAATTGTTATCTTTACCGTTTTCTTCTTCCTCCTCTTCTTAAAGAATACCCTTCAGCATTTCACATAATACTAGTTTGGTGGTAAAGAACTCCTTTAGATTTTTTATCTGTGAAGCTCTTTAGCTGTCCTTCAATTCTGAGTGATAGCTTTGCTGGGTAGAGTAATCTTGGCTGTAAGGTTCTCAGGACGTCACTAGGTTGGGGCATGGCTAACAACCATGGCTGCCATCAGCCATCTCTGCCCTTCCGTGTTTCCAAGTCCCCGCTTCCCTGCGATCCAGCGCAGTAAACAATGATTGCTGCGCGCATCTCTGCAAGAGTTGCCCTCACTTTGGACCTGATGGCCGACAGACCAGCTTCTCCCCGTAGGCGTCTGGGTCCCCACGTGTCCCCAGAAACTGGATTTCAAAGTGATAGGGAGCTTGTTTCCTTTCGGGTTGAAAAGAAAGCTGAGCTGCGAGCCCAGTCGCCCACCACCAGCCCTATTCGCATGCCTCCGTACCTAGGCTCCTCCGCTTTTCAGCATTTGCACTCCTTTCTCTTTCAGCCAGCCTTCCCGTGGTTTTGGATGACAGATGTCCTTTGTATTAGTCTTAATTTTTTAAATTGTTGTGCGAGCAGCAGACCAGTTTGCCTACACCGCCATCTTCGTATTGCACTTTTTAAAAGTATATTACATTTTAAAGCCATTTTTAAACGGTATAAGATTTCAACAAATCATTTAAAAGAAATATGAGAAGAAAACTGTATGTTCAAGATTACAAGCAAACAATTCTTGCTTAGAGGCATACAAATTAATTCTGTCTGGAGGATGAACAACTCTCACAGCTGGTAGAAAAGCTTGTTTTGTGTCCACCTGAGCATCTGTTGAAGCATCCTTTTCCTCAGTATAAATCTACCTCTTTGACCCTAACTGGGTTGGCTCAGTGGATAGAGTGCTGGACTGCAGACTGAAGGGTCCTGGGTTCCAGCCGGAACCGGTTTGGCTCAGTGGATAGAGCGTCAGCCTGCGGACTGAAAGGTCCCAGGTTCGATTGCGGTCAAGGGCATGTGCCTTGGTTGCGGGCACGTCCCCAGTAGAGGGTGTGCAAGGGGCAGCTGATCGATGATTCTCTCTCATCGATGTTTCTAACTCTCTATCCCTCTCTCTTTCTCTCTGTGAAAAATCAATAAAAATATTAAAAAATGGCCAAAACCGGTTTGGCTCAGTGGTAGAGCGTCGGTCTGTGGACTGAAAGGTCCCAGGTTCGATTCCGGTCGGGGCATGTACGTTGGTTGTGGGCACATCCCCGGTGGGGGGTGTGCAGGAGGCAGCTGGTCAGTGTTTCTCTCTCACCGACGTTTCTAGCTCTCTGTCTCTCTCCCTTCCTCTCTGTAAAAAAATCAATAAAAATATATTTTATATAAAAAAAAAAATTAAAAAATGAAGGGTCCTGGGTTCCATTCCAGTCAAGGGCATGTACCTTATTTGAGGGATCAATCCCCGGGGGGGGGGGGGGGGGGGTGCAGGAAGCAGCTAGTCATGTGTCTAGCTCTCTACCCCCCTCCTTTCCTCTCTGTGAAAATCAGTAAAATATATTTTTTTAAAAATCTACCCCTTTGACTTCTCTTTTTTAATGGAAAAAAAATTAACATCTTGGTTCCTGCAGTTAATTAAAGCTAAAAACAAAAATAGCCCTAACCCATTTGGCTTAGTGGAAAGAGCATGGGCCTGCAGACTGAAAGGTCTCAGGCTCGAGTCCAGTCAAGGGCATGTACCTTGGTTGTGGGCACATCTCTAGTAGGAGGTGTGCAGGAGCCAGCTGACCAATGTTTCTCTCTCATAGGTGTTTCTAACTATCCCACTCCCTTCCTCTCTGTGAAAAATCATAAAAATATATTTTAAAATATTTAACTAGTATTCATTTCCTAATGTATAAGAACAATGACTTTTTTGGGGGGAGGGCAGTAGTTATCCCTTAACAAAATAAGCAATTAAACAACTCGTACGTTGACAGTGTAATGTGTTATGGGGAAAATAAAGCAGAATAAGGAGGGGCATAGGCATGCCACTCTAGAGAAGGTGCTGAGGGGAGGGGGATCCTCCAGAATAAAAGTGCTACCGAATTACTCATTATGCGAAATTCAAAGGTAACCCGGTGCCTCCTGGGTTTGACCTGGCAGGACAGCTCCTGAAGGTGTGAGGGCACTGGCCTGGCGAGGCTGTTAGCTAGAGGGCTCTGACTCAAGACCGGGGGCGGGGACCCGCGGGGAGGGAGGCAGGGGACCGGGGGAGGCCGGGGCGGGTGTGGGCGTCCGCGGGGAGGCCGGGGCGGAGGACCGCCGGGAGGGAGGCGGGGGCGGGGGACCGCGGGGAGGGAGGCCGGGGCGGGGGACCGCGGGGAGGGAGGCGGGGGCGGGGGACCGCCGGGAGGGAGGCCGGGGGACCGGGGGAGGCCGGGGCGGGTGTGGGCGTCCGCGCGGAGGCCGGGACGGAGGACCGCCGGGAGGGAGGCCGGGGCGGGGGACCGCGGGGAGGGAGGCGGGGAGGCCGGGGCCCGGTTGGGCGTCCGCGGGGAGGCGGGGGCGGGGTGGGCGTGCGCGCGCAGGGGGCTGCGGGGGGCGTGTCCGCCAAGGCCCCGCCCCGTGACGCGTCGCGCCTGCCCGGTCGACGTGGGGAGCGAGCCCGGCGGCGGCGGCGGCCTGAGCGGTGGCCGCGGGCTTGGCCGCGGTGCGGGCCCATGGCGGCGGCGGCGGGCGCGGCGGGGACGGCGGCGGCCCGGTCGGCCGAGGGGCCCCCGGGGTCGGCGGCGGCGGAGCTGTGGCTCAGTGAGTAGCGGCGCCCTGGACGCGGCCGCGCCGCACGTGAGGCCTGGCTTCCCCGCCTCCGGCCTTTCCTCCGGGGCCTGCGGGCGGGCCCTGGGCCGCGGGCGGAGCCGGCGCTGCGCCGCCCCGTCTCCAGCCCCGGCGGACATTCGCGGGTCCCTGGCGTCGAGTTTCTTTGGTGCCGAGCTCGGTGCCGGAAGCGGTTTCCGCCGTTGTGAGTCCTCACGGAGGTCCCGAGGGCTCTCCCTGCTCCGTCTACCCCGTTTCAGCGGCGGGACGTGCACGAGGGCAGCTCCCTGCGCTCCCGGGGCTGGACGGCCGCGGCCGCCGTCTCCTGCAGAGGACCTGTGGGCGAGCACCTTGTGGGCGAGCACCCTGTGGGCCAGGACCCTGTGGCGAGCACCCCGTGCTCGTGTCCCGCAGACCCGGCCTGGGCGGTGCTCGCAGTGGCCGCTGCTGAGTGCGGGGTGCCTCCTGTGAGGGGCCCCGGGCCGGGCGGGGCGGGGCGTGACCGCTCCAGGTCCCCGAGGACGGGCTGGGGTGGGATCCGCGGTGAAGACCGGGCTCCTTGCATGGGCTCTGCTCGGTGTTGGGCCCGGATAGCTAGCACTGGGTCCTCGCTCACAAAGACTGTTTTCGGTTGATCCATCCAAGCCTCTAACATCACCTTGTTTATAACGGGCAGAGGGACGCTTTGTTTAAAATGCGGTAGTAGGAATTGTGTGTGTGTGTGTGTGTGTGTTTCTTTCTTTTTTTTTTTCTGGGGACTGTTTCAGTGGAAATAGCATTTGAGTGGATAATGGAGGTGACAACATTCCAGACGCAACCACAAGTGCAAAAGCTGGGGGCAGGAGGCGGCTGGAGCGTTCTGGGCTCCGCTGGAGTGCAAAGCTGAGAGAGGCAGAGGCTGCAGGGCTCGTTGGGACAAGTTGATCCAGGGGCTTGTATGCTGCAGAAAGGAGTTTGATTTTTCCTGTGAGGTGGGGCTGAGGGGCAGGGTGTTGGACTTCAGCCAGAGCATTTGTGATGAAGGACACCTCTGAAAAGTATCGCCTGCCGCCATGTGGCGCTGAGTTGGTTAGGCCCTGAGACTCAGGCCCGGGGAGGTTTAAAGCTCTTTGGTAGTCTTATGGGCTCAGGTAGGACAGAGGCTTTAGGACGGAGAGTAGAGACAATGGAGGAATCGGGTGGGTCCCAGGTTTCTGGCTCCCGGAACTGGTTGGTTCCAGACACTTCACCTGGCTGGAGGACTGGTCCAGGAGGGGAGACCGCAGTTGAGTTGTGGAGGTGGAGGTGATTTTGGCACAGTGAGAGAGAACCTCTCTAGGTTAGTTGTTCGGGCCCAGATCAGGTCAGGGCTGGAGGTTAGTTTGGGAATCTTCAGTTCATTGGCAGTGAGCTTGGCCAGGGAGGCTGTGAATAGTAAGAAGGCAGAGACTTGCAGACAGAGCATGGAGAACCTCAACACTTAAGAAGCTGATAGGACCCGATCAGCATGGCTCAGTGGTTGAGTGCTGACCTATGTATGAACCAGGAGATCATGGTTCGATTCCCAGTCAGGGCACATAGCTGGGTTGCAGGCTCCATCTCCAGTGCAGGAGGCAGTCAGCCAGCGATTCTTTCTAATCATTGATGTTTCCAGCTCTCTCTCCTCTCCCTTTCTCTCTGAAATCAATAAAAACATATTCTAAAAGAAAGAAAGAAAAAAAAAGAAGCAGATGGGAAAACCTGCCTGCAGACAGAGAAGAAGCAGACATTGGTGGGCAGGTGGAAGCTGGGAGTTAAATGGCGAACAGAGACTTAGGCTGGAGTTGCAAAAAGTCCACATGGGCTGGGTTAGAGGACAGCAAGTGCTGGCCCACTGACCGGCCCCCGGTGACCCGGTGGGAGAGATTAGAGGGACAGTGCCCAGGGCAGTTCTTCAGCTCCAGCTGTCTAGGCCTAAGTGGTCCCAAAGTTGCTAGAGCTTCCGGTTTTCCAGATGGGGCTGGAACCTACATTTTTATGTGAAATCTTTTGAGTTTTTAAAAGCCAGGTTGCTCAGTTGGTTGGAACCTCGTCCGGTTGTGCCAAAGTTGTGGGTTTTGTCCCTGGTCAGGCCACATGCAAGAATCAACCAATGAATGAATAAATAAATGGAGCAAGTCAATGTTTCTCTCCATCCCTCCCTCTTTTCCTTTCCACCTTTTCCACTCTCCCACCCTCTCCTTCCCCTCTTCTCAAGTCAATAACTAAAACATTAAAAAAAATAATAAAAGATGACAACTACTTTGAAAATATGAAGTTCATCTAATCCTGGCCAGGCAGAATTAATCTGTGGGGAGATGTAGTCTTTGGCCATCAGCCCCTCCCCACCCCCACCCTTTAAAAAAATGTTTTTATTGATTTTTAGAGAGAGAGGAAGAAAGGGAGAGAAGGAGAGAGAGAGCGAGCGAGCGAGAGAGAGAGAGAGAGAGAGAGAGAGAAACATCAATCATGTGAGAGAAACATTAATAGGCTGCCTCTTGCATACCCCCTTCTGGGGATCAAGCCCATTACCCCAGGTCTGTGCCCTGACTGGGAATCAAACCAGTGACCTTTTGGTTCCTAGATGGTCGCTTAACCATTGAACCATACCCAGCCAGACTAAATGGTGTCAATGTGGAATGGAGGAGAGAGAATAGCCAGAGGGAGTTAGACATAAAGGAGGTGTTCAAAGGAGGTGGGCATCGTGAGCCCCTCTCTGCTTGATGTTGCTTTGGGGGAACTCTCCCTCCTGAATTCTAGGTCCCGCTTTAAGCCATTGCAGAGGGGTTTAAAGGTACTAAAGGTCAGAGCTAGAGCAGAAAGGGTGACACACAGGACTGACTCCTTTTGTTCTTCTGAATGTCTGGGGAAGGAGATAGAGATGATTGCACATGCAAATAAATTTGTCAGTACCACCCCTTTAGTCCCCCTCCCCACAATGAGTGTTAGGGGATGATAGAGTGTGAGGAAGGCGGGGATGTCTGGGAATGGCTTTAAGAAACAGAAGGGAGCCAACCTGGACACTTGGGGACAAGGTTTCTCAATTTCAGTGCTGTTGACATTTTGGACCTTATAATTCTATGTTGTGCGTTCCTGTCCTGTGCATATAGTTGATGAGTGGAATCCCTGGCTTCTACCCACTAGATACAATAACATACATCTTTTCCCAGTTGGTCAAAAATGTCTCCAGACATTGCCTGATTTCTCTTGGTCTCTTGGGGGAAAGAGGCAGGATCCCCTGATGCCTCCCGACCTCCACCCAGAGGGGACAGAAAAGGTGAACTAGGGTTAAACCAGAGTTGTGGGAGGCGGGGCTGGGGCACAGGTGGTGCAGTGCCAGGATAAGGGTGGGGAGGTTGCCAAGGCCAGGGCAGCAGGCTGGATGGAGGAGAAAGTCACTTGGGGTGGGTCTGAGGACGGTTGAGCTTGGCTCATTGACTAACCTTGCCTCGTAAGGAGGGCAGCTGTGTTTCCAAGATGGGACTGGAGTAAAAACAGGTGCCTTTTAGGGTCATAGGCATCAGAGGAATCAATACCTGTGAAGTACTTCGTGTAGTGCCTGGCACATAGCAGTGTTAGCTACTATTGTCAGTCTTTTTAGTTGTAAGTGACAGAAAACTAGCTCACATAGGACTCCCAAAAACAGGGGAAAAGAAAAAACATTAACCTAGAATTGGGAAGGAATAGTTCCCAAAGGATCATCAGGAAGCTGTTATCAGTTTCTTGCTTTAAAAATGCATACAGCAACTTGTGTGCATTCAGGAGTTTTCCCCCATGTGGATGACTTTGGTCAGTGTCTCACATGACTGTGTGTATAACTGCTGGATTCCTGTTCATGAAAGCCCTACACACCCCCTTGTATGGGTGTACTACGGCTGGCTAACCAGTCCCCAGAGGTGGACATCTTAGGTGGTTGCCAGTCTCCTGCTATTTAAAGCAGACCAGGCCCTCTGGGTCTCTGGGATTCGGGTAGCTGGTTGTGCTGTCAGCAGGCAGTAGCGTAAAGCCGGGCGCTCAGTTAGTCCCTTCCAGCTGGACCTCCTCCCAGGTGGAGTGTCCTGTCTTTTTTCCATCCCCACTTGTATGCCTCCCTTGGGATTAGGAGAGTCTGGGTGACAATCTATTTATGTTCTTGGAGCTTCTCCAGGGCTGAGTTCAATCTCTGCCATGGAGCCCGGCACAGGATATCCTTCAGCATATGCTTGCTGGATGGCTGCTGGGCGGGAGGAGTCAGCGTGCACCTCCTGCAGATGGGGCCCCCTGTGCAGTGCACTGAATGCAGTTGGGGGGTTGAGTTCCAAATGCTCCTTTGGGCTCCCCTAAAGTATAGCACAGGCTGCTCCCGCAGGCCAGAGGGCCAGAGGCATGCCCCTGGCATTTGCGTGCAGGGGGTGGGAGATATTTCTTCTGGATTAGTCCTCTAGGATGAGTCATTTCATTCACAATAAGAAGTTTTAAGCAGTTTTTTCCCCCTTTTTTAAAACTTTAATTTGAGAGAGAGAGGGGAAGGGAGAAGAGGGGAGAGAGAAAAATATTGATGTGAGAAATCCCAGTCAGCCAATCAATCCCTGCATGCACCCTGACCAGGAACCAAACCGGAGGCCCCATTACACAGGATGATGCTCAACTAACTGAGCCACACCAGCCAGGGCTCAACAATTTAAAAAATATATATTTTTATTGATCTCAGAGAGGAAGGGAGAGGGAGAGAGAGAAACATCAATAATGAGAGAATCATTGAATTGGCTGCCTCCTGACTGCTCCCAACAATCGAGCATGCAACCCAGGCATGTGCCCTTGTTTGAAATAGAATCTGGGACCCTTCAGTCTGTAGGCTGATGCTCTATCCACTGAGCCAAAGCAGCTAGGGCTCAACAGTTTTCTTAATATCTCTTACTGAGTCATCTATTTGAAATGTCTACACACCTTGCTTTTATTAAGCAGATTTATGACAGTAGTAGTATTTGACCGCCTAAGTGCCAGTTAAATAAACTGCGTTGGTGCCAGGGGTAGCCATTCTCAGTGCCCTGATGGGGCAGTGATGGTCCTGAGATGCAGGAAAGGGGTTCTGTGAGTTTCTTGCTGGCTATGCCCTCTCGGGGATTGGCATCAGCAAGTCACTCGTTGGGGGATTGGCATCAGCGGTCTGGGCAGTTGCTTTAGCCCCGTCAGACCCAGTGTCTGTGCTGTGGGGTCATGTTCTTTGGAGCTGCTCCTGGCTTGTGAAGCAGCTGGGATTACACGCTGGGAGACCCAGTTATTTCAGCAGTATGTCCAGCTGCCTGGCCAAACCGCATAGCAAAAGGTCCATTCACTGATGGAGTAAATACCTATGCCAAAGACTTTAGTGCTGGAAGGTGAATGATACGGACCTTCTTGCCTAGGGAGCTGGTGACTTAGTGGCAAGAAAGGCAAGGAAACGAGTCCTCAAAGATGTCCTGTCTTTGTCAAGGAGCTGAAGCCTTTACTGTGAGGAACGGGCCCGGAGTCAGGCCGACCTGGGACACTTACTGTCTCCCCTCTTTGAGCTTTGTGGCTGGGTGGGCTTCTTCACTTGTACAATGGCGAGACAATAGGACCAATTTCACCTGTTCTGAGGCTGTAAGGGAAGGAAGCCATGATTGGAAAACACTCAGCATGGCCATCCACAATAAGCTCTTTAAGTGGCAGCTCTGACTATTGTGGCAGTTACTTGAGTGAGACCTCATCCTATCTAATAAAGAGGGAATATGCAAATTGACCATCACAACATAAAAAATGTGGCAGCGCCCACAGTGGAGGTGGGGTTTCCATAATGCAGGTTGGCTGCACCCATAGTGGAGGCGAGTTCCCGTAACGAGCCTTATGAGCGATCAGCAGGGACCTGAGGGTGCATGGCGCTAGGCTGGGGTAGGGGACCTGAGGCTGCGCCCCTGGCTTGGTAGGCTTGACGGGACCTCAGGCCATGCCCCTTACCTTGGCGCCAGGCTGGGGACCTCAGACTGCACCCCTCGCCCAGCAGGGCTTGACCGGGAACTTCAGGCTGTGCCCCCCACCCCGGTGCCAGGGAACCTCAGGCTGTGCCCCCCTCCTGGCGCTGGTCCGGGGGACCTGAGGCTGTGCCCCCTGCCTGGTGCTGGTGGGGGACCTGAGGCTGCACCTCCCCCCGGGCTTGATGGGGAACCTGAGGCTGTGACCTGAGGCTGTGCCCCCCACCCTGTGGAGCTTGACGGGGGACCTGAGTCTGCCCCTCCCCCCCAACTGGCAGGGTTTGACAAGGGGGGGCGGCTGGGTCTGGATCTCGCCCAATGGGGGTGGGTCTGGGTCTCGTGTGATTTTTGAGGCGCCACAGGTGGGCAGGAACTTGACTCTGGGTCCCATGGTGCACCCCAGACTCTGACAGGAGGAAGATTTTCATATATATTTTACTAATTTTCTTTTATCTCTGACACTTCTATTATAGAGAATGGGCAATTAGCAATATTAAAATATTTCCTCTAATCCCCTTTTTTTATTATTTTTATTTAAAAAATATATTTTATTCATTTTTTTTTTTTTTTACAGAGAGGAAGAGAGAGGGATAGAGAGAATCATCGATCAGCTGTCTCTTGGACACCCTCTACTAGGGATGTGCCCACAACCAAGGTACATGCCCTTGACCGGAATTGAACCTGGGACCTTTCAGTTCGCAGGCTGACGCTCTAATCCCCTTTTAATGTGCACGAATTTCGTGCACGTGGCCACTAGTGATAAAAATAAGAAAGAAACACACTTTATAGATCTTCCACCTGCTTGGCCTTGGGAAAGGGTTTGGAACATGACTTAGCCTCACAGAAGCTTCTCCTTTCTCTGGAAAAGCTGGTGCCAGGCTTGTCCTTTCACTTGCCTCTGGGAGGGCGGTGAGGGACGAGGGCTAGATCTTCCAGGGGGCTGGGCCTGCCTGCTGTTCTCTGCCTTGAGGTTTATCACATGTTGAGTGCCGAATGCCTTTGAGGTGTCAACCTTGACCTTGTAGTGAACTGAAACTTCAGGAAGCTTAAATGCTGTAGGGTTTTGTTAGATGATTCACATCTAACACCCCTTTAATCAGATTTTCTAAGATAACCGTGATGACCAGAAAGGTGAGCCGAGATGTTTTTCCCGGGGTTGTATCTCTCATCTCTGAAGAATGAGCTCCATGGACCAGGAGATTTAAGCAAAAGTGTGGAAAACTTATTACAAGCAGATTCAGACTCCTTGCAGGGGTCAGGGCCCAACAAGGGGCTGCCGTTAAAGCCTTGTAGTCCAGGGGTGTCCTAATATATTTGTTACCAGCATGCTCATTGTCTGTTGTCACCTGATTGATTCCCTCAATTGTTCTTGCCCAGCAACAGACCTGAACTCTCCCTGTTTCTGTGTGTTCTTGCTCCTTGTTGCTGCAGGCCCTCCCTTAGTTTCCCATGCCTCCCACTTTGAGTCCAGAAATGTTTTATGATTTCTGCTTGGTTGGTTCCTGTGATTAGGCTGCCAAACTGCCATGTCTGCCTCTGCCTGTGTTCCACCTGCCTTTGTTTCCCACTGGACTTGCCCAGTCTGCCTGCATTTCAAGTTAAGCCTCTCGGCTGCTTTAAATAATTTGTTTCATGAGTAACTTATTTTGTATTTATGGCTAAGGCATTGTGCTAAGCTCTGTGGGGAATATATGGCTTCTGGTTTTAAGATTTAAAAAAATATATATTTTATTGATTTTTTTACAGAGAGGAAGAGAGAGAGAGAGAGAGAGTTAGAAACATCAATGAGAGTCATCGATCAGCTGCCTCTTGCACGCCCCCTACTAGGGATGTGCCCGCAACCAAGTACATGCCCTTGACCGGAATCGAACCCGGGACCCTTCAGTCCGCAGGCTGATGCTCTATCCACTGAGCCAAACCGGTTTTGGCATGGTTTTAAGATTTTCATTCTCTATAGCTGTAATAAGGCAATTGTACATATTTTTAAGAGGAAAGGCTGAGGGTGTGTATTACAATAATGATAAGATTAGCTGTTCTTTATTTTTAAAAATATATTTTATTGATTTTTTACAGAGAGGAAGGGAGAGAGATAGAAAGCTAGAAATATCGATGAGAGAGAAACATCGACCAGCTGCCTCTTGCACACCCCCTACCTGGGATGTGCCCGTAACCAAGGTACATGCCCTTGACCGGAATCGAACCTGGGGCCCTTCAGTCAACAGACCGACGCTCTACCGCTGAGCCAAACCAGTTTGGGCTATTTTTTTATTTTTTTAATATGGAACACTTCATGAATTTGTGTGTCATCCTTGCGCAGGGGCCATGCTAATCTTCTCTGTATCGTTCCAATTTTAGTATATGTGCTGCCGAAGCGAGCACTAGCTGTTCTTTATTGATTACTTAATATTTGCTGCTGCACTGATCATTTTATATACTATCTTATTTTTATTTTTTATTTTTCCTCACATGAGGATATTTTTCCATTGATTTTTATAGAGAGTGGAAGGGAGGGGAAGAAAGAGAGAGAGAGAGAAACATTGATATGTGAGAGAGCCCCAACCAGGGCAGGTGATCGAGCCTGCAACTGAGGTACATGCCCTTGACCTGGTCCATAGGCCAACACTCTATCCACTGAGTCAAACCAGCTAGGGCGAGATACTATTTTCTTTATTTTTATTTTATTTTATTTTATTTTTATTTTTACTTCCCAAAGTCTATTTTATTAAATTATTATCTCTGTACATATTTTAACATTGCCCCCCCTTCCCATACATACCCTCCCTCCCCAGAGTTTTGTGTCCATTGGTTGTACTTATATGCATGTATACAAGTCCTTCGGTTGATCTCTTATCTCCTGCAGATCTCCCTACCCTCCCCGCTGTAATTTGACAGTCTGCTTGTTGCTTTACTATCTCTATATCTATCTTTTGGTTCATCAGTTTATAATGTTCTTTATTATCCATAAATGAGTGAGGTCATGTGGTGTTTCTCTTTCATTGACTGGCTTATTCACTCAGCATGATGTTCTCCAATTCCATCCAGGTTGCTGCAAATGATGAGAATTCCTTCTTTTTTATGGCAACGTAGTATTCCATTGTGTAGACGTACCATAGTTTTTGGATCCAATCATCTGTTGACGGGCACCTAGGCTGTTTCCAAATTCTAGCTATTGTAGATTGTGCTGCTATGAACATAGGGGTGCATATATCCTTTCTAATAGGTGTTTCTAGTTTCTTGGGATATATTCCTAGGAGTGGGATTACTGGGTCAAATGGGAGTTCCATTTTCAGTTTTTTGAGGAAACTCCACACTGTTCTCCACAGTGGCTGCACCAGTCTGCATTCCCACCAGCAGTGCACGAGGGTTCCTTTTTCTCCTCAACCTTACCAACACTTGTCGTTTGTTGATTTGTTGATGTTGGCCATTCTGACAGGTGTGAGATGGCACCGCATTGTTGTTTTGATTTGCATCTCTCGGATAATTAGTGACTTTGATCATGTTTTCAAGTGCCTTTTGGCCTTCCTTCTGTCTTCTTTTGAAAATATTCTGTTTAGGTCCATTGCCCATTTTTTAATTGGATCATTCATCTTCCTTTTATTTAGTTGTATAAGCTGTTTGTAGATGTTGGAGATTAAACCTTTATCAGTGGTAACATTTGCAAATATGTTCTCCCATACAGTGGGCTTTCTTGTTGTTTTGTTGATGGTTTCTTTTGCTGTAAAAAAGCTTTTTATTTTGATGTAGTCCCATTTGTTTATTTTCTCTTTAGCTTCCATTGCCCTAGGGGCAGTATCAGTGAAGAAGTTCTTTTGGCATATGTCTGAGATTTTGCTGCCTGTGAATGCCTCTAGTATTCTTATGGTTTCCCGTCTTATGTTTAAGTCCTGGAGATACTATTTTCTTTAAATCCTATGACTATCCCGTGAGAAAGGTACTATTTTTCTAACTTCTCAGAGAGCCCAAGGACATGTGTGTAATAAGGGATGGAGTTAACGGGGCAGGTAGAATGGACCTTCAGAGAGGGAGAGACAGCTTCTGGTTTCTGTGGTGGGAGAAAAAGATCAAGGGCATCTTTTTAATTTTTTCTAAATATTTTTATTGATTTCAGAGAGAAAGGGAGAGGAAGAGAGAGACAGAGACATCCATGAAGAGAGAGAATCATTGATAGGCTGCCTCCTGCATGCTCCCTGCAGGGATCGAGCATGCAACCGGGCTTGAGTCCTCATTGGGAGTTGAACTGTGACCTGGTTCATAGTCAACACTCAACCATTAAGCCACACCGGCTGGGCTCTCATATAGAATCTATATTATAGATCAGGGGCATCTTTATGAAGAAGGGGCGTTTGAATTGGGACCAGAAGAGTGGATAGGATTTTGAAAGGTGGAACCTTAGAGCTTTAATGAAGAAAAAGGTGAGGAGTATATGAATATTGATAATCAATTCCTTTGCTTTCCTTTGTCACCTTTTTCACTTAGAATGGAAGCGTGGGTGAGAAGATAGGTGAACATGTGCTTTGAGTCTCACCATTGAGCTGGGGAGACATATGACTTACACATGACATGAATGTGCCTGCAGTCAGGCAAAGGAAACTAGTCAGCCACTGAGTCTTGAGTAGTCAGGAGGGAGGAGAATTAGTAGGGGCTGTAACAGTAGGGGAGGAGGTTTTAGGGAGGAGATGGAAATTGAGATGGTTTTAGAACATCCGAATACATCAGAAATCGGACCCTGAGAATGTCTGTTTTCAGGGTTGAAAAGAGCTTCTCTGTCGGGACCAGTAGCTATGCATTGGAGAAGGTGGTTGGCCTTGATGGGCCGGACAGTGGGAGAACGGGAGTGTTAGGAAGATAGATAGTCTTTAGCGACTCCTTGTGTGAGAGAATGTGACATGTGACCTGGTTCAATCAGGGGATGGGGACACATGGGTGGGTATCCTTGGGCTGCAGCACAGGTTTCCTTGAGGGAGGAGAGGAGGAAGCTGTTACCACCAGCACCAGGAAGGATGCATACAAACCCGTGTTCCAGGAAGGGCGGGAATTACCCCTCCCTCAGTGGACTGTGGTCTCATGTCAGGCTTCTGATAGTGCCCCCGCTCCAAGTATCTCTTGCCCCTGGTTCTGCCCTGATGCTCTTCACAGCTTAGTGTCCTCAGATTTCACCCAAGTATGAGTATTTGGGTGGGGAGCCCTAGTATGATTGGACCTGGGTCCCTGGGAACGTGTGTAGCAGTGGAGAGGGACAGCATCATGAGGAGTGAATGCGAGGAGATGTCCTTAGGTCAGATCGACAAGCTGCCAACACATGGAGAAGCTCCTTACATCGAGTGGTCAGGAAGGACTTGAGTAAGCCGAGGCTTAGATTTAAGGCTGTTGCTTTTGAGATGGTGAGATGACCAAGTGGAGCCACCTAGAGCCTCGGTATATTCTGTCCTCCTGTCACAAAGCTAAGGCACTTACAAGTAGCCTCAGGTGCTGGCCCTGCCACCCTCATGGCAAGGCCATAGCAGGGAGTCCTGCCTGAGGAGGGCATGCAGAAGGCCCATGTAGGCTGCTCCCGCACTGGCATTGGAGCCCCTTTCAGGACTATCGCTTGTCAGCCAGTGTGCTTGTTCATTCAGTCAGAACGCGTTCACTGAGGCCAGACCATGTGCCAGCAGCTCTGCCTGTGGCGGGTGCAGCACAGGGACGGCCTGTCTTGCGGCTGTCACCCACAGGTCGGATCCCCTAGAGATGTGATGTCATAGCTCTTGGCTGTCATATTTATTTTAGGGAAAGAGGTGTATGTTTGTCTTTATTATGCTTTCTGTAATTTTATCTTTTATTTACTTGACAGATAAAGCCACAGACCCAAGCATGCCAGAACAGGATTGGTCAGCTATCCAGAATTTCTGTGACCAGGTGAACACTGATCCCAATGGGTAAGGTGACCCTCACACTGGACCACAGGGGTCCTTGGACTAAGTGCATGCCGTTTGTCTTGGGACTGTTTTAATAGCTAGCCTTTCTTTCTTTTCCCCCCTCCACAATCTACTGAGAACATCATTCTTTTTTAGAGATAGCAAATTCAAATTCATGTGGTTTTTAAAAAACAAACAAATGAATAGTCAGTTTGTAACTGGCAATTATTTTTAAAATAGCATTATGAAGTAGTCATACTCAGGAGGCCTGAATGTTACGTACAGGTAGAAGGTAGCAGCATGAAAGAGCTCATGTGCTCTCCATAATTTAAATGTAACCTTTCTTTAGAAGAGGCAAGAAAAGGGCAAGATTGTGTTGAATTTTCCCCCCCAAAGCATCTGGACAGGAACTGAAGAATTCAGATGTTTATTCTACATACTAGAGGCCTGGTGCATGAAATTCGTGCAGTGAGGGGAAATTCCCTCAGCCAGCCTGCACCCTATTCCAATCTGGGACCCCTTGAGGGATGTCTGACCGTCTGTTTGGGCCCGATCCTGGTGGTTGGACATGCCTCTCACAATCTAAGACTGCTGGTTCCCAACTGCTCACCTGCCTCTGCCTGATTGCCCCTAACCACGTATGCCTGCCAGCCTGATCACCCCTAAACACTCTCCTGCCCGCCTGATCGACGCCTAACTGCTCCCCTGCCGGCCTGGTCACCCCTAACTGCCCTCCCTGCTTGCCTGATTGCCCACAACTGCCCTCCCCTGTAGGCCTGGGTTCCCCCCAACTACCCTCACTTGCTGGCCTGGTCTCCCTCAACTGCCCTCCTCTAGTGGCCTAGTCACCCCTAACTGCCCACAACTGCCCTCCCCTGCAGGCCATCTTGTGGTGGCCATCTTGTGTCCACATGGGGGCAGCCATTTTTGACCACATGGGGGCAGCCATCTTGTGTCTTGGAGTGACAGTTAATTTGCATATTACTCTTTTATTAGATAGGATTGCTGACTATTCAGCATTTGGAAATGGGCTGAAAGTTTGATCTCACTGTCTACTCTAGTGTTTATCAGACAGCAAATAAGGTCCATGTTGCTCATGACCTGGCTACCCGTAGGCCTGGTCCTGACTGCTCTGTTTGGAGCTTTGGGGTGCATAAGTTGGGGAGGGTGGTGTGTCTGGACAGTAGTAGTTGTGGGAAGGGTGGGTGGGGTTGGCCTCCTTCAGAGGCTTGTGCATGGGCTGTGTGCCAGTTCCATTCCACCTCTGCTGTGGGACCAAACTCCTGGGAGGGAGGAGACTCCATGGAGTGCACTGAGCCAGACTGTCCGCCCAGAGCCCAGGTGTCTTTGTTTTCTCTTAGCCCAACCCATGCGCCCTGGCTGCTGGCCCATAAGATCCAGTCTCCACAAGAGAAAGAAGCTCTTTATGCCTTAACGGTAAGCGTGGCCCTTAGCCTCGGTTTTCCTGTCCTGGGCCAGAGGGAGCTGGGCCCCAGGCCCATCTCAGTGTGTGGAGAGCCTGAGCGGTTCTCCTTCTCTGGTCACAGAGGCTGGGCTCCGGTAGCCGTCCTAGGTCTGCTTTTAGAGAGAAGCGCGAGCCTGCTTTGGGAGAAGGAAAGAAAGGTTTTATTTCCTTAGCTCTTCATAGACCAGGGCTGGTAAGTTAAGTGCCCACAGGCCAAACTGTGACGTAGTGAGTGAGCCACTGGGTGAGGACCAAAATCCTGGAGAGCGCTTGCCCAGCCAGGGAAGCGTGGCTGCAGTGCGGCACTGGCTGGTATTGCCAGCCATGAGTTTGGGCCCATTGTTGCTAGCATTTCTTGTTTTTAAAGAGAAACCGTAAGTCCAGATTTTTGTATGAATTCTCTGAATTAAAAAATATATATATATATTTTATTGATTTTTTTCTAGAGAGAGAGGAAGGGAGAGGGATAGAGAGAGAGAATCATGGATGAGAGAGAAACATCATCAATCAGCTGCCTCCTGCACATCTGTGGGGATTGAACCCGGGCATGTGCACCGACCAGGAATCAAACTAGTGGCCTCTTGCTTCCTAGCTTGATGTTCAACTGCTGAGTTACACCAGCTAGGCATCAATCCTCTGAATTTTTTTATGTTGGTGACTAACCTGAAATGTTAAACAGGAGTGTGGACCAAAGAAAATGTGTGTAGGCCCCACTTGCATGCCAGCAAGGGACGTGTGGCTTAGCAATTCATGGGCCTTACATACCGGCTGTGGCCTCTGAGCGGGAGGGAGTCACCTGCCCAAAGGATCTCCTTAAAAGGTGGGTGACTTCAGGATATACACCCCACTGAACTGTTTGCTGGGCACAAACCTGTTAGATATAAGATATAGCAAGACCAAATAGGTGCTTTTTAACAAAAATCTGAAAATGTTACCCTTTTTCCCAAACTCCAGTGTCCTCACAGTCCCAAGTCAAAAGTAGCCCTGGTTCCAGCAAGTGCTCATCAGGTTTCAGGCAAGCCTGGAGCCAGTGGTTTTCCTGTTCTCGTGGAGTCCCGTGTCTGTGCAGGTGCTGGAGACGTGCATGAACCACTGCGGAGAGAAGTTCCACGGCGAGGTGGCCAAGTTCCGCTTCCTGAATGAGCTGATCAAAGTGCTGTCCCCAAAGGTGAGTACCATGGTCTTGGCCCTGCCTACTGCACCTGGCCCAGCCTTCAAACTCTTGCCCCTTCCTGTGTACAGAAGCAGCCCTGCTCCTGGACAGTCCCTACAGCCTGTCTCAAGTTTGTGAGGGAGCTGAGAGAGGAGGCCCTAGATGGGAAAGCTTTCTTCTCCAAGGTCTAGGATGACCTTGCTGATCCCTGCCATCCCTTGTTTATTCTCCCTTTAAAAAATGGCCTTTTGGCCCAGCCTCAGTAGCTCAGTTGCTTGAGTGTTATCACGTGCACTGAAAGATTGCCAGTCTGATTCTTGATCAGGACACATACTTAGGTTGCAGGTTTGGTCTAGGTCAGGGAAGGCAACCAATCAATGTTTCTCTCTCTCTCTTCCTCTTCTTTCTTAAATCAACAAAAATCCTGTATAATAAAAGGCTAATATGCAAATCAACCGAACAGTGGAATGATGTGTCACTATGACACACACTGACCACCAGGGGCAGACACTAAATGCAGGAACTGCCTCCTGATGGTCACTGCACTCCCAAAGGGGGAGCACTGCTCAGCCAGAAGCTGGGCTCATGGCTCATGAGCACAGCAGCTGTGGTGGGAGCTTCTTGTACCTCTGCAGCAGCGCTAACAATATCTGACTACTGGCTTTGGCCCACTCCCTGCGGGCTCCTGGACTGTGAGAGATTGCAGGCCAGACTGAGGGACCCCCGCTCCCCAAATTTTGTGCACCAGGCCTCTCGTATCCTATCTAATAAAGCTGTAATATGCAAATTGACCCTCACGGCATCACACAAGATGGTCTGCAGGGGAGGGTAGTTGTGGGCCATCAGGCCAGCAGGGAAGGGCAGTTAGGGGTGACCAGGCTGGCAGGGAGGGCAGTTAGGGGTTATCAGGCCAGCAGGTGAGGGCAGTTGGGGGCGATTGGGCCAGCAGGGGAGCAGTTAGGCATTGATCAGGCTGGCAGGGGAGTGATTAAGGGGTGATCAGGCTGGCAGGCAGAAGCAGTTAGGGGCAATCAGGCAGGCAGTCAGGAAGGCGAGCTGTTGGGAGCCAGCAGTCTTGGCTGGTGAGAAAGATGTCCAACTGCTGGTTTAGGCCGACATGCCCTGAGGGATCCCAGATTGGAAAAGGGTGCAAGCTGAGCTGAGGGACATGCCCCCTCCCCCCAGTGCACAAATTTCATGTACTGGGCCTCTAGATAGAGGGTGTGTGTGTGTGTGTGTCCCCAATGGGCTTGTGGATGGGTAGCCTAGATGGGGAGAGGAATTCTAGCGTGGAGCACAGGCTTCCTGATAGACAGCAGGAGATGCTAGATGTGGCTCTAATCGGTTTGGCTCAGTGGATAGAGCATTGGCCTGCGCACTGAAGGGTCCCAAGTTCGATTCTAGTCAAGGGCATGTACCTTGGTTGCCGGCACATCCCCAGTAGGGAGTGTGCAGGAGGCAGCTGATCAATGTTTCTCTCTCATTGATGTTTCTAACTCTCCCTCTTCCTTCCTCTCTGTAAAAAAAATCAATAAAATATATATTTTTAAAAAAGTAAAACTAACCTTAACATTAAAAAAAAAAAAAAGCTAGCTAGTTTCATACCACTTCTTGCCTTGTCCTCTGCACCTTTTCCCTGGTACCTATTTGAGCTCTGCAAGCTCTGCATTCTCAGGTAATTGACACAGATGGAGCCTTTCTTTGCTGCTTCCTGGCAACACTTCTCTGATATTAACTGTGTGTCCTACCGTTTAATTCAGTTCAGTTCTTCTTCTTCTTTTTTATAAGGATATTTGTTGTAGGACAACATTTTTAAAAAATATATATTTATTGATTTTTTACAGAGAGGAAGGGAGAGGGATAGAGAATTTGAAACATTGATGAGTGAGGAACTTTGATCAGCTGCCTCCTGCACACCTGCTCCTGGAGATGTGCCTGCAACCAAGGTACATGCCCCTGACCAGAATTGAACCTGGGACACTTTAGTCCGCAGGCTGACGCTCTATCCACTGAGCCAAACCAGTTAGGGCTCATTTTATTTATTATTTATTTTTTAAAAAATATATCTTATTGATTTTTTTTACAGAGAGGAAGAGAGACTAGAGAGAGTTAGAAACATCAGAGAGAAATATCGATCAGTTGCCTCCTGCACACCCCCTACTGAGGATGTGCCTGCAACCAAGGTACATGCCCCCGACCGGAATCGAACCCGGGACCTTTCAGTCTGCAGACCGACACTCCATCCACCGAGCCAAACCGGTTTCGGCTAGGGCTCATTTTAGTTCTTACACTACCCAGAGTTAGTGCAGAGCCTACCTGATCAGGACTTCTTGATACCTAGGTGATGCCTAATTTAGACACCAGCCATGAGTGTCTGTTCCTCTGCCTGACTAACTACAGAGTTGGGCTTCCCAGACATGAGCTTCCATATTCCCTACAGGAAGCACTGTACTTACTGTGGTTATAATGGACACAAATGGAGGGGATACATGGCCAAGGTCTTGGGGGGAGAGGAGCAAGAGCTTGTGTGCCTTTCTTCATGGCGCCTAGCCACCACCCTCCAGCACATCCATGTGTTCAGTCAGGAAGGTTGGTGGGCCTTGTTTCAGCTTTACCCAGATTTTTTCTTTTTTTTTTTTTAAATATATTTTATTGATATTTTACAGAGAGGAGGAAGGGAGAGAGAGAGAGAGCTAGAAACATCCATGAGAGAGAAACATCGACCAGCTGCCTCTTGCACACTCCCTACCGGGGATGTGCCTGCAACCAAGGTACATGCCCTTGACCGGAATCGAACCCGGGACCTTTCAGTTCGCAGACCGACGCTCTACCACTGAGCCAAACCGGTTTCGGCTTTACCCAGATTTTCGTATGAAGGCGTAATGGATTAAATTACTGGCCGAGTAATTGGACTCAGTCTCCAGTCCCACTCCCCTATTGGGGGTCGAATGAGGCTGAAAGTTCCAGCCCTCTGATCACATGGTTGGCCTTGTGGCATAGTCAGCCCCTCTAGAAATGATTTCCCAGCCTGAGATTAGCTTAAACTCAGGTCTGGTCCAACAGGGCTTGTAGTAACAAAGATTTCTATCACTCAGAAACTTCCAAGGATTCTTGAAACTCTGTGCCAGAACTGGAGACAAAGACCAAACATATTCTGTACTATTCCACACCTGCCCCAGTCAAACAATGAGTGTCCCGGTGGCTCTAACCTAGGCCAATATACGATGGGTTTGATTTTAGCTCCTTGTCCCAGGTGATGTGACTTCTGGCTGAGTTTCCGCTCTCAACCTGGGGCAGTTCCCCTCTCCGTTGTCAGCAGCATCTCTGCCAGCTCTGTAATTCTTCCTGATTGCTTTCAGTACCTAGGGTCCTGGACCACAGAAAAAGTTAAAGGAAGAGTCATCGAAATACTCTTTAGCTGGACAGTCTGGTTTCCAGAAGACATTAAGATCCGAGATGCTTATCAGATGCTGAAGAAACAAGGTCTGATTTCCATTATTTGCGCTGTGTTCCCTTTTTCACAATACTTGTTCCTTTTTGCTGTTATGAGTGGTTGGTGCTTTTTTGGTGAAAATTGGACAGTAGAGACTGAGACAAGTAATTTTCAATGTCTAGCTGTGGAGCTAGCTGGGTTGAGGTTGTTGTTGCTGGGGCTGTCCTCACTGTACCTGACTTCAGGTTCCTTCAGGGTTAGCTTGTGTTGAAGGTATGGGCGGATTTGCTAGAATTTTTCTCAATGTCTGCTCCTCTGAGCTTGAGGTCTTCTGCAGTACCTCAGAGACGGTCTGCGCCCTTGTCTTTCCCGGCAGCAGGTAGACCATTGTTGCTTGTTAGTGTTGTTATTATCTCTGCTCTGACTAGGCCTCAGTCTGAGGCAGGCACTGTGTCCCTGGTCTCCAGAGGTCGACACCCGAGGAGGAGGACAGACTGTTCCCCCTGAGCTTCTGTACTCTCTTTGAGAGTTTGTATGCTGTGTCCTGTGTGGCACTGGGAATTCACGACCCTTCCCCTGGGCTCCGTAGAGGAAGGACCTGGGTTCAGGATGGACTGTTTTCCATCACATGCATGCAATGATTTTAGGAGTGTCAGGGATCCTGCTGCAGTTTTTGGGCCCTGGGAGGTATGTACCTGCATAAAATGATCGGTATTTTTATAGCATAGAATCTGTCGGCTGCTAACCATAGGCTCTGGTTCTGCTCTGACTTAATCAGCCCTGATGTCTTGGTGCTAGTTCCTTCAGTTCTCTGGAGGGAGGATGCAGAGTGTACCCTGGATGTATCTTTTAAGGCCCTTGACAGCTGGGCATCAGGAATCCGGGTTTATATGGGATCCTGATTAAGTCAGTGGGTACCCGTATCAGTATCTTCACTTCATGAATTGCATGTTTCAGGAATCATAAAGCAAGACCCTAAACTACCAGTGGATAAAATCTTGCCCCCACCTTCTCCCTGGCCCAGGAACTCCATCTTTGATGCCGATGAAGAAAAGTCAAAGGTAAGGAGCTCTTCCCTGACCTTGGTGGCCTACCTGGAATCTGATCAGACCCCTTCTTGGGGGGACTCCCTTCAGATGTTCCCGGGAATGTCTTCTGAGCCCCGAACCAAAGGATGGGAGAACCTGGTAATGGGTTTAGTGAGTTCTCTCTAGAGCAGGTTTTTATGAGTGAGATAGCATAAGGGTTGGGTGTTTTCTGTGGTGCCGATGGTCAGTCATATGGAAATAACCCGTTGTATGTTGGCTTAGGTATTTTTAGTGCAGTAAGCCTGATCCTGCCCATCTTCTTCCTCCCCCCTTTTTGTTTTTTAACTTGTGTACAATTTAATGAACTTCCTTCCATGTGGCTTCAAGCCATCAGGACACAGGCCCCCCTCCCCCCCACACACCCTTCATCTTCTCAGCTCTTCTGCTGAAGAACTTGGCCTTCACAATGACAGGCTGCTTTGGAGCTTTCCCTTCCCCAGAACTTTGTAGTAGGCCGATCGCACCACCTCAGTGATAGGAGCAGCTCCAGTCTTGCTCTTGACAGCATTTACCCGTGTCTGCTCACTGACCAGGGTCTACAATTGACAATTGGGCAGAAGCTCTGGTTTCTCTTTAAGTGGTCATGTCTCATACCCACTTTCCTGAAGTAGCCTGGGTGATATTTGTCGAAGTTGATCCTGTGACGATGCAAGCCACCCTGTGCTTCCTGTGCTTGCTGATGTGGCCGTGGCCGTGGCTCATGTGGCCCCAAAGTTTCCGGGTCTTCTTCAGTCTGGATGGCATGTTGGTGGACAAGATGCAAAAGACCCACCCATTTTTCTTCTACTGCCTCCAAGAATCTTCAGAAATCAGTAAGGGGAAGGACATGGTCAAAACCAAGCAGAGACCCTGAGTTACCTTAGACCAGTGGTTCCCAATGTGGGGCACATGCCCACAGGGGGGCAATTTGATTTGTAAGGGGGCAATTCGAGAATGAGTTATTAACAGTGAAATTTTGCACTTATGGTTCCAGGGAGCTTCATATGCAGTATATAAATTCATATTGTGACACATTTATGCATAGTTTTCTATTATATATTTTGAAACTTTATTTGCTATTTTTTTATATCACTTCATATTTTTTTTAACAATTTCTTAGTGATTTCTTCCTCAGTACTCCCAACTGTCCTTTTGTTTTATTCTTCTCTTTCATGGGTGCCATATTCTTTGGAAGCTTGTTTAGACCAAGATAATGGCCATTTAGGCCCCCTCCACCTGAATAGGAGTTCACTTTTTGAATAATAAGAATTACATGTCATGGGTGGGGGCATCAGGATTTTAGAGATGCTTAGGAGGGACCTGTGACAGGAGGGACCAAAATCAGGTTGGGAACCACTGCCCTAGAGCATCAGTGGTGGCAGAGCTTTGGGTTGTTCCTGATCTTGGTCCCCCACAGGTCTGGTAAGTGCAGTACCAGGAGAGCGCCAGGCCATATGTGTGTCTCTCTGGTACCCACGGCCTTCCAGCTGTGCCTTCCTTCCCCGGACCAGGTCCTCAGTGGCATGGCATCCTGGAGGCAGACGAGGCCTGTCTCCTCTCTGCTGGTGTCTAACATTGCAGAGGGTGGAAGGAGCAAGGGAGGAGTTAGGGCTTGAACTTCTGAGAAAGAAACCTGAGAGAGCTGCTTACACTCAGTATCCTCATCTTTTCTGCCCTCCATCCAGCAAAGATTGAGTGACTCCTATGTGCCAGGCGTTCTGCTGGGCATTGGGAATAAAGCAAACACGATCGCCAAGGGCTGTGCCCTCATAGAGTCCACTAGATCCAGGAGCATCCTCAGTTGTGACAGCCAGAGTGTCTCCTGACTTTGAAGTGTCTCCTGGGGGCTATCATCCTGCACCCTACCCACTGAAACCAGTGGTCTGTGGAGATAGTGGTAGTACTTACATGGTTGCATGATTGCTCAGATTTGCTCAGAGAATGCATGTGAAGTGTAAAGCTCCTATTAGGGTTAGCTCTTCTATTGCTTGATGCCATACCCTGGCCATTTGACACCATGGGGAATAGTTCAATCTACTCTTCTTGTTCACCTGCAGCTTCTGACAAGGCTTCTGAAGAGCAGCCACCCTGAGGATCTGCAGGCTGCAAATCGGCTGATCAAGAGTTTGGTCAAGGAGGTGGGCGTTTTCCCACCGCATTCTGCAGAACCAGCCTTGGACAGGGCTGCACAGTGTGTGTGTGTGTGTGTGTGTGTGTGTGTGTGTGTGTGCACAGCTCTCTGGGGGAGGGAGTACCTTACTCTGAGCTGGGGAACAGCCATGGGCTCCCCAAGGTCCCAGGTGGTGACTGGAAACGGGCCATGCTATGTGCTTTCCAAGGACTTCCATCCAGGAGCGCAAAGTGTCTCACAGACACCAGTTTCTGTCCCAGTGGCAGTATAGTGTGGACAGATCCCGTCTGGGAATCTGTTTTTCAGAGAGTGAAGGCTGGTGGTACAAAGTAGTGGCTCACCAGGCTCCTGGCTGCATTGTCTTCCCCAGGAATCCTGGGCAAGCACTCCCTCCATCCGCTCGTGACTTGCCTGAGCTCTCCCCTGTGCAGTGCCCCTTCCCACCCCCTGTTCAGCTTCCAGGCCTTCAGCTTCCTCACTGCCATCCTCTCTCCCAAAGGAGCAAGAGAAATCTGAGAAGGTATCCAGGAGAGTCAGTGCCGTGGAGGAAGTGCGGAGCCACGTGAAGGTGCTGCAGGAAATGCTGAGCAGGTATCGCCGGCCGGGGCAGGCTCTGCCAGACCAGGAGGCCCTGCAGGTACTCGTCTCTAATCGCAAAGAAATGAAGGAAGGAAATCATTCAGGAGAAGCTAAATGTAACTGACATGCTAGAAACTGCACCTCTTTCCAGTGTATTTGCTGCATGTTGATGTGTCCACCTGTGCAGCCATTAAGATCAAGAATTCTTTTTTATTTTATTCTCATCTGACAATATGTTTTCATTGATTCTTTTAGAGAGAGAGAGAAACAGCAATTGATTGCCTCCTGCATGTACCCTTACCAGGGATCAAACCCATAACCTAGGCATGTGCCCTGACTGGGAATCGAACCCACAACCGGTTGATACATAGGACGACACTCCAACCAGTTGAGCCACCCAGCTAGGGCACAATGAAGAATTCTTTATATTATAGATTCTGGATGTGCTCTGTGGGTTGTCTTTTAACTGTCTTGACTATCTTTTGAAGCAAAGTTTTTAATTTTTTTAAAGATTTAAAAAAATTGTTTTTAGAGAGAGAGGAAGGGAAAGAGAAACATTGATCGACTGCCTCCTGCATGCCTCCTACCAGGGATGGAGCTGGCAGCCCAGACATGTGCCCTGACCAGGGATGGAACTGGCAGAAACCTTTCAGTGCACAGGACAACACCCAGCCAACTGAGCCATGTTGGCCAAGGCACAGGTTTTCATTTTGAAGTTCAGTTTCTCCCTTTTTTTCTTTAATTGATGATGGTCTGGTGTCGCAGCTAAGATACACCACCACTTGGTGTAGCCAGGCAGGGGATGGTGGAATGTCTGAGTCAGCCATTCTTAGTCTTTCTGCATTCTGGCTTTTTATACTTCTCTGCATGGGGAGACCCTTCACAAAGTTTATCCGCCCTTCCATTTCACAAAGCTAGCAGAAACAAATTAGGCCTTTCCTATACCAAATTCCTGAGAGAAAAATCTATTTGGCCAGTGTGGCTCATGTGTCTGCCTGGGCCAATCAGCTGTGACTGGGGTTGGGCAGAGTTATAGAGAAAAATGTGCTGGTCTCCACTGTGGCTGGAGGGGACTGGACTCGGAAGGGTTGGGGGCTTGAGCCAGGCAGACACTCCAAAGCCAATCTCCATGGTGAGGTTGTGTGACTGGGGCTGGCCCTGTCCCTTTCACGTATCAGGAGACCTCTGGGTTTTTGACTTGCGCAGGAACAAATTCAAGACACGAATCCAGGTGAAGCGAAAGTTTATTAAAGATTAGGACAGTGAGGCAAAGGAAGGGCCCTTAGAGAAGGTTCAGAGGTTAGCCTGGGATGAGCTGCTGCTGACCACTGCTCCCTGGTTGCAAATCTTGTGGGGACCCTTGGAGCTTAGGGTAAAGAAAGCAGAAGCACACACCTAAGGAAAGATGTACCGGGTGCTCAAACAAGAGTGCAAGCTAGTGTTCTTTGTCTGGAGGTGTGTCTGTTTTCTATAGGTGTGAGTTACAGGGGAGGGCCAGGAGAATGCTCATTGGATTTCCAGATATGACCGTTAGTATGCTGATGTACTTAAAGGAGCATATAATGGAGTCTTGGGCCACTTTCCTGGTCCGTTTTTCCTCCATCTTGCATTAGTCTGAATCTAACTGGTCCCTGACTATGGTGATTTAAACCACCTGCTCTTAGGTCTCTTTGTTTGGGAGGACAGGATCTTGTCATTTATTAGCTGGGTGTTAATTGCGCAGTCCTGCTGGCTGGTGGTTCAACCATCAGCCATATGTCTCAGTTTCCTCATTGCACTTGCGAAGGAATTTTCCTAGTTTTTACTAACCTGCCTCAGCCATACCAGAGTCCCTCAGGAGGGTCGGCATGTTGGGCTTTTAAGTAGGACAGTTTTGCCCTGGCCGGTGTGGCTTGGTGGGATGTCCATCATCCCTTGTATCAAAAGGTCAGAGGTTTTAGTCCCCCGCCAGGCACATGCCCAGGATTTGGGTTCCATCCCCAGTTGGGGTGTGCAAGTAGCAGCCAAATTGATGTTTCTCTACTTCTCCCTCTTCTTTCCCCTCTTGCTCTCAAATCAATAAAAACATATTTTAAAAAAATGCTTTAAAAAAATAGCAGTTTCCCCCAGTCAAGATAATAACCAGCTACAAGATAATGCAGTTGGAAATAAAAGTTCATCTTTAGAATGGATAAAGCTGATGTTAGAAAATGTAGCAGATAAATGTCAGCCAGTGGCTTGCTGATACTGAACCCTCCTGCCACCTAAGATGTTGCTGGCACACCGTTGTCCTTCCCACGAGGGGTTCCTTCTTTAAAACTTAGAGCAGGTAGGAGCAGATCCAAGTGTGGGCTTCCATAGAGGCAGGTAGCACTCGGGAGCAGAGCTGAGGAAGGGGCTCCTGCTTCCTCCCAGACTCACCTGGTGGATGTGCTCTTTCCTCAGCGCCAGGGAGAGGGCTGGAGTGTTAGTGCGGCTCCCGTGCAGGGAGGGAGCTGGAGATGTGCAGAAGCTGTGTGCTCCTCAGCCGTGTGGACGGCCAAGTGGTCTGGCGCAGCAGTCACCAATTGGTGGTCCATGAGGTCCGAAAGGTTGGCGACCTCTGGCCTGGAACTCGCCCTGCGATGATGGAGATGAGATTTCCCACGTGGTGTTGGGCGTAGGGGGGATGGGGGGGGTGATGTTTAGTTTGGAGAAACTGTGGTGGGAATCATGGGAAGGTTGCTGTAAAGAGAATACCAGCCCCCGACAGCAGTTAGATGGGGGTCTCCACAGGCTTCTATGGGGGTGTCATTCACTGCAATCTGCTCTCGGGGTAGTAGGTAAAGGGAGCTTGAAGAAGAGTATGTTGTACACTAACATAGTAATTTCTTTCTGAGCTAAAGTCCTAAAAAAACAACACATTATTGCCGAAACCCGTTTGGCTCAGTGGATAGATCGTCAGCCTGTGGACTGAAAGGTCCCAGGTTCAATTCTGGTCAAGGGCATGTACCTTGGTTGTGGGCACATCCCCAGTAGGGGGTGTACAAGAGGCAGCTGATCGACGATTCTCTCTCATTGATGTATCTATCCCTCTCTCTTCCTCTCTGTAAAAAATAAATAAAAATATATATTTTTAAAAAAGCAAAACACATTATTGATGGATTTGAGAGAGAGGAAGGAAGAAAGTAAGAAACACTGATTTGTTGTTCCACTTATTTACATATTCACTGGGTGATTCTTGTATGTGTTCTGACCGGTTTGGTGGTGAACCTGCAACCTTGGTGTATAGGGACGACACTCTAACCAACTGAGCTGCCCGGCCAGGGTTGAGCTAAGGTCTCATCACCTTTTTAACTATTATATTAAAAATTCCCATACAATTGTAGTCCAGGCTGTTTCTGAAACTAACTACCCTGTCACTTCAAGCCTGCAGTCATGAATTTGGGGCTGACGGAGAAGAGCTCCTGGGCCCGGCTCTGCATATGCTGAGCAAACCCTGGCCTTCCTGTGGGTCCTGGGTGTGTGGTGAGCTGAGCTCTGTTTCCCAGGTTGTGTATGAGAGGTGTGAGAAGCTGCGGCCCACCCTGTTCCGGCTGGCGAGTGACACTGTGGACGATGACGACGCACTAGGTAACGGCTCTTTCTCGGCACAGGCAGCAGCCCAGGTGCAAGCAGGCGCGCTTCTTCCTGTGGTGCCCCTGGGGTGCAGGGACAAGGCAGAATGGACTTTAGGGTTTATGGTGATGGGCTCAGGAAGGGCATGCCCTAAGTTGACTTAGGACTGATTTCTAGAAGAATCTAGCCTTGAGCAAGAAATCAGTCTCTGGTCTGAAACCATGGAAAGAGGGGGAAATGTACCATGTAGATTTGGTATGAGGTGAGAGAAGAAGGAGAGGATAGTGCTGGTGGCCTGAAGAAAGGCTGGGCGTTTCCCAGTGGCTGCCCGTGGTCATGTTGGAGGTTCCCCCACCTGGGTACCTTCAGGGGCTGGGCAGGAACCTAAGGAGTTAGGGTCAGGGGGAGAGGAGCAATTTTTTTAATACTCACCCAAAGACATGCTTATTCATTTTAGAGGGAAAGTATGGGTGAGAGAGAAACATCAATGTGAGTGAGAAACATCACTCCATTGTATTCCCTTCCCCCCCACCCCCCAGCTGGGGGTTGGACCTGCAACCTAGGTGTGTGCCCTGACCAGGAATTGAACTGGGCAACCTTTTGATGTACAGGATGGTGCTCCAAGCAGCTGAGCCACAGGGCTGGGGCAGGAGAATGGAGAATTTTAGTACCTGAACACAGGTATTAAAACATTTTGTGGGGGAGTGGGGGGTCAATGAGAGGATAAGGACACATATGTAATACCTGAATCAATAAAGAAAAAAAGGGGTGGGGGGGAAATCAACCCATTTTGGAAAAAAACACACACATACACAAAAATATTTTGTTTGCCCTGCCGGTATGGCTCAGTGGTTGAGTGTTGACCCATGAACCAGGAGGTCACGGTTCAATTTCTGGTCAGGGCATATGTCCATGTTGCAGGCTTGATCCCATGTTGGGGGCATGCAGGAGATAGTGATGTTTCTCTCTCTCTCTCCCTCTCTCTCTCTCTCTCTCTCTCTCTCTCTCTCTCTTCAATCCCCCTCCTCCTCCCCTTTTTCTTCCTTTCTATCTCTGAAGTCAATAAGAAGTCCAAAACATTTTAGCCTAGCTAGTTTGGTTCAGTGGATAGAGCGTTGGTCTACAGACTGAAGGGTCCTGGGTTCGATTCCGATCAAGGGCACATATCCAGGTTGCGGACTCAATCCCCAGTAGTAGGCACGCAGGAGGCAGCTGATCAGTGATACTGTCTCATCATTAATGTTTCTGTCTCTGATTCCCTCTCTGAAATCAATAAGAAAACACACAGCCATATTTAAAAAATTTGTTTTTTATTGAAACTCAACAAACACATCAGAAAGGGAAATAGTAGAATAAACCCTATGTACTCTTCTCCTAATGACAATGACCAAGTCATGACCAGTTTTCCCATTTTGTTTCTTCTGTAACACACTTTCCCTCCACCCCCCCATTCTATTTTGAATCAAATTCCAGACATTTCAAAGTAATTAAATAGTCAGTGTTCAGAGTTCTCTGGCATTTCCTTCTTTAACTATTTAACTACTTTCTACTGTTTGGCCCCCTCCTTTTTAAATAGTTTGTTCTAAACCAGACTGAAAAAAAAAAACATACTTTGAAATTGGTTGATATTTCTTTTTCTTTTTTTTTTTTCTTTTTCTTTTTTTATATATTTTATTGATTTTTTTACAGAGAGGAAGGGAGAGAGATAGCTAGAAACATCAATGAGAGAAACATCGACCAGCCGCCTCTTGCACACACACACCCCCCACACACTGGGGATGTGCCCGCAACCAATGTACATGCCCTTGACTGGAATCGAACCCGGAACCCTTCAGTCTGCAGACCGACACTCTACCACTGAGCCAAACCGGTTTCGGCCTTTTTCTTTTTTTTAAGTGTTGTTTTTAGAGAGAGAAGAAGGGAGAAGGCCAAAGAGTTAGAGACATTGGTGAGAGAGAAGCATAGATCAGCTGCCTCCTGCACATTCCCTATTGGGGATCAGACCTGCAACCGGGAATTGATCTGGTGACTCTTGGTGCACGGGATGACAATCCACTGAGCCCCACCGGCAGTTGATATTTCTTGTCTTTTAATGGATAGCCCCATTCTGTCCTTTAAAAAAAAATTTTTTTTTAAATTGATTTCAGAGAGGAAGGGAGAGGGAGAGAGAGAAACATCAATAATGAGAGAGAATCATTGATAGGCCGCCTCCTTCATGCCCCTTACTGAGGATCAAGCCTTAAACCCAGGCATGTGTCTTTGACCGGAATCGAACCCAGGACCCTTCAGTCTGCAGGTTAATGCTCTTCCACTGAGTCAAACCAGGTAGGGCTGTGAAAAATGTGTCCTGTGACTTGCAGAGTTTTTTTTTGTTCTCAGTTTTCTGATGGCATCCCCATGGTGTTTACTGTGAGTCTCTATTCTGAGATTCCTAATCAGTTGGGTCAGGGGCCTTGATCAGATTCAGGTTCACTTGGGGTGGGCTAACGGGGACAAGAATACTTCATAGGTGGTGTTCAAGAGGCCCCCCGTGTCTGGTTGTTGGCAGGAAGCAATAGGGGGGTCCCTTCTGGGAAGGAGCCTTCTGGCACTTTGGCCTCCATGGCCCCTGGCCCTGTGCTCTCCTGTCTGTCTCTCCTGGGAGTGATTTTTTTCAGGTAAACTAGACCATGAGAGGCTCGTGTAGTTTTTGAAATCTGGGTGTATTTTATACTTTCGGGACATTTTAATTTGGACATTAAATTTTCATCAGGAATGCTTGATCTATATTTAGATTTTAAAAGGGTAGATTTATGTAACAGTTTGTTGCCTACATACTTAAAAGCTTTTTACTAACTGAATAAAGTACCCCAAAATTCTTAATAATATTCACATCCACATTGATAAAACAACTTTCTGTTTTAATTTTAGATTAATTAAAGTTTTAGTTCCTTAGTTGATGGAGACATATTTCAGCATTAGGCTATCATGTTGGACAGAACAAGCATAGAAAGTGAAAAAATTTGGTTCCTCCTCTATCATGAGAATGGAAATGTAGGGGTTCAGGGATTAAGTGATTGGATATGCTAGAGGGGCCTGATCACATGATCAGGAGAGATAGGGATAACACCCCATCTGGCAGCCATGGGACATCTGCCTTGTGGAACGGCTTCAAAAGGACTACAGGCTGGCTGGCATAGTTCAGTGGTTGAGTGTAGACCTATGAATTAGGAGATCACGGTTCGATTCCTGGTTAGGGCACATGCCTGGGTTGCGGGCTTGATCTACACATCCCCAATGTGGGGTGTGCAGGAGGCAGCTGGTCAATGATTCTATCTCTCATTGATGTTTCTTTTCTTTTAAAAAAAAACACAAATATATTTTTACTAGAGGCCCGGTGCCTGAAATTTGTGCACTTGGGTTCCCTCAGCCCAGCCTGTACCCTCTCACAGTTTGGAAGCACTTGGAGGATGTCTAAGTGCCGGCTTAGGCCCGCTTTCCATGGGCCTAAGCCGTCAATTGGACATTCTTAGGAGATGCTCCCTTCACACCGCTGTGCTCACCAGCTGTGAGCCTGGCTCAGGGCTTCTGGCTGAGCAGCACTCCCCTGTGAGAGTGCACTAACCACCAGGTGGCAGCTCCTTCATGGAGTGTCTGCCCCTGGTGGTCTGTGTGTCATAGGGAATGGTCATTCCGCCATTCAGTTGATTTGCAATAATAAATATTAGCCTTTTATTATATAGGATTGATTTTAGGGAGGAAGAGAGATTGGAACATCAATGATGATAATCATTGATCGGCTTCCTCCTGCATGCCCCCTACTGGGGATGGAACCTGCAACCCGGGCCTGTGTCCTTGACCAGAATCGAACCCGAGACCCTTCAGTTCATAGGCCGATGGTCTATCCATTGAGTCAAACTGGCTAGGGCTCGTCACTGATGTTTCTTTCTCTCCCTTTCCTTTCCTCTCTGTAATCAGTAAAGAAATATATTTGGGGGGAAAAAGATTGGTTATTGGTAGCCAAACTTGGGGACTGTGATTTCTCTCATTCTCCAGCGGAGATTCTCCAGGCGAACGACCTCCTCACCCAGGGAGTTCTGCTGTACAAACAGGTGATGGAGGGCCGCGTCATCTTTGGGAGCACGGTGACCAGCACAGCAGGAGACACACCTGTCTCCAGAGGTATGTGCAGAGGGCCTCTCTGTACCCTCTGCCTTGGAGCAGCCTCAGATCCTAGGGACGAGATGACCCGCAGAATATCCTGGGTTATGACGTGGAAATGAGAAAACTCTCCCTCTCTTTCCTCTGAGAACTGCCACACGTGTTGTGATGGACTGACTGGCAGGCTGGACCCCAGCTTTGCTAGACACAGCAGCAGATGGCTGTATTGCACCCAGGTTTAGACTCCTTTTCTCATGCGTGCTTATTATGGGAACTGGAGACCAAAAAAATGATCTTCAGTGGTTTCTGACGCCTGCTAGCTGCATCGGAGTCACCTGGACTCTGGTTAAAATACAAATTCTCAGGCCCCTGGCCTGGGCTTTCTGAGTCAGGATTGCTTAGAGCGAGGCAGGTGTGTGCATGTTTATCAAGCCCTGCAGCTGTTTCTGGTTGGCTGTGGTCGGGAGCCTCAGAGGGGCTCTGAGCTGCAGAAGCCAGCTGGCTGTGTCCAGGCTGAATGGACACCAGTGGACGACTGGCTGCTTGCGGGAAGGTAGTCCTCTGGCTCCTCATTCCAGGCCCCACACTGGCTCTCTGTCAAGCCCTCCACTTGAGGTGGAAGGTGTTGGGGGGTGCTAAGGGTGGGGTGCTGTGATGTCGACTGGAGGAGGCCCGAGGGAAGCTGGTGGCTTTAAGTAGAGACTTTGCTCTCACTCTGAATGAAGAGCCTCCTCAATCCGTTCTCTAGTCTTGCAGAGTCCAGCAGCCTGCCCGAGGAGCTGCCTGATTGACTTGGAGCTGGACAGTGGGTCTGAGCAGGCTGTGCCTGGGGCGCCATCTCTGCTTCATCAGGACCTGGCAGCCTTAGGTGAGGGAGTGGTTTGGGGAGCAGGCAAGAATGGTCTTTGCTCCCCAGGGAATGGGTAGGCTGGGTCCCCTTGGAGGGAATGTGCCTGTTTTTAGAGGGCAGTGGGTATACCGGGAATCTCAGAGAAGTCCTCTTTGCACTTAGTCTCAGGTTCACTGTGGGTGCAGTGAATGCCTGTGGGTTCTTTGCTTTGGGCTTTCTAAGTGCCCTGGAAAGGGTGGGCATGGTGCCGCTCTCCCTCCTGTCAGCATGAGTGACTCTTCCTCTCTTGTAGGAATCAGTGATGCTCCAGTTACCAGCAAGGTAAGGAGGCTCTTCCCAGGGCCCGCAGGGGAGTGGAGGGACAGCTGTCGAGGAGAGGGGCTAGCGTGGGGTGCTTTAGACCTGGAGGCCAAAGCCTCTTCCTCAGTCTGCTGTCTGGTGGCAGCCCCTCAGGGCACATGTCCTGTCTCCTCCTCGTGCTGCTCCTCTTGTAGTGCCTGGGCTCTGCTCTTGCCTTCCTGCCTCAGGCAGTGTAATCAGCCCGGTATGCAGTAGCTTTGGTGGATCAGGAGAGCTATGCCACGTGTCACCGTAGCTAGTGGTCATTCGTACCCTGGCCTCATATTAGCTGTTCCTGGTTTGGCAGGTTGCTGGGCAGAGTTGCTGTAAGGAAAAGAGGAATCCTGCGGGCACACTGCAGGGTGGCGGTGTTCAGAGCCCGTCAGCAGAGAGGAGCGTGCTGGACCTCCTCTCCCCACAGTCACCTTCTGGCGTCCTGTGAGTCATGTGGGCAGGGGAGCGAGAGGAGGGCTCCTTGCATGGGGGAGGGGGTGACCCTCGAAGACAGGCAGAGACGTCGCTCTGCAGAGGCTCCTTTGCTTCCCTCTTCCTCCTCTTACTCTCATCCCCAGTGAGGAAAGGACACCCTTGGCCAAGGGCTCTGGAGAGGGTTTGTTTAAGCAGCAACAGCAGTGTGTAATGATGTTTTTGTTTGCAGGTTGAGGATTGTTTTTGGGTTTTTTTTCCTGATTATTATATAACTAGAGGCCCGATGCATGAAATTCTGCACAAGCTGCCGACACTGGCTTCCTTCCCGCACCCGGGACCCAGGCTTCCCTCACAGCCCCAGCTTTGTCCAGAAGGTCATCCGGGAGGATGTCTGGTCTAATTATATAGCATATTATGCTTTTATTATAGATTTGAAGTTAAGTAAAAAAAATTTTTTTTAAATATATTTTATTGATTTTTTACAGAGAGGAAGGGAGAGGGATAGAGAGCTAGAAACATCGATGAGAGAGAATCATTGATTAGCTGCCTCTTGCACACCCCCACACTGGGGATATGCCCGCAACCAAGATACATGTCTTTGACCGGAATCGAACCTGGAACCCTTCAGTCCGCAGGCCAACGCTCTATCCACTGAGTCAAACCAGTTTCGGCTAAGTAAAATT